>NC_047514.1:16711908-17311908 GCF_902827115.2 Pseudochaenichthys georgianus | reverse complement strand
GAAGTGACTAATGTTGACAGCAGGGACTTCCTGTGGAGAGACATTCTATACAGAAACTGTTCCCCAAATCACGTCTGGAGAAAGTAAAACTAACAGGAGTATCAAAATATGTCAACCTCCATGTACAAATGCACACACCATGTCTGTTTGAGTGTGGGCTTCAGTGGTCTTTCTGGCCCTCGGTGTAAATACACGGATGATACGAGTAATGATAGCCTCCCTTTTAATTTTCCAACCTTTTAATTCGCTAATCTACAGCTTTCATTTCAATTGCAACACATAACACACAGTCCCTGCTCAGCAGTTCTGCCCTGAAATAAGTGGAGGTCTCAACCCAGCACTTTAATAAATGTGTTAATTCAGAGCTCACCAGGCAGAAACAATGGCAGCATGGGAGATAAATTCCCCAGCGTTCATTTCCTCTGTCTGTCTTTCGGCTGATGCTGAGCTGGAGATGGCCCATGGGGGGGAAATGAAGATCATACATCACACCGAGGCATCCCTGTGACTCTAACATGGCTGCGTCTCCGCTCTCTGTCTGTGCATCTTAAGAGTAATAACACCATATGGCCATTTATAGTACATGATGCATAATATAATTTAATGGCAAGGGAATGTTGTAGTGGATAAGAAGAATATTTAAGGACCTTTTTACATGTAGATGTGATTTAACCTAGAAGAGTCTTTGTAGGCGAGGCTGTTACAAAGATACAACTTTGTACGTTTTCTGTCAGGGTTTGCAATGTTCTCTATGTGTGTGCCAGTGTGTGTGTGTGTGTGTGTGTGTGTGTGTGTGTGTGTGTGTGTGTGTGTGTGTGTGTGTGTGTGTGTGTGTGTGTGTGTGTGTGTGTGTGTGTGTGTGTGTGTGTGTGTGTGTGTGTGTGTGTGTGTGTGTGTGTGTGTGTGTGTGTGTGTGTGTGTGTGTGTGTGTGTGTGTGTGTGTGTGTGTGTGTGTGTGTGTGTGTGTGTGTGTGTGTGTGTGTGTGTGTGTGTGTGTGTGTGTGTGTGTGTGTGTGTGTGTGTGTGTGATTGGCCACTGCACACTGACAGGGGCTTTTTATTACTGAACGAAACCCTGTGGAAATGCTGCCTCTACTCAACCTGAACGTTTCTATTATTAACTCTCAGCGCCGCAAAATCCTCAAGGCGAGAATTCCACTGGTCTGTGAGGGAAAACATCTTTACTGGATAATAGCCCTTCTTCTAATTACAAAGCTCGCAATCACGAGCACACACTGCATCGAGAGTAAGGAAAAGGTGGCATGCATTATATACACAACTCTAGGAAGGTTTGAGTTTGTTGAAGCGGTGGTAAGCTGAGCTCATTAGCGCAGGCTATGAATATCTGGATGACACCTTATCAAGAGGCTTCCATCAGATAGCACCGAGCTAATCACTGTTGCAGAGACCAGTGACTGCATTAGAAGCAGCTCGGTATGTGACTCTCATATTACTGCCTCGAGAAGTAAACTTGTTCGGCAGTTTGGGAGCAGAAACAAAACGGCTGATTCACTGGGTATGAATGGAGGTCAATCAGCAAGCTAAATGGAGTACACAATGAATCTGTGGTGCAGGACTTTCCCTTGGGTATGTTTAGTTGTCTGTTTGATCCTCCTTTTATTCTTTCTTCCTCGAATCTGTGTTTGCAATCTCTGATCGAACTCAGTAAACGGAGGTCAAAGGTTAAGTTGCTCATGTCTGGGATTCTTCACAAGGCTCCTCATTCCTGACCGACTAGCACCGTAAACACAGAGGCTCGTAATCTCCTCTCCGCGCCACATAAACACACATTTGTACACACACAAAAGACTCAGGTTCCAGGCCATCGATAAAAGTGCACACCACCCCTCTTGTGTCACTCAGTTCCCCGCCCTGTTCGCTTTTAATGGCTTTTTGAAGGGGACTGAAAGCTTTTCTCCTGACTCTCGCCCCCAGATTCTTTAAACAGTTAATTAGTGTGGTTGATCTGATGGGACTCTGGTGCCTCTCAGGTCTGTCACACACTTTGCGATGCCAGTCAGGGGGACAAAGAGACACTAATCCCGGCTTAACTGGCTGGCTGGAAGCAGCGAAGACACAAGACAACTCGACTAAACATGCTGTTAAATGAACAGAGACCTTGAGGGCTATAAAACGATATATCAACGTTAAAACGTTTTTTTTTAAAGCACATTAAAAGTTGTCAATGTTAACTGATATATTAATCTTTAAGTGAAGGGCTACAGTATGTGATGCACCCTTCCTGAAACACACAAAAAGTTACCTTAAATCAATTGCCGAGTCCTATATCATGTTCTCCTTGGGCAGCCAAGGAGGATATCAGTATTGACATCATCATTGTAAAACCCATGTTTTAAGGCTCCCCTTTAATGGATCAGAGGACTCATTAGCATGCATGAACTATAACTTCCAATCGACATATAACCTACTGCAACTCTTCCTGCATAGCAAGAGCACTGACTTTCAGGCATTCTTCCAAAATCACTGCCTTCCAAAAGTCAGCCTGGATCCTTCAATATTAAATAATTAAATACCGATTTCTATCTTCCCTTTATATAAAAAATATAAAAAAATCAGTTTTGATTAAACTCAATGACTTAAAAAATGTAATGGCCGATTGGAGATTTCAAGCTTCACAGTTCTGTACTTATAAAGGTGCTAAATTATTTTTGTCTGAGTATTGATTCAGGTAAAACAAATCAGTTTTGCTGCTGTTTGATCTTAGTACAACCAATGCTATGCCAGTGTTATGCCACATTCTCCTGTTTCATTTTATAATGCTGCTGCTAGTTTATTTATCACAATATCCCTCCCTGGCCAAAATAAAATCCTATCTCCTTGAGAAATATAAACCCAGTATGGCTCTTAGATATTTAGATATCCAATCTTAATAAAGAGCTGTTTTGTTCTCCTGTGCCTTTTAAGGATTGCTTTCGATGGAGCTCTTCACTTCCTTTGTTTAATTTGGGGAAATGTAGAACTTATTACTGCACTGTAATTATATTTCTAGTCTATTTTCATTTTGTCCATTGTTTGTTATCCTATTTCATTCTTTCCTAATTTATTTGTATATCTTTTTAACATTGTTGAATTTCCTCTGTGTAAAATATGCTGTATAAATAAAGCTGCCCTGCCTTACTCAGTTATTGATCACAGTGTAAATCAAAATGGATTTACAAGTCTGTTCCTCATCTGAGTCACTGTGTTACTCAAAGCTGTGCTTTTAGTGGGCTAAACTGTAAGAACTGCAGGAATAAATCATAAAGAGAAATGTACCCCTGGCTCCAGAGGTTAAATTAATTAGATTAAGACCCTTTTCTAGACATTACGTATTGTATGGATCTCTAAACCACAATGTAAAATGTATAACATTTGAACTTTACAACATCAGGAGGATACGTCCCCAGCTGACCCAGAAAGCCACGCAGGTTCTGGTCCAGGCTCTCGTCATCTCACGCCTAGACTACTGCAAATCCCTCCTGGCTGGTCTACCTGCATGTGCCATCCGACCTCTGCAGCTCATCCAGAATGCAGCGGCTCGTCTGGTCTTCAACCTTCCTAAATTCTCCCACACCACGCCGCTCCTCCGCTCCCTTCACTGGCTTCCGGTAACTGCTAGAATCCACTTCAAGACAATGGTACTTGCGTACCATGCTGCGAATGGATCTGGCCCTTCCTACATCCAGGACATGGTTACACCGTACACCCCAGCGCGTGCTCTACGCTCTGCATCAGCCAAACGACTCGCTGCACCCTCGCTGCGAAGGGGACCCAAGTTCCCATCAGCAAAAACACGTGGGTTTGCTATCCTGGCTCCAAAATGGTGGAATGAGCTCCCCATTGACATCAGGACAGCAGAAAGCTTACACACCTTCAGACTGAAAACTCATCTCTTTCGACTCCACTTCGAGCAATAGAACTATTAACAAAGCACTTATATACTAATAAAGGACTGGCTTATCTAAAGCCATGAGTAGCACTTGAAATGTTTTTGCTCTATGAAGCCTGATGTACTTATATGATTCTGTTTTCTTCAAGTTTGTATTTTGTTGGTCGAACGCACTTATTGTAAGTCGCTTTGGATAAAAGTGTCAGCTAAATGCAATGTAATGTAACTTAAAGGTGTCACCGTAATCAAAGTCCTCAAACAATAGTGTTTACTGATCCCTGGCTGAGACAAGAGAATTGGAGGATCATGCAATTTCTTTCTTATTAAGCTTGAAGAAGAAGATGTGACTCGATTTGGAATTGGAGGCCCAAGAGTGATGAAGAGATACCCTAGGTAGAGAAGAGAAAAAAGAGGCATGTGGAGAGGTCACGTCTCTGGAGTGATGGAGTTGAATGAAAGTGGCTCAGTGTGAGGAAAGACATGTCTGACATCCTCTTCAAAGGAGAAGTGAGACACAGAAAGCAGGAGGACATGCATAATGCTGAGAAGAAGCCGAGGGGTCGGGTTATTGATTAAGAGAGCAAGAATATGTCAGAGGAGGCAACCCAGCAAGGAAGAAAAGGGTAGAGGTAAGAAGGTGGGATGAAAAGGATGACTAAAACGGCAAGAGGAAGAGCAACGAGGGGAGTTGAAAGCAGGTTCAATCAGCAGGTAAAGGAGAGAGAGAGAGATTGAACGTGTGGGTATTGTGAGTACGGCTCAATTATACCCGCACATCTCTAAAGTAAGTCTCTTGTGGCTGATGAGCGGATGCAAGTGGAATAGAGCAGGAGAGATAGTGATAGTGAGATAGTTAACATGTTGCCAGCTATCCCCAGAACCCCTGCCGTCCCTGCCAGTCAGCCGGCATCCTGCTCTCTTCCTAATGAGTTGTTTACATCCACAGCAGTAGATCAAACCCTCACCTCCAAAGTAACCATGGTTAGCAGCATCAATACCTTCAGGTACATTAAGGAGCATTCTTTTCTTCCGTTTTGAAAAACAGGGGCCACAACATTATCACAGTTATAAGCATTTCTCTTCCCCCAGTTGATCCCTTATTCCTACAACTCGTATAAGGATTGTGTCAGACTTCTTTAATGACCAAGATTAATACTAAGTAGCATTATGGTAATGGTGGTACGGGACCTATCCCACTTTATTAAATAAAGCTGCTCGAAAATGAATTCGATTATGGATTCTGCTGTTCCTAATGGAGCGTGGCGGAGAACAATGTTGACTTTTCTTCTCATTATTGCTTTGATATGATGATCAAGGCTCCGTGCGTGCACACTCGCACACACAAGGAGACACAGATTCAGGCTTCAATCAGCATCTAGTAACATATAATCTGGCATCACAGCGGGGATTATTGCTGTGTCGCTCCCGTGTGTGTCTCTGTGTGAGCGCAGAGGTGCAGAGCGAGAGACAAAATAAGAGACAGCTAGAATTACTGTACGCTCCACTGCACTCCCAGCACTCCCTTTCGAATTTCACCAACAATAGAATCATAGCTTTGAAAAATAGCTGCAGCACTGTTGAAGCACCCCGTGAAGACTGGCAGTAGCCCAGAAATCTAAACTTCTGCTGTGAGAATTTTAAAACTGTACAAACTCTTGGATCACAATAGCTGGAATATTATGCCTTTACCCCCTTCTGAGAGGAGCCCACGGCAGAAACACGAGAGCCGTCTGGATTAGGCTAGCTTTGGTTTGAGGTTCACCACCTGTATGTGTGAGTGCCTGCGCATGTATCTGTGTGAGCATGCACACGTGTGGGACAAAGGCCAAACTCATAAAACCGTACCCTGGCTTTGAGGTCTCCCCTCGTGGGACGATCTTTCAGATGTCCTCCGTCTTCTCTGCTCACACCCTCAATTTCAGCACAGAACACTGCCCTCCCTGTTTCTGTTTCCCCATCTCCCCCGAGTCGCACACACCAGAGCACTTAACCTCAACAGGCCTCCCCCTACTCAGTCTGCCCCCCGACACAGACGCAGCGTCACATCAACTCGGCTCATATTTAGCCCTGGATATAAAAGATTAATGGAAAGAGAGGGGGGGGAATCAGTGTTTGAGTCTGCCAAAAGGCTCTCCGCTCATCCAGTCCGGGAGCTCTCGCCTGTGCACCCGTGGAACTGTAGAGGGCCTGTCGTTTTTAGCAGAAGTGCTGAAAGGAAGAAGGCATCATGCCGAGCTTTCCAGCCTGGTGTCACTTTCAGTTTACCTTCCCCTGCTGAGAACCCTCCACCAATGATGTGGGCTGCAGCACACACTGCTTCCCTCCCTGAAACAAACAATGACATCAAATACTGTGTCTTCGGGGATCCTTGAAAGAAAAAGAAGAAAAAGGCAATCTTTGAAATGTTGACAACTTTCCATTAAAACGGGGGGGTTCTAGCTGCACATGTAAACACAGCAAGCGATGGAATTCATTGTGATCCCCGTTTAACCATACCTACAGACTGTTAATCGAATATGTAGAGACTTTGTCGATAAATATTTAAAAGGAGCTTCTTCTTTATATGAAGAGATATCGCCTGGAGTAAGGTTACAAAAGGAAACACAATTGGATAAAAAGATAAATCAATGATGTAAGTAGATTACTCAGCGCCGTCTATTTCTTTAAGCAATCTAAAGTCTCTACAATCTCTGACCTGAGACACAGCGAGAGGCAGAGACATCCTGATGAAAAACACACACTAAGCTTCTCTCAGCACATCAAATATTAAGAGCCAATATTAGCCCCGTCTTTGTCCCCTTATCACCACTGGAAACATCGTCACGAGAGCGCATGTGTGCGCATGCATGTGTTTGTATCTGTGTTGTGATGTGAAAGCAATTGTGACAGAGGCATGTGTGAGGCAGTAGCTGTGAAAAGGGAGAGGTCACTCACAGGGCATCGCTGCAGAAAGGCACTCCCTCGTTCTAGTCTTGGGAGTTGCTTTAGGATGTGAATGTTTGTGTGAGTGGTTTTCAGCTCTCAATGTGGGATAGGTGGTATGGGCAGCACCGAGCCTAGGAAGCTGACTTCATTCAACACAGCAGCATGACCACACTGGACCCCACCCATCGGAAAGTCTTCCCATGGCCTCCCTTCACACTCCTGAAGTGTCAGAAGTTCGCATGACCGATCGTGCTATTGTTTTAACCCACATGTCAATAAAACATCCAAGCAAAACACCCCATAAAAGCCAGCCCAGGGCAGCGGGGACAGCAGACAGCTCCCAGAGGTTGATGTGGGGTACATACGAACTTCTTTCAACAACAGTTAAGGTTGCAGAGTGTTGCAGAACTGTCTCGCGCTCGCCCTCCCCAAATCCCTCTTCTCTTGTTTGGCTCTTCCCCTCTCTCCACCCTCCCCACGACGACTTTCATCAGTACCCGAGACACCTCAAACACGCTCTCTCATAGAAATAAAACAGAGTATAAAATCGCTGGGAGCACTCGCTGTTACTGCAGCTCGGGTTTGGAGAACACAGAAAGCTCAGTCAGTGGCAGCCATGTGGCACTCAGCCGGCTCGGGGTGGGATGAGGTAAAGGTTGAGGGTAGGCAAGGCTGAGAGGTGTGGCCCACTTCGACAAAAGGACTGTGTTATGTTCGCTCCCTATAATCCTACAGAGGACAATCAAATATCTAAAATGGTCGCAAAAAAGAACCAGCGTTAAGCTTGAAGTAAGTAACATTTTTATTTTTAAACATGCTTGCGACATCTCTCTAAGAGTGGCTGATAGATCCACCATTGTAATTTATTTTCCAATTTTAGATAAGATGTTGGCAAAAGATAATAAAATGTGTAGCATGCATATTGTTCTTTTAATAAAGACGAGGTTAACATTACCTGATTGTGACCTGTATGCGGATGTAAGGGTTTAGCCCAAAGCACTGCTGTGCCTCACAGAAAAGTTTGTTCAATTGATTATTGAACAACAATCTTAAAAAAACAAAAAAGCAAAGATCAATGCGATGTCGACTCAAAACACACCTCTACAACTATCTCTTTGTTCAACGCCCAGCCCTGCAATCTCTGGGCACAGTACCTTATTCATTATTCAGGTAACATGGGACTAAATCGATTTCCTGCCCTCACCCCTCCACTCTCACCTGCCTCCTCCTCCTCTCAGGTCAACATCCCAGCCGCAGTGCAAAGAGCCCGGCCGCACGAGCCACTATTCAGGGGTGTTTGGCAGAAGAGCCCGCATTTGAGCCGGTTTAGGATTTCACATAAACACACCTTGATCCCAAAATCTCAGCTAAGTCTGTTTCAGTTTCAAACAGCAGGAAGAGAGCTTGCTCAAACACTTATGCAGGCTGGCTGCTGGATAGATCATTTATATATAGAGACTCTACACCTGACCTGGCTGAAAAGACCATCTGAATGTAAATGTCTTCAAATGAATTACTTGTGCATGTGTGTTTGAATACCTAGGGTTCCACATGTGCAGTTTCCGAGTGTGTGTGTGTGTGTGTGTGTGTGTGTGTGTGTGTGTGTGTGTGTGTGTGTGTGTGTGTGTGTGTGTGTGTGTGTGTGTGTGTGTGTGTGTGTGTGTGTGTGTGTGTGTGTGTGTGTGTGTGTGTGTGTGTGTGTGTGTGTGTGTGTGTGTGTGTGTGTGTGTGTGTGTGTGTGTGTGTGTGTGTGTGTGTGTGTGTGTGTGTGTGTGTGTGTGTGTGTGTGTGTGTGTGTGTGTTCATAACCCCGTGCATGCAGCTGCCCTCCCTACAGGGATCTGCTCCTTCAGACACATTTTCACCTCATCTGCGTTTAAGGGCATTAATATTGCACCAGCCGCGGTGGCAGGGTTAAATGGATGACTGGGGGGAAAGAGGGGGGCTGAATGTCAAATGAAATCACTCCCATCCTCCTTCCTTACCTCTCGCTTCCTTTCCTTGTGCTCTGATCCGGTACAAGAGGAGTTCAGGGGGATGCTCCGCAGAGACAAGATCCAGAGGCCACAGTACCAGCATGTGTTCTCTGTTTGGAGGAATATATGATCCTTTTCATCTGCCTGTACATTAGCGGCTCCCGCTGTTCCTGCTCTCTCCTTCCCTGTCGCTCTGCATCCATCCATGCATTTATAATATCCAACAACAGGAACCAGAAATTAAAAAAAGATAGGAAAAGATGCAATGTGTTGCAGACTTTCGACTGTTTCCATTACCGTCAACAAAGCTTTTTTAATCAACCAGCTAATTGTTGAAGTATAAAATGAGTACTGTTCAAAATTAAAAATAAATTCTTACAAGCTTGTTAACATTTTAAAAGGTGTCCATAGAGACCCGGATAGTACACGCAGCACAATGCATTATCCAAACCATCCCTTTCACATTAATCCGCCCTGCTGGGAATATCCTGCTATGCAAAGAACAAGGCTTTTCATCCTGCTTCTGTAATTAAGTCATATTGCTATCAGTGAATTTATCACTGAGACATGTTGGCTGGGTAAGAAGAAGAAGAAGAAGAAAAACAGAGGGGGTGGGCTTGGCGGCCGGGTAGATTGACATCATCGAGGTCACTCCGAGGTTAAGTTAACAGGCATACGAGCTTCTAAAAAATTAAAAGCCTGAGCTCGTGAAAGCTTCACTCCGAGCACAAGTGGCATGACCTGGAGGATTTGTTAGAAGAGTGCAGTGTGGATGGGCATGCAGACACACACACACACACACACACACACACACACACACACACACACACACACAGTGCTGGTGTTAATGCACTCAGCTTGTTGATCAGCTTCCACATGGGTAACCCTGACACACACGCACTGACACACACACAAACACACACTTCCATTTTTCTTGCTCAGAGTCAGACGAGAAAATTCACAAACCATTGCCAGTGATTGAGTGCTCTGTGGAGTGAGCAGCTGCACATACACAGCGACAGGACAGATGAACAGACAACGCTGCAGGTGGACAGATCATAGATCTTTCTCTCTGTTTTTCTTTCTTTTTTCTCTCCGTCTTCTCCCACATATGCACACGTGCACAGCAGCGGTTGCGCTTAGTGAAGTGTGAGGTATACAGTTAGCGTTGTTATGCAAGGTCATGGGGGCAAGGTGTCAGTACTCCATCTGTAGTGTTAGAATGCCAATTATGAAGAGGCTTGAAGTACAAAGGTGTGCAGAACCGAGGCTGAGGGATTGGCGGCAGAACAAAGAGCTGTTTCTTCTTTTTTCTTTAAAACATTACGTGAAGGTTCTTTCCTGTTGGTTATTTACATTATTATACATTTAGCCAATACCCCAATATGATTCAATTGGTTTTCCTATGTGAACTGGTTATCCTGTGAATGATTATCTTTGTTATGACCATTATCATAACTCTAACTAATTCCATGATATGATGAAATTGGTTATTTTGCTTATTTAATCAGAAAATATGATAAAGACGCAATGTCCCCTCTCGAAATCAGAAACAGCTTTATCAAAAAAGAATGTTTACGCATACAAGGAATTACATTTCTAATACATGCATAAATGTGAATCTAGTGTGATCTAGTCTATGCCTTTTTCATCTCAACCCAAAGACTGTCCTTAGTAGACCTATTCAACCAAATAAAACATAGGTTGTGTTATTTTTAAAGCTATATGTGTTAAACAGTTCTTTGAGCTTCTGTCTTTATCCTTGATGGAATAACTTTGACAACTATTGCCTATTAAATGCTGCTCACATCTGTCAGTGGCGGCTTGCCTGTAAACAAACATGTTTTGACAGCAGAGATCCAATGAGTTGATACAGAATAATGAGTCAGTTAGCATGAGGGGAAAAAGCAAGCTGCCAGGCCCATCTTTCCTTATTGACTACCTGCCTCCACTGGCCGTCCAAGCTCTCTTGTCCATCTCTATTTTAAGACTCCTCTTTGAAACACTTAGTCAACACAAGATTATCTCTGAGAATGTGTTTGCGAGTTCTTAAGCACAAGTGGGGAAAAAAATATCTGCGCTTGAAACGTGTCATTTTAAGTTTTAGGTATAGTGCATTCAGGATGTCCTTGGGGTATGTGTGGAAAATGTCCACATTCTAGATTTTCTTGACGTGTTGGACACAGTAGGATAAAATGTGCCATTCATCATTCAAATCTCTATCTGAGATTCTATATTTCCCAATTCCCCAAGCCATATGTCATTTCATTTTTCACATGTGTTGTTAAAAATGGATAAGATTGTTGAGTTATTCATCCCCTCTCACACTATTTTTAGGGTTTCAATAAGGGGCTTGTCATTGTTGCTGAGGTTAGGTATTCTGCACCGGGAGATGGATCCAGTATTGGTCCAAAAATCTCTGTGGTTCGTTGGCCCAGATGTGACTGCTACTGTCCCTGTTCCCCTGAATACAATGAAGCAAGCTCATTCACTGAGTCTGCGCTGCTGAGCCAATGCAGATGTGACACGGACTGCTGCAGATCCAGCACACAGCGTACATAACTTATAGTAAATGAGGGCAAAAAGTCTATATTCATTTGGATGATTCACTGAACCGAATGAAACAAGCATTTGGTGTCTGATTTCATAAAGGTGTAAAGCAGGAGAAAAGCGCAAAGTAGACTAGGGAGGGGAATAGATATTTTGGAAATGAAAACTTAACTGAACAAAAATGTTATGTTAGACACAGAAAGTCTATAATTTATAACAGCTGTGATCCAAGAACTTGGTTTAACTGAAAATACATTTCCCCACTAACAAATAAGCATTTTAAAATAGAGGAAAAAGTGCAACAGTACATAATGAAAGTATCAAAGAACGCTCTGTGGGGGAAAGCAACCTTGACATTATTAGCTCAATTAAATGTAACTATCTCCTGATATTCAAAATAGGGATGCCAGCGATTATTCGATTATTCGAATATTCGTTACAGTCTACATAATCGAATATTATTTTTAAAAATCGATTTTATTTATATATTTTTTTTGTATTATTTATATATATATTTTGTATTATTTATATATATATTTTTTATTATTTATGTTTTTTTTTTCCTGGCTTAGTTTCAACCAAAATATATATATAAATATATATATGCTAATAATAGTAATAGTATTAATAATTGTAAAAGGCCATTGGTCACACCACCAGTTTGTTTTACTGTAAACTTGGAGGAAGCCTGCGTGCAGAGCAGACTGCTGCTGCAGCACGCTGCACACCGACCCCACCCCCACCCCCCCTCTCCCTCACACGTGCGACTAAAGATGAACAAAGCGGCAGGTAAAAAGAGTTCCTCCTCGTGGAACTACTTCGAACTTACAAGTCCAAAGGAAGTTAAATGCAAGCTCTGCGAAAAGACGTTGGTCTATCACAGCTCAACCTCAACAATGCGTTCGCATTTGAGTGAGAAGCACGCCAAAGAGGTTACAGAGAAAGACGCAGCACAGCCGGCCATTACCAACTTCACTTCAAGGCCATGTTGTTGTGATGACATGCTTGTTTGTTGTTTGTACTGTTAAACATGTGCTAGTAAAGAAAACAACGGAATTCCTTTTGTCTGAGTTTTTTTTTTTTTTTTTTTTTTCTCCTTGGGGGGGCGAATAATCGATTATTATTCGCCAGGGCTGCCAAATAATCGATTTTGATCATGGTCAGTTTCTGGCAACCCTAATTCAAAATATACTTAATTTGATCGTCTCATGCAGCTGTGCATTGATCGAAACCAGAGGAAAACAGGAGGCATCGGTGGAGATGGTGAAGGATGGCGAAGGAGACAAGAGTGTCATTTATCCACCTCCAGGTTAATTGACAAGATAATTACAGAGACTGAGGGGAAGGATGAAAAACAGCAGTCAGGGTCACACGCATGCCTCTAAGTACATTTTAGGAAGGGTAGAAGGGTTCTTGAACATGTGCACATGGTTTGAAGTGCAATTTATTATGCAGGCAGCTGTATTTGTTTATTTGTAATGAGTGAGTACGTACATGGAACTTTTTTTTTTCATGGGAAACTTGGCTCCTAACAAGCTACTTTTGTTAGTTTCCCGGACAAACATGCCAGCAGTCTCCAACACAGTGGCCCGACTGGCCAAATTGTTTCATCAAAACATTTGGAGAACATAATCAGATGCAAACAATCTGAAACCAACCAGAAAAGTTCAATTGAAAACATGAAAATTGCAAGTTGTTAGTTTTTCGTATACAGTGTAGTGCCAATACCATATAAAAGAAGCCTGCACAATATTTAAATAATGGTTTTAATATTGTATAAATAAAATATTTAAATGACAGATATCTGTTAATGTTTCCATAGTTATATTTCTTCAGTAAAATAAGAACAATGTTCGGTTGCTATTGTCAGAATCAAGGAGGTATCATAGTACCATCACTTTTTATGTTTTCAAATTGTATTTGTCTTTAGTACTTTGATTAAATAAACTTTAATTAATGCTTGTGCAGTTTTTGTTTTCTTTGATTCATCTAAATTGTTGGCAACTGACACGAAGAGTCATTTCAACTTGCGGTTTAATTGCTATGAATTATTTTAAGTTGATTGACAGTTACGGTTCCAGTGATGGGCGGACAGGTCTTCTCCAAATACACAAGTAGCCTAAATAATAAGCAGGGGGAGGGGAAGTTGAGCTTTGATTAGTATTTTATTTTAATAGCACTCATAGTGATTGAGATGCTCTGTATAGTCAACCTTATTTCACAAATGTGAAGGCATTTTAATTATGCTTATGGTTGTTGCAATATTTGAAAAGGTTTGTGGCCCTGTTCTGCATTTCAAAGATAAGTGGTGTTTATATTCTGCAAAACACATATTCAATGGCCCCTAAAAATACCCTGAGATATTACTGTAAAGCTCAGGTCATTTTGAATACAAGAAGGTCTTCAGAGAATTAGCATAAAAGTCTAGTACAAAGCACAGAATGAGAAATGTAGAAGATTTTTTCCAGCATTGTACGGAGCAATAAGACTTCTGAGTCTAGCCAAAAGGATGTCAGTGAGTCATTCATTTTGCCCCCGGGGACCACATTCAAGCTTTCTCATCTCTGCCGTCCATTCTCTCTGTGTCCCCCTCTTTCTCTCCTGTGCTACGGCTTTCTTCCTCCCTTGTTCAACAGCTGTGGGGCAGGGTTAGGGTCAAGGGAATCTCACACACACTCGCACACACACAAGGATGTGCTACTGTTAGGCTTGAATGCAGCTGAGGGTGTGGAGGCACAGGGCTGGATTTTCCCATGGCTATGGTTAACTGCTGGACGTATATGAAACTGTGGGGAGAGCTTCACTGCCCTTTGGATCCCTCCCCTGGCCCCTGGCCCCTGGCCCCTGGCCCAGAGGCTGTGTCTTCTCCCCTGCTGGGACACTCAATGGACTCTGTGTGCATATGTGTGTGTATTTTGTGTGTTAATGGCCAATCTCAGTAGGGTTTCTGTCATTCAGTCATAAGCCATTCATCTACCAGCCCCAACATTGTGGGTCTTTAAAGACAAACTGTGATCTTTCCCTTCAACATAAAAACTCTGCTCGTTTCTTTAATGCCCCACTTTTCTGTAAGTCCATGATTCATTTCCTGAAAGTCACTCTCTTTGTAAATATGTCCCTTCCAGTTTCTGTCCCCCTCACTGTGTTTCGGACTCAGAAAACAACCGTTAGCCAAGCTCGTTCCCTCCCTCCTTCCGTCCTTTCTGACATCCATTTCGTCCCAGGGTCTGTGTGGGACATCTCCTGCTGAGAGAGTTGAAAGCATTCCTCTACCTTCCCTGTCATCATGGCTTATTTAATAACTATCCCAATAAAGTCAACAATAAGGCCCACGATGCAACCCCCCCTGCCCATTGTGGGCCCCCAACCCTCTCCCTCAGGTCTGATGAATTGGGCCATCAGGCATGCCAGCTGCCCCGGAGGTGAGCAGGCTTCCCCCGCCGGGCAGCCAGGCCACCGAGCCAGGGGGAGGAAGTGGAGCCTAGCGGAGAGGGGCAGGGCTGGGCCGGCATGCCAGAACTCACACTAGGCAAAACTTGGACGGAGAGAACTAGTGGAAATATGGAGGAACACGGGGAGGGCCGGTGAAGCAGAGGGGTGCAGGATGTGTATGAAAACAGGGGTAGTGCCCGGGCGCCAGCAACACAGTGGGCAATATGGATACGCTCACAACATGTTTTTGCTCACTGCTTGCTCATGAATTTCCACTTCTCTTGACAACAGTCGTTTCATTGTCTGCTAGGCAGTACATTCACTATGGAAAGCCCAGGACAAAATGGAAGACATCCAATTCAAAAGATTTGCATTTGTTAAACGTGTTTTGCATTAATTAGACAAAATGTTGTAAATGGTGATGACTCAGGAGTATACTCTACATGAAAAGCTGATATGAGGCTCTAATGCAGTATAGTGCATTAATTACAATGTGTATGGTATACGCATTTTAGATTTATGTATGACAAGAATGGAGAAAGTGGGTAAGGGTGGAGGAGACACATGATGAATCCTTAATTTGGTAAACACACATTGGAGCTCATATGCATTAATCTGCCAGGCCAAACTCATGAATTAAGAATGGGTTGATGATTAGAGTGAGCTAGGCATGGTCATACAGAGCAAACACACAAGAGGGACAACTGCCCAGCAGCCGGCAGAATAACACTAAACCACAAATGTTCAGAAAACACGATGATCATTGATTATTGGCAGACCAAAGCTGTTTCCGTACTACCTGACATCATTCTTAACTCTGCCCAAGTTAACAGCATGTGCGATCCCCTCCCATCCACTCCTGCCAAATAGCTAGCCATGCCCTCTATTCATTACACGGCAGACTCCCTGTGCCACTCGTATAGCTGCTGCCAGCCCTAGGTTTGTTGTGCAGGCACACAGACATGGACAATTGGTCAAAGCAACAAAGCTGGCGTAGAGAAATCTTAACAGAGGGAAAAAAGAGTAGACGCTGAATGTTTCCCCATCACACGTGTATCTTAAACTGAAAGAGGAAGACCTTCAGGATGAGCGACTGTTATTCAACTGGGATTAAGCATCAAGTCCGTGTAAGACATATGACTGAGGCCGGGAGAAAAGTACAGTATCGACATTCCCAACACAATTTTTCTTAATCTAAGCTTCTGGGGAGAGACAGGCTGGATTTACTCAAGGATAGTTTGCACGCCAGAGTCTTCTGACTACCACTACCTTTGATTTGCTGCTATATTCCCTAGCAGCCGCTGGGTTATCTGCCTTCCTACCTTAAAAAGATATTTTATCTACATCCAGCTCACTTTCTCTCATTTCATTCCCATCCCTAGCCATTGGGGAAATCTTTATTTTCGTATCCAAGCAAACATTTTTATAAATGCAAACAGGCTCTCTGAAGACAGCTTCAGAGGAGAGACCTGCCCTGTACCTGAAAGCGTAGCAGCATGTCTCTCCTGGCCCCGGCCCTCAGAGAAAGCACAGCTGTGTTGAATATTTCCCTCACTCCTCAGTTCATCTGAGGGTGATCTGAGCCTGGTTAGCCCCCAGGACATGAAGTGGTAAACAGGCCTGACTATCAAAGCAAGCCACCCCAGTCAGAAAGACTGGAATATGAGCCTTTGAACACTGAAGCTGTGGATGCAGGCAGGCGCCAGCTGGGTGGAGCGCAAAGGCTCCCTGACTGTAGATGGCTTGACCCAATGCTTACAGAATGAGGAAACTAGATTCCCTAATTAATCAATGGGCAGTAGAAGGATTGTATGTCCACTGTAGCCATTACTGTAATCACTGTACATTAGGTGGTAAATGGCTTTAACTAACTTAATCATCACCCTGGCTCTAATTGATTATACATTAGAAAATTGTTGGGTTTTTTCCCACACGTATTGTGTAGAAGAAACTATTGCTGCAACGGTTTATTTTATGCCACATATCTTTAAAAAGTATAAATATATAAATGGTGAATGATTGAGGAACAACAATGACAGTGGACTGCATTTAAAGTAATCCTGGACCTATTTGATGTTTGAATGCTTTCAAATATTTAAAAAACCGACTCCAATTCACACTATGGACCCTCATATCTAGAAATGTAGGCTGTATAAATCCATCTCTTACACTCAAAAATGTTTGTGGAAAACAACACAAAAGAAAGGCATCTGGCAAGAGATGATTTTCCTGAGGTGGGTGGCACAGCTTGGAGGGTTTTGAAAATAAATGTAACATTTAGTATCAGGAGAAGAAGCTTCTCTCCAATTTCTAAATCAATAGGCGAAAACTTTGGATCTGGCTCCAGTCATCTTTAGGTTCGTCATTTTGGCTGAGTCTTAACCACACAAGTCATTCACTGAGGAGAAATAGACAAACATCAGCTTTAATGGCCTAGCCTCCACGTGGCAAAGAGACAGAGGAAGCAGGCAGCGAGGCACCAACAAGGCCATACTGCTACTGCCCACATCCTCAGTTCGACCCATCACCTAAACACAGACTCGTGCTCCAGGGGAAATGACTGGTTGCATTTAGCTCCACTCATCACAGAGTACTATTCATCTTCAGGAAATAGCATGCTCTATGAGATGTGTTTAACTCGAGAGCATCAGCAAGAAACGGAGCTTATGTCCTAACCACTAGAATCTTGTTGGTTTTGAAGAGAAGTCAGTGGAAACAAAAAAACTGGAAAGATTTCCTGTCTTTTTTTTTCACATGATTGTGTAGCACGCGTCTACCTTTTGATAACCATCGCCATTTAGTGAACTGTTGTGTGATTGAGAAGCACACACCCCAGGTCAGTGTCATCATTGCACTCTCACATTATCTCATTATGGCACGCAGAAGGCCACAGCCCTGGGGAAAGATCTTCACCTCTGTCAAGTTGTGTCAAACTCTATAAACGTCTCTCTGCCCACGGCAGCAAATTTGGCCGCATTATTGAAGGAGCTAATGCTAATTAATGCTAACAGCTCCATCAGAGCATGCCTAAAGTAAACAGAGATTAAGTTCGTAGTAGAATTTATGTTTTATCAGCCTTACACTCAACTGGAAACATCATTTGTCAGCGCAATCACAGTCAATTCCTTTCCCACATGGAGCGTTAAAGAATCACATGTTTGATATAAGTGCTGGCCTTTGTAAGCTGTTGAAAAGTACGGGATAAAGAAAAAAAAATCACATGGAAACACTGAGTTCATGTATTTCTTTCACACACAGCTGGGCATGTTTTGCTGAGTATGTCACCAAAATTAGCGGTGATGTCAATGATGGATGTTCCTAGGCAGGACGTACTTCAGAACCTCCCTTGGAGTGTTTCAACTTTCATCTGGAATGGACTTCCTTCACAGACTGTTTAACCACAGCCGTTTTGACAAAGGATACATTTAAAAAGACTTTAAGGGTTGAAATCCCTTTCATGTCAAAGGAATGGCGAGAGCGGTTGAGCAAAAAAGGGGATATTTTACGGGAAAAATGAAACAAAGAAAAAGTGTAAGGGGACACTGGAGAAATCCTGTGTCTTAGTGTCCCTCTGGCCCTGACCGCTTCCACTCCTCACTACTCACCGCTCAATATCCTTTCATTTCTCTAGTGTTTACAATGCAATTTCTGCAAAGAATCATCAGTTCTGCTGGGAAAATGCAGAATCTCAGGCCAAATCCGATGCTTTCAATTTTTAACTAAAGCCATGTGACATCTTGCTCCTCTTCCTTTAAGACATTCTTTTCTTTTCGGCTAAATTGCCATTTCCTTTGTGAATGGTCACGAATAAATAAAGGAGGAAAACCAAAGAGACAAAGTGACAGAGAGAGAAAGACTGGATACGTGTGTGTTCTTGGTAAGCTCCTCAGAGGTGGGTGAGGGCTGTGAAAGGCCACATTGTTGGTGTCAAGGCCAGTCAGCATCAAAGGGGTGATTCAGGTCTCTCTCTCTCTCTCTCTCTGCACACACACTTACACACTGTTCCACTCAACTCTCTGAAGACCCCAAAAAACATGGTTTACTGTTCCCCCTCACAGCCGAAGAACACTATTTGGAATTGACGTGTAAACTCAGAGTGAGGTCGAAGGGCACACAGTAACACGGTTCAGTGTGTATGTGAAAAGTCAGGTATTTCTTTTCCCCTCACTTCCACTTCCCTCAAATATCCCCCATGGCTCCAACAAATCATTCATGAATGATATGTTGTCTCTGGTAATGTCAGGGAACTCGTTTTTTTTCTTTTTAAATTCCCTCTTGCAGTAACCTCACATCAACTCTGCACAGCCACAAACGGTTGTGTTTGGGTATGTAAATGATATTGTTCACAAAACTCTTTCCATTCCGTTCAAACCGAGGAGTGGGGAAAACTGCAGGGCTTATTGAGAGCTTTAATTACACCCGACAAAATGCATTATACTGGTGACTTCTGTGTGAGTGTGCATGTTTGTGAATGTCTATTATTGTATAAATTAGTAAAGTTAGACACCAGGAGCTGCGCCACCGTGTCAGGATGAGATTTAACGAGCTTTAATAACGAGCTTTAATGAGCTTAATTAGCAATCCATGCGATCCCCATGGAAACACCTCAACCCCACAGAACCCTGCGCCGGGTATGACGAGCTTTCTATTGGATTACTTTGGCTAATGTCACTCAGACACAACGGCGAAAACACACACAGTGCTGGAGGAGGGGATAAGGTGGGAAAAACAGGAGATGGGTGTCACAGAAGGAACTTTGGCAGTGAGGGAATACCTACTGGGATAATGGGAGGAGGAGGGATAACCAGCAGAACCAGGAGGATTAGTGTCACTCCGAGATTAGGCTTGTGCACAGTAGACACAGAAGGACAAGCCCCGGACCTCTACACCTTTTCACTCCAGAGATAATTGTGCTTACAAACATTACTAACCCCTTCATAGGCTTACTATTTTTTAAGCTTCCCTAATCACGTCCCTTTCGTTCATTTTCCAACAACATGGAATTGAACTGGCCTGTTTGCATACAATGAAAATAAATGTAAAAAAATATATATATATATAAAGTTAAGCATGATACTAATTAATATTTGCCGATGACTTGCATTTGTCATAGTTATAATGCATACAACTTTTTATAATGCATTATTATTATATTACATAATATATGAATATAAGTATAGGTTTATGATGCATTTGTAAACATGGACTTGAAAAGCAAATGTCCTGGATATATGAAGTATGATGGTACTCACTATAACATGCTTTACAATGTTTCATAAATGTAGTAAAGCACCATGAATATTGATAATGTCTTAGATTCTTCAGAGCTATTAGCAGATAGCGCATGTCTCTCAAGTTTACTTTGATAAATTAAAGACATTGCACTTTCAATTTGCATCTTCTTTTGCCATCTTTTGGGAAGTTTCCTTCAATCCTGTGAAACATGTCCAGGTGAACTCTAACATCTATCAACCCTCTTCTTCTTCTCTGTCTCCATGATCAATTTGCCTTGCGGTGACTACGGGGAGGTTCTGTAAAGTGTAGACCGACAATGATGGAGTGACCTTTCAGATAAGCATGATAAAGCTGCCCAAACCCGCTCTTCCCTGTTCCACCTCTGTTATGTGCGCACACACACTGCCGCACACAAACAAATGTGAGTTTGCATGTACGCACACACAGGCATATCTGATAACCTCTCTGACAAGTCGTCCCGAGGGATTTTGACACATGCACACACACACACATAACAGACTGGACCCGACTATGGGTTGTCATCTGGCAGGTAGGGTATCACTGGAATACAGGGGGGGCTTAGTGGTTATATAGAGGTCACAGAGGTCTTTCGGACAACACAGTGCATCTATACATTGTGAGCCTTGGGCCGGTCTATGCGGGAGGTCATCTTTCACCATTTATCTGCCAGAGTCTCTCATGCCTGTAGCGAGTCCCTTCGTGGTCTCTATATATAGTTCCCTCCATTCCAAGGACTCTTTGTGATGCCCTGCTGCGGCGGGAAGAGTCTGGGGCTCATCATTATAAATCAGCCTGTTAGAAGGAATCAAATGTTAAAGAGCTTCTCTCTGGACTCAAACTGAAGTCTCCATTAGTGCGGCCGGAGAAAATGGTTGCTTGCATGGCAACACACAGCAAATCAACACAACAACCCTTTTAATCACCCTCTCTTGTTCTCCTCGCTATCTCCCTCCCCCTTGCTGGACTCCCACTGATAAAGTCATAGGGAGGGGAAGCATAGGTATGTGTTTACTACCTCATGGGATCAATACATTGTTCATTAATACATATACATCTCATCAGTTCCCCCCCCCTTATCTGCTCTATAATGTGAAAATACTTCAGATGTGTTTTTGTAACCTTGCATAGGTCAAGGGAGATTAGTGGGGAGGAAAGGAGTAGATTGTAAGCTCATCTTATCCCGGTGTGGTCCCTGGCAATGGGGCAGTACTGCTGACAGTACACAGATAGCAGCCGGTGGGATGTGTGGGAAGGCAGAAAAAGAAACCGGGCCACACAGCAGGAGTGCCCGGAAAAACACTGATTAGAAGGCAAAGCGGCAGATACAGAGAGTCCGACAACAGAGCTATAACAGAAGAAGAAGATGCTGTGTACCAAATTCACACCACATATGCACGCACACACACGTAGACACAGACTATGATTTTATTTCATGTCAGCCTTGAGGGAGGGCTGAACTACTCGCCTCATCATCCTCCTTCTCGATCGCTCCGTTCTTGGCCCGCTGCACGCCTCCGGGCCAAGCGAAGGCAGCTATTAACGACAACAGGGCGAGTGTGTATAAGTGTGTAAGTGTGTGTAAGGCCTGATCGTTAGAGCAGCCAACTTGTGTAATACAATTACAGAGGCTGCAGAGAAACTGCTAATGTGCACGCATGGCAGCTCCGTCAGATGGATCAGGTATTGAGTTTTCTATGCTTAATTCACTTTCCAGCACACACATGGGTGCATTAGTTAGATTAGAGTGGCGGGAGGGGACAGGAGGTGGGGTTGGTGTACCGCCGAGCAGGGCAGATTTGTTTAGTGGTGGCTGTCAATTACAACCCTGACCCTTGCACTAAATGGCTGCTCTTCCAGTGAAAAAAGGAAAAGTAGACAAAAGCCAGACGTGATTGGTAAAGACATGGCCATTTGCTGCAGAAGATAACAAGTGGCATGTTGTGGAGTAAACAATGGTCAGAACACTGTGCATAATGCTTCACCAATAAAACAGAGTGCTGGGGCCTGAAAAGAGAATGTGACCATCAGTAAGATTAGTGAGGCAATGTTATCACCAGATAGCCGTGATGGGAAGATACAAGGCCGCTGGTGGATGGGTACTTAAAAATATGAAATGCAAGGCAAATGATTAGATTTGCTCTTTTGAAAAGTCTTGTGCAATTTAAGAGACTGATTGTGTATGCAATTGCTGAAAAACTACTTACTCCTTTTTTTTGCTCTTTATAGAATGCATTGTGTTACGTTTAAAAGGAATTTTTTACTTACTTTTTTAAGACCATAAAATCCAGGTTTTATTTATACTTTTAATCTTGAAATATCTTATAGTTATTTTCTATTACAGAGTTTTTTTGCACATTTTTACATTCAGGAAAATATCTTTTGTACACTTTATTAACCTTCATTACAGTGCATATCAATTGAAGTACTTTAAAGTACTAGGTTTGAGATGTTCAACCTGTGGATCAAACTCGAATCGGCATATTGCCCATATTTCAAAATAATCTATTATAAAAAGCAAAAAAAGCTCACAAAAGTAGGTAAAAACTGTATTTCAGTTATTGGGAAAACATACTAAAAAGGTCCTCACATGCAGGGCCATTAAAGCCATTGTTTTTGCTGAAACTGAAGTCGCTCATTTTAAGACTCTCAAGGACTCAGGAAGACAACTGTAATGCTGGGTAGAGAATAATTATAACTCTGTTCCGGAGACGATAAATAACTTAAATCTAACAGCAGCTCTTTTTCTCCAGTAGCTAAATGGGCAGCAGGACAGGGCCCGCATTTTCCACAGTAAACACCTCCCACCCATGTAAACACGTATAATCACAACAAGATGGCCAATGCAGCTCAGCTCGTAATTGTATCACTGCAGTGAGATGAGTGAGCGTTAGGGGGGAAGGGGGTATTATTGCTGTTTGGGGCTGATTGAATTAAAATGTCTGCTTCAATTTCAAGAGACCACCCCAATACAAAGAACATAGTCTGTGTGCGTGCAACTGGGTCCTTGTAAACGTCTACAAAAACACTCTTTGTAGGCTCTGACACCCAGCCTCTTCTTAAAGAGTATAAGTAAAGTTGCATGTGACAGCCTGAGCAGTGAAACCCCTTTAACCACTGATAGATGTGAGACAGCTACATCCCCTCATTGTGACAAATCCATCAAAGCGCTGATCACTTTTGTCCTCCCCCTCTTCCTGACCTTGTTAGGTGCCTGTCTGTGTGAGTCGGAACTGCTTTGACCAATCCATTTGACTCCATGACCACCGGCTTCAGACAGAGCAGCGTGTTAACAGAGTGACCGCTGCGCTGACACTCCTTGGATTTGACATGCCCCGTTAAAAACACCTCAAACAGTATACTGCTTTCTCTCAAGCTCCTATTAAAACAAACTATGGCAAAATAACCAAAATGGAAGCCAACATTTAAATATTCCAGCTTGAGTTTCTCATGCCACTCGCCCTCAAATTCAATTAATGTGGAAACAACTGCCAGTAAGAGAAAAGCCAGTCCAAACCCAAAACAGGTTGCGCTGGTATCTGGTGTTCCACAGAAAAGCAACACAATAAGGCTCAGATTACCCCGTCAAATGTCCCCAAAAAATTGCAGGGGGTTGGAAACATGCATGTAAGCGAGTTGGTAATGCTCAAAGCTGCCCAATCCTTACAACACATTGGATTGCCTAAAATTGTTGAATTTGTTTACCAGATTTCTGCCTCTTTTCCACGAACAAAAAGCCACACAAAACCGCCCAGAATAGCTGTGGGTTAATGTGCTTGGATCCTGGATGCTCTCAGTGTGTTCATCCTGTGGGTGCGAGCCACGCAGCTTAGGAGTGGCTATCTCTGTCTCGTTTCATTCCTTTTCTCCACCTCCTCCTTGACTCATCCTTTGGCCGTTATCATTGCTTTTGTTGGCGAGGTCTCGGGCAAGAGCATGCTGCTAAATAAAACATTTGGCATGGAAAAAGAGCGATAACAAAAAAATGTGGCTAGCAGAAAGCTAGTAAGCCTTTGTAGAAAAATACCATGATTTAGTAATGTGCAGCTTTCTAAATGCGCCGGGTAAGGAATGGGGTTTAAACAAGCAGCTACTGAAGGGAACTCATCAGGAGGTATGATTTACCAGTGTGCTGCTCCTTCCTCTACACTCCCCCACCATCTCTCTCCAGTGTAGCCCCCTCTGCCTTTACCTGAAAGATCGTCTTACCCGACGTCAGCCTAAAAACCATGGGAACCCCTATGCATGGTGTGTCACCGCTGAATTATCCGTTTCCGCTGCACATGCTCCAGCATATCTGCAGCAAGCCATTATGGTGTATCAGTTTACAGTTGGTGCGCTGACTCCCGTGCAGCTGGGGAACTGTATGGGTCATAGTTTATTGAGGTCTGGAATTAGAGAAACAAGCCTGTCATCTAACAAAGCTCGCTCATTTTTTCCAAACTCGGATTTCATTTCTCCATTACCTTGACTTGATGGAGAGCAGTTCAACAAAACCCTCCACTGTGTACTTCCTACCAGAGCAAGGGAGAACATAATCCCAATAAACGCACAGTATTACCATTAAAGATAATAGATCTACACAAATATTGTCCTATGATCCCTATTACTAACAGTAGTAATACTATGCATTACATCTGTACATTTTGGTAAGTAGAACTCTTTATGTTGTGATAACACTGCAGGCTTGTTCTAATCTATAGGTAGCTCAGTAACGGCCAATATGTTGGCTTCCATGCCAGACGGATTTGGAGCCCTCGGATGTGAAACAGCAAACAGGAGTCGTGTGTACTGTGGGAATGCTCATCCGTATACAAAATAGGGCCAATGCAGCCATTTGACCTGGTTTAGGAAAAACTCCTGCTTTTTTTTCTCTCCCTCTCCTTCTGCATTTCAGGGCATATAACACATCAACATCCATTATTCACCTTCTGCCTACTGTTTGGTTAGCTCCTTGAAAGGAGCCAATGCACAGCTGGAAGCACTCTGCTGCCAATCTCTTACAAAAGTTGAAAATCGGCATTTGTTCTGCAGTACATATTGTCTAGTGTATTAAAGTAGGCATTCTTTCAGCCGATGATGACATGCTGTACTACAGAAATGTTGTAAATGTGATTTGCTCAATCCTTTTATGTTCGAACATCATGTAGGACAAGCAGGGACTGACACATTGAGCTCATTAGGAATTCTGACATTTTGTGCAGTGAACTTTGGGAGCTGTGCCGATTTCTCTCTGTCATTATCAACCTCATCTCCATAGTATTCATTAACTGAAGAATGTATTCAATTCAAAGAGAATACAGCCACTTATTCTCCATGTGGAACCAAATAATGTGGCAGATTTTAAACATTAGCAGTGCCTTTTGGTTCCCTGACCGTCTCCTGAAGTATAGACCAATACAGTGCAGTTTGCCTTCTCTGGCAAGCACACAAATTGTAGCAGCCTCGACAGTGTGCTTTACATCTTAAGTCATAAAGTAACCCTTCACCGTGGGGCTTCTGTCTGGGCCTCATTTAAATGAGACCCATTGAGCCTGCCCCAGTTAAAACACTGTCTGCCAGTACTTAGGTCACCGGGGACTGATGGTGGAGATATGGCACACACACAGGCTCACAAACACACGTTGTACAAACACAGGAAAAGTGCTGACAACCAACAGCAATCTCGAGTTGCAACCCATTACTGGACTCACAGTAACAAAGCTCCAAAATGAAGAATAAGAGGTCTCGCAGTAGGGTGTACGGGTTGGTGGGTGTTTGGTGGTTGTAGTGGGTGGTTAGCGCTTCTTTTGCGTTCAGACCTGACTGCAGAATCCTAATGTTTCCAAGATGCTGGTGATGAATTCCCCCGTGTTTGTTGAGACTTGTATACAGAGTAATTACAGAAAAACAGACACAAACACCAGTTCATCACATGCCATCAAGCATGGTTTCAAAAGCATGTTTTTTTTTAATCCCCGACTCTTAACTCATTTCGACTTTTCTCTGCTCTTGTCAACATGGAGGGTTGAGGAGTTTAATCATGCAACAGTGCACTGCATACCGTTTGTGAAGCTTTAATTTAGCACCTCATTTAACTCGGTAAGAACAACAACTATACAGGCTGGAATTGTGACACACATTTAATTCTGCCCTCTGGTGATGGTCTGCTCTGTTTAAAAGTCAGTTTGGCAGCTCTGTAGATAACAGATGGAAGAAAAACGAGGGGAATTATGAGAAAGATTGATTTCCTGGGGATGAATGGTCTGGTATTCACACGGATTTATCTGAAACAGACTTTCTCGGACTCAGTTATTATTGAATAAACACACTCGCGCATACACACTGTGGCTCCATATGCGGACAAACCAGAACACACACACAAAAGACTATGCTCATACAGAAAGCTAAGAAAACAGAAGCAAACTGAATTATGAGAGTCTAAAAGAAAATATTGTTTGAGGTGATAAGGGGTGAAAGGGTGCAGACTGCTAAGGACACAAGTATGGGTCTCTTTTCAAAAGAAGATTACTTCTCATTTCCATAGGTGGAAATCATTAGTTCTTACAAAGTAATGCGGTGAGGTCAAATAATTATTTTCTCGTGGCCTTTCCCTTACGTCTTGTAAAAATGTATTCCTTTAGAAGAACAAGAACAAGCATTGTCCTGCTAGGCGTCCCAAGGACATCTCAAAGGAACCGTAATATAAACCAGAGGCTATAACTTCTCTTGTGGCATCTCAAAGCAGACACAGGAATGGAGCAAAAAGAGGGAATGGAGGGTTGCAGGCGGATAAAGTCCCTCATTTGAGCCCTATAAAAATACAAGGAGGCACAAACATTTATCTGTGGCAAGGCTTTCATCGGATGCTTTAAGTGCGCCGAAATAACAGAGAGCAAGATGCTGATAAAGTGGAGACAGGAAATGGGGAGCGTGGGTCTCCTGCTCTCATGTTTCAGCCGGGACCAGTGGTCCCATACCTGCCCCCCCTCCCTCCTTCCCCCCTCTCTCTGTTCTGCTGACATACATATACCACAGCCCACCCCAACAAGACATTAGTGCAGCGTCTGGAAACTGCCAGGGCTCTACACAATGCAGAGATGTGACACATTCAACAACACAACTAGTAAAAGCTCCAGTCTGCAGGTACATACAATGCGTAAAACACGTGAGGGTTTCACAAAATATACACGTCAGCTTTGCAAATGACTTATAATAAATAAATACTGTTTCTATTATTCACAAGGGCTTTTATATATTTGCTTTAGTCCCATTCCACTCGTGAGGCTCGGGCTCCGAGCACAAGACAGGGCAAAGCCAGGATTAAGGGTTTAGCTTTGTCAATCAGAGTCAGAACAGAGGGAAAGATAGCAGCTGTATTTCCTTTCTGGAGGGAAGGCTGGATTTCCATAGAGACGTGAAAGTTCAGGTGATTGCCAAAGCCTCCACGCAGTGAGTGTGACTCAGGTGTTGTGAGTCACCGCTGAGATCATCTCACTCATTACCGACTCAGTGGTACATTCCCCCTTCTCATCAGACCCTAACATATAGGCTGGCTTTAACTTCAAAGGTGCCCCGGCGGCGACAGAGCCCACGATTGGAAGAGCTCCTTGAGATAAAGATGTGTGTGCTTTAGACTGTATTTAGAACAGTCTGTGATAGATGTCATCATCTATCAAAGTGACAATGTCTACATTTCAAAGGTTTGTTTTACGTGCAATTTCTACTGCTGTGTTCATGCCTCTATCTGCAGTTAAAAGGTATGTGACTTGTGTACGGAACATGTGTAGGTGAGATTAGTTTCGCTGAATTACTGGATGTGTGTGGGATCGAAAGTAGCTCTGGCTGAGGATATAGAACTCTCTCCAATATATTTTTGGGTAATTGTTTTTGACATTAGATTCTGGAAGTACAAAATCAAACTACTTGTTTGTTTGTGTGTGGACAGAGCCTGGCTAATGCTTAACCAACCAGTTCTGGCAGTGGCTATATATTTTGCCTACACTCAAGTGCTAGGAATGTTTTTCAGCCGATTCTCAAAAAAGCATTTCCAAACATGGTTAACATTTTCTTTTAAGGAAGCTCCCAGTTTTTAACCTGCTTCTTTGCCCCATAGATAGCAACAACTGAGATAAACTGGGATTATCTCACACCTTGAAACTGCATGCAGTGCATGTTCGGCCCAAATGTCCGGGCTATTGTTGCAGCTTCTATTATCTCGCTGTGCCATGTTAGGACTGTGCTTGCTACTTTATGAAGTAGCTATCCGCCAGACTGCTCCATACTGGGTCGGGGAACCAAGACGGCAGGGAACAATGTTAAAGGACATTGGGGAAATAACAACATTCCCACTAACTCTGCCTTTTACTGCTCATCAGCACTTTGAGCTTTTTATAGTGTCTGTGTGCATGCATAAGAGTAGCAGCATTCCAGCAGCATCACAAATCCCCCCCTAACTCGGTCTATGTTGTACCCTAATCCTCTTTGCTAGGTAGAATAGCATGTGTGGCAACAGTACAGGACATTCATTTTTGCTGTACTATCCACAGATGATTACAGCAGCTAAATGATGGAGACGATTAGCACATAATTATATAACAAACATAGAGAAAAGCTGATAAGAGATATGCACTATATAAGAGTAAATGAGTACGAAAAAATTAAATGACAGTGTTAACTTTTCAGAAATGTTCCTATCTTAAAGTCACTCCCCATTTACCTGCCTTTGCAGTGACATGTCTTTAACTGATTTCCTGTTAGGAAAACAAAAATGTGGAAGGACATTAGTGGTTGAGCAACAGGGGGGAGGCCACGATGCCAAATTAAAGGGCAGAAGTGGAGTGTGTACTTATACTCACTCGTGATGTGCTCTGTCAGCCCTGCTTCTTATAATGGCATGGGAAGGGCCACTTAACTCATAATCACTTCTCTCTCCCCCTTTGGCTCTGGTGCTCCTCTCTGCCCCCCCTCAACCCCAGATTTTCTGACTGTCTGCTCTGATCTCTAATCATAAATGAACTGCAGATCAAGAGCAGGGACAGTGGTGCACACCCCCTTCCCCCTTGGCTGAGATCCTGTAATCACCGGGCTCTTGGCTACTAAGAGGCCAACAAGCCTTTGAATGACAAATGACTGTAGCTCTAATGCATCAGCCACCTCTCCACTTTGAAGAGTAATTTTCTGGCAGAGGGGGTATCACAGGTAGGAAATCAGGTCAGCACCACCACCATCATCATCTTTAGAACCATTATGCCCTTTCTCATACGGTAATTGAAACTGAGACCTTTTTACACAATTATTTTCATTTGCCGTCAAAAGCCTAAAAAGCTAGACGTGCCATAATATGTCACAGTAATGCATGCCCTGTGTTGCACTTTGACATACTCTCACACAAACTCTTAGCAAACACACACTATCTAGGTGGTGCGATACATTGTGTGGAGACACAGGTCAGCCGTTCTGGCAGAGGCCTGCCTGTCAAGTGCTGCTACTTGTGCCGGGCTCTGCTAATGGACTGCTAATAGAAGTGAATGTTGCACTGTGAAGCTCCCCTGTAGTTGAGAGTGTCACACCGGATGATTAATGACACACTCTCCTCTCCTTCCCTGTCCGTCCCCGTCCTCGCTCCATATCACGCTTTCACCCTGTTCTCTCTCTCTCCTCCAGCTTCCTCTCCACTGTTCACCACTAATCTATCTGTCCCATTTGCCTCTTTTGTGTCCTTGTGATCACCCTCATCTCCCTCTCAACATTGCAACTCTTTTCCTGTCCTTTTCTCCTCTGCCTCTCTGGGAGGAGGGGGGAGATGATGGAGATGATGGAGATGGCGGTTCTAGGGGGGCCAGGGGGGCCAGTGCACCCCTAACACTGACCTCTGACCCCCCTGTGGCCCCCCTAACAATGAAAAGTTTTTTTTTTTTTTTTTTTTTAAATGTATATTTTCTGGTACTCGGTTTGCCAAAAACCGCAGGATTTTGTTGCTGTAATGTGAGATTGTGCAGACAACCTTATGTAAAGTAGAGATGTAACTGTTCATTGCATTTATTTTTATATAAATATGGTGTTAGTGCAAACATTGCACTATAACTTAAGCTGAAGCTAACAGTAATAACTATAAGATCTATCTGAAATAAATAAGTGTACTGAAACAAATACCAATAACTGTATTGCATTGTTTTCGTATGCGCAATTACTTCATACTGTCTAATTCTCTTTTTCGTCCTGCATTTATTGTGCCCCCCTCAGAAAATAACTGGCCCCCCAGTGGCCCCCCCAGTCAAATTGGTCTAGAACCGCCACTGTGGCACAGGAATCAGAAATCATATTACACTCCCCGACGGTCGGGTTATTTGCAAAGCACCAGTTTCACAATGCCCATAATATGAGAGCAACAAATAAAAGTGGCAAGCAAACCTCCTACAGAAAACTCATTAGGAAAAAGAAAAGGTGGGAGGGGGGGGTTATGTTTACTTTACTGGAAGAGGCATCCTTCAAGCAGGCTGGTCAGAAAGCATAAACACGCAGAATAAACACTAAGATTGCTTCTGGGAACTTCTTATGTCTGTTTCATCAGAAATGGTTGACACTGAGGTCTTCTGTATGCGCCCTGAGCGTTTATTGATCTTAAAAACCTGGGGATGAGTTCGCATTTAGCTATCGTACACAAATTACATTTAGTTTTAAGGACTAATTTGAGATTATACCTAGAAATTAACTCGGATATAATACAATAATATAGTTTATCAGATCATTGTGGGAAAAGATCAAAAATATACTTTAGACCATTTTTATTTGTATCTTTTTTTTAAGTAAACATTTTGTTTGTGATTTCTGTTTTTATAAGATTCACAATATTTCAAAGGATTTTTGTTGGCTAGTCAAATATTTCTGAGGCTGCTGCGTATGAACTCATGACCTCAGTATTTCTAAAATCCCGACTACAATGACAGTATTTGCCTCCACCAGCACATCACAAAATATATCATCCACCAGATGACTGCAGCAGGACTGTTCCCAGCCCTCTCTGCTCTATGTATATTTCCTGTCATTATAAGAATAGTATATGACATCAAGTGAAGCAGGGAAGCAAACTCAGCCGCCACTTTTCACAGTAATTATCACTCGCTACCACGCTCCGTCTGTGGCTCAGCTAGCAACAAGCAGCACCTCTGACCCTCACTCAACACGGTCATACGGTACACACACTGTTTACTTTGCCCTCTTCTTTCACCTGCGTGTGAGGGAGTGTGTTACTGAATCTAAATTTCCATCAATTACATACAAAAACTGCTTGACTGTAAGTGTTTCATATTGCCAGCTCATGGCTCCTGGCAAAGGGCTATCACAGTCTGTAATTTACAACTGCGCCTTACTCACAATGTGCTCATTGTGCATACAGGCCCTGTTTATAGAATGACCGCAATGGTTGTAATGTTAGCGGCCCCCAAGGAGCCAGTTGTCAGGCCACAGGGAAGCCTGTTAGAATAATAATGATAGAAATAACATTCATGTTACCTGCACTCTAAAAGGCGTGTGGTAAAGACGGAAAATAGCAAAGTCCTACTGTCCACTGAGTCACACTATGTTTCAGAGCTACATATAATAAATAAACTTTAACATTCTCTCCACAAACAGTCCTCAGAGGACACATCATCAGAGAGCGGGGAGCAGCACAGACAGTAACACGGTAAAAGCGGAAGAGAGAGACATAAAAGCAGCATTGTGGAAAAACTGAACTGATCTGAGGAATCCCTCAATACAGGGCTGGACTTTATACTTTTATAACTTTACTTTACTGCTCAAACACAGAGATACAGTCTACGGCTGTGCTGGACTAAAGCAATACAATCATCTTTACAAACAATTGTGCCGTCACAATTGTATTGACAAAGCAATTATTGATGATTTAATCTATAGATCTGAAAAACTGAGTTCATCTTCAAAGAATCAGACAAAAGCACCACAGGGATGACTCATTCAGCTTGTCGAAAGGGGCTAAAGAAACCTAAATCAACGAAGACCAAAAGGACTAACTAGTATTCAACAAATTAATTACCAGGGAGCAGCCCTAAACATTTCAGAGGTAGGTTATATTTTGGTCAACGCTTAAAATGTAATTTTCTCCATCCTTATATTTAACATATTAAACGGTGTCTTCATTTGCAGGTATTTTCAACCTCCCTGAAGCAGCTTTTCAATGTGAAATCAATAAAGAAAGTGTAGCTCTCGCCTTGATTCACTGACCAGTCTTTTTCCCGGATGACAAATTCTAACATTTCAGATTCACCCAGTAGAATTAAAAAAATATTTTTACATTTCCCTCCTCCAAAAAGAAAAAACTGTGTTAAACATCTCCTGCTGGTTTTGTTTTTTTCACATATCATCATGACATTCCTCATTCCCAAAACAACTTGACATCCTCCATCAACTTTTACAACAACATGCACACAGATACGGACACTGCTGCACATATTGTTCAGCTCTGCCGGTGTGCTGGAAATACCAGGAGTACATCTGTTCTTGCACCAAGGGGTCCCAATCAAGCTACTGTCACAGAGCTCCCTGCTACCTTTCTGGCAGCTCCCAGCTTATATCTGTCTAAACCTGTCTCCTTTGTCAAGAGTTCAGCAGGTTAATGAGCACTCTCATTTCCCAGCACTCACTTCAGTCTGTAGACAGGGTGAGAGCGAGTCCTCTCAAAAGGCAACGTCAGGAATTAAAAATAACATGCAATAGCCAAATGAAATGTACCAAGTATACACATATTAAAATGACTCCAAAATAAAATATGCAGGGAAGCGGTTTGTTGTACGGGGAGCGCCAGGGTAAGTGAGCCACTTTAATCACCAGTAGTTTTACACCGAGGAAGTGACTCTCCAGTGATTTAGGAATGTGTAGAGCTCATCAGTGCCCAAAAATAGCGGGGCCCATTAATTAGTCTCAAACAATGTTCTCCTGCTGTATTGACTTCTTAATGGACAGAAAAGGACCTTGTTCGTATTCCCATCAATGACACAGAGGCTCTCTGGGGTTTAGAAATGGGTATTATGTCATCTCACCCTGCCCTTCCTCGCCCTCTCTTGCTCATTAACTATGTAGGAGTGAGATGAAGGTCTAGAGCAGCTAGATAAGGTTGCTCACAGACCCTCATGGCTGTCTAGGATATGTGCTCGGACACCCAATTTAAGCCTGTGTTGCTTTTGCATGAGCAGCCAGAACTTTCCAAAAAAAAATATGTCATATCATTGAGAAATCTGCCTCTGTAAGCCTTTCCTTGCTGAAGTCTGTCTGCAAACCCACATTCTGCTCACTTATTCCCATCTCGTCTTGTTTTTCAGCCATAGTTCATTCAGAAAGAGCAGACAGGCCACCTTAAATCCAGAGGCATACACACTTCATCTGGCATCTGACACACATGCACAAACACATACTGAACATTAACCCCTCTCACAGATGGCTTCCTCCGAGCTCCCTTTGTTTGACAGACAATCCCACACAGGAGAGAGCAGATTAAGTAAATGTCTTCAGGACAGGTGGTGTGGCATTATCTCAATGCTTTCTGTAACTGACAGCTACTACGGCTCACAGAAAAACATCTTTCAACAGATGGCTCTTTTCTGAGGGAAAAGGCTGGAGGAACCGACTGAGGGTTAAAATGCTCACTGGTTGAAGATGAATACAGTGAGAGGGGAAATAAAAATGACCTCAGACACTTAACCACTCCACATCTCAAACATACCGATTATTCAGTTCTAATAAAGACCTGTCCTCTGAGCAAAGGTCAAGACTTTTTAATATAGAAGATTTAATAGCTTCATTGGACTCCGACACAAATCGTCCTTTGAGGATCTCAATAATGGACATCCAATTTTTGAATTAAACTCCACATATGTATGTCAAGATATGATAGCCAGTAATTAACGATTTTGCCTGTAATTTTTCAAACCTGAAAACCAAGGGAAAAGCTATTGAATGAACATCCAAGCGTCTACGGTTTTCTAATGCCCGCAAGACATTTCATAAGAAGCAGTGAGAATTGGTTCATGAGACAGAATGTTAATATAATTTAGTTCCAAATATTTAGGGAAATAATGGTCTATTTGTTAAATGTAACCTCCAGTAATAGTATTCAGAATCTGCATTGTTATTGCTGTTAATCTAATGGTGCATAACAATCTTTAAGGTTCCATTTTAGCAAGATCTAAAACAAGTTACCTAAATATGGGCTCAACATTTTATGATGTTATCTTGGAAGCGCTGTTGGAGCACAACAGCACTTCTTCATTTATTTTCCTAAGGAAACAGATGTGATAATGGGACTGTTTATGTTTACACATAGCAGCCACTTGTGTTTTTCATAACTGAATAAATAAAATGATATATTTTAAATTAAAGTGTGGTTTATTTTGTTCACCTTTTCTTTTTTTCCAGCAAAGAGTTAGTTTGACTTTATGGATTTTCATATTTAGGCTAAAGTATTTATAGTTTAAATCTTAGGCCTTCTTTTTTTTGTACACAGGCTTGTCTTGATCTCTCTAGTAGCCAAAAGGTGAGTCAATATATTGTTTCTGCTAGAGTGTGTGTAAACTAACTTCAGGTGATTGTTCCGGTCCACTACACCCCTGCTGTAAGCCTCGAGGAGTCAACAAACTTCGAAACCAAGTTCACAGGTAAAATATACACTTTTAACTTTACCTTGAGCCACTCCGATATCTACCAGGAGAAAAAGCAGAAGCCAGGACAGGGTCAGCATCTCAGGAGAGGATCTCGCTCCTCTTCCTCTTCTTCTATCAGTTTGTGCACCGTGCCCCATGATGAGGAGTCAAACTCCGCTCTGAGGCAAGTCCGAGTCTCTGGAAATTGCGCTCAATCACGCGCAATGTTCGCTCGCTGTTGTGCGCAACGGTCCAAACGTCACCCCTCAACACACCGAGCGCACAGCAAATTGGCTTTGGAAAAAAAATATCCAGCCCGGTGTTTTGGCATTCATATAAACTGTGACAGTTTATGGAACAAGAGGCGAGTGCATCGCCCTCCGTATGTAAGGATGTTGCATTAAAATCTGTCTCCGTTTGCTTTTCCTTTGAAAGCTTCACTTGGTTTGTCTAGAGGTGTGGATCGATGTCTTGATGCCCAATTCATGCTCCGATTACTCCCACACACAAAATCAAAGTCCTCCGGTGAGTCCACTCTCTCTGTGGCACCTTTCACGCGTGCAGCCAAGTATGTGTGAACCGTGTGTGCGCGTGCTTCGAGCCTCGCGCTCCACTGACGGGACTGAACCGGGGGAAGGAGCAGTCTCTGCGGGCTACCTTGCTCCTTCAGCCAATCCAAGTGCTCCGCAAGTGGCAGCGCTGTCTCAAAACCTGGCCCGGACACAGCGAGGAATGGATGGCATCTTTTCAGATTGCATGATTTATGGAAGCCTTGAGCTCAATGTACATGGCGATCGTTGAAGTTGGTTATGCCTACACCTCTAAATTACGTACCAAATTATCTTTGAAGAAATAGGTGCTTGTGGGTTATCAGTCTCCTTTTTTATTGTTTTTTCCGACTCTCTAAATTATGCACTTTTTTTTTTCAGACTCTCTAAATAACCCTAACCCCTAGGCTTAATGTTTGTTATTTTGATAAATGGAAAAGTTCATGTGGAGGAGCCAGCTACCCGCTATTAAAAAGTGGCGACAGATAACCCACAAATACCAATAAATAATAGATTTAAAAATCAGTTTACTTTTTATTTAATTTGGTCTCTACATGTATTGCAAAACATGAATGAATTACTTATGAGCCACAGTTGATTTATTTGATATGTAAGTTGTGGAAGAGTGTGATATAAATACCTCAATGCATTTCAAGTTTGTTTTTATAGTTACACTCAGTGGTTTCCAACCTAGGGGTCAAGCTTACTTCTAAGGGTCACAAGATAAAAGGAGTGGTCTTGAAATAATAAATATTGGATAATTTGACCTGCTCTTGTTTCAAACAGTGAAACCAAACCATTTGAGTATTTTAAAGAGGACATGTCTTCTCTGCGGAACTTCTTTGAACTTAAAAACATCTAAAACATGACGAGGAGCCCCAAAAAAAGTGGTTACCTCCCGTGCTGAAAGATGAATCCAATGCAGAGGTGCTACAAAGTGCAGTTCCTCAAATGCCCATTTAAGGCTGGCTCCAAAAGCAAAACAATCGTCAAATCCCAATGTTAAATGCCCAACTTGAAAGCAGAAATTAACATGTTTACAAACTGGTACAAAAAACAGGTTTGGTCACAGCTGAATTCCCCTGTTTATAACAACTACAACCAGAGATGGCAAAAGTACACATATCCTTTACTCAAGTAAGTATACAGATACTCGTGTTTAAAAATACTCTGGTAAAAGTAGAAGTACTGACTAAACTTCTTTACTCAAGTAAAAGTAAAGAAGTGTAGGCTTTGAAATGTATACTTAAGTAACAAGTACCCATAACTACCAACTGTTTTAAAGAGTACCTGACCTCCCTTTATATTAATAGAACAATAATATCATTGTTAGCTAATGAATGTTTCGATGCTGAACAACGGCAAAATGACAACGTTTTCATCGGTCCCTCTCCTTTAGAGAAGACCAGGAAATGATGGATACACGGATCGTGTTCAAATCAATAGGCACGCAATGACTCTAAATAATAATGATCACGCCACCAAACACACATTCAAACTAAAGTAACTAACCTGTTTTGAAAATGTAAGAAGTAGAAAGTACAGGTATTTGTGTTCAAAAGTTAAAAGTTAAAAGTCGTCAGAAAAATAAGTAGTGGAGTATACTGTACTGATACCAGAAAAATGTACTTAAGCACGGTAACGAAGTATTTGTGCACCACTTCCCACCTCTGACTACAACAGTAGTAAACATTGTAATCATTCTCCTCTCCATAAGTATAAAGTAGCAAAACATTAAAATACTATAATAATATTCAAGTAAAAGCACCTCCAAACTTAAGAACAGCATTGGAGTATCATTTCACCAGAGTGCATTGCAAACAGGTGCTTCCGTTTCCTTGTCTCTGTGTATGTTGAGAACATAAATCGTCATTAATTTAACGCAGGGGCTGCAGCAGGAAGGCATAATTTATCTGACCGGGCCCCGCGCTCGCCCTTGTTTCTGTCACTCTAATTGTTATTTAGAAGTAGTAATAGCATGTCACAAAACCTGATCAATAATGACCTCATCCTAACAGACATACTCTGGAACGCACAGACGCACAGACACACAGACACACGCTTTTGCATTGAAGGGGGACATTTGTTTGAGCTATTCTGATAAAAGACTGATGAGTAATCACATATGCATGACAGATGTATAGGCAATGCCCCCGGTATTTCATGATTAATGTGAAATATGAACCTGACACTATCGCTGAACTCAAATGAAACGTAATCAACTTTTACAATTTCAATCTAATTTAGGAAGCATGGTATCCATCTCCCCTCTATCAACATTTTATTTTTAATGGGCGGAGATGTCAGAGAAGCTGTCATCTTGCTGGCATTTCAATTTCAGGTAAGATGTGAATGAAATTGCTTTTATTCTTCACTCAAAGTGTTCTAGGATGGGAGTTATAGCCCACCCAGACCCACTGGCAGAGGAGGTGGCACTGGTCTCCTGCTCTCTCCCAAATGGAGCTTTTCCCTCTTCAAGCTACCTAACTTCACTCCTTCCACCTTTGAATTCCATGCCGTCACAGTAACCCATCCTATACAATTAACCATTGTTGTTCTCTACCGTCCACCAGGCGCCTTGGGGGACTTCTTGGAGGAATTAGATAATCTCCTCTCACACATCCCTGAAACTGGCCCTCCCGCTGTACTTCTCGGAGACTTCAACCTCCAGACGGGGAAGATAGACGAACTAACATCTCTGTTAACCGCCTTTGCTTTCTCACTGTCTCCGTCCCCACCAACTCATAAAGCTGGCAATGTCCTTGATCTCATATTCTCAAGGAACTGCGCTACTTCTAACCTCTCTGTAAACCCGCTCCACACATCCGATCACTTCTTCATTTCATTCTCTCTACCCCTTTCCAAACATAACAAACTAATCTCTTCTCATCCTGCACCTGTCCGCCGTAACCTCCGTTCCCTCTCCCCCTCTACCTTTGCCTCATCGGTGCTCTCAGCCCTCTCTTCCTCTGACTCGTTCCAACTCCTGCCTCCAAACTCTGCTGCAGAAACTCTCCTCTCTACTCTCTCATCCTCTCTGGACTCTCTCTGTCCTCTCACATCTCGGCAGGCTCGTCAGTCCCCTCCTGCTCCCTGGCTAAATGACGCACTGCGTGCTAATAGAACCGTCCTTAGGGCAGCAGAGCGGAAACGGTGGAAATCCAAACACCGTGACGACCTCCTAACCTATCAGGCTCTCCTCTCCTCTTTCTCTGCTTCGATCTCTCAGGCAAAAAGCACTTTCTTTCAAGATAAGATCCAATCTTCCTATTCCAATCCTAAAAAACTATTTTCCATCTTCTCCACCCTCTTGGACCCCCCCCAAAGCCCCTTCCCCCTCCTCCCTTCTGTCAAGCGACTTTGTTAACCACTTTGAAAAAAAGGTTGATGATATTCGCTCTTCTTTTTCTGACTCACCTTTACTCACCGCTGGGTCACCAGACCCTCCTTTCACCCACACACTGACCTCCTTTTCCCCTCTCTCTCCAAGTGAGGTTCTTACCCTCATTACCTCTGCCCGCCCTACCACCTGTCCTCTGGACCCTATCCCTTCAAACCTCCTTCAGACTATCGCTCCAGATATTCTACCGTTTCTCACCCATTTCATCAACACTTCTCTAACTTCTGGTCACTTTCCAAACAGTCTCAAGGAGGCAAGAGTAAACCCTCTCCTAAAGAAACCCACTCTCAACCCGTCTGATGTTATAAACTACAGGCCTGTCTCTCTACTCCCGTTCCTGTCTAAAACACTTGACGCGCTGTCTTTAAACAACTCTCCTGTTATCTCCATCAGAACAACCTTTTGGATCCGCACCAGTCTGGTTTCAAGGCAGGTCACTCCACATAAACTGCCCTCCTTGCTGTCACTGAGAAACTGCACACTGCCAAAGCAGCATCCCTCTCCTCTGTCATCATCCTTTTGGACCTGTCCGCTGCATTCGACACGGTGAACCATCAGATCTTCCTTCGCACTCTCCAAGAACTTGGAGTTTCAGGCTCTGCACTTTCCCTCCTCACCTCATACCTCAAAGACCGTACCTACAGGGTAACTTGGAGAGGGTCCAAGTCCGACCCCTGTCAATTAACTACAGGGGTCCCTCAGGGCTCTGTTCTTGGTCCCCTCCTCTTCTCCTTGTACACAAACTCGCTCGGATCTGTCATTAGCCCGCATGGTTTTTCATACCACTGCTACGCTGACAACACCCAATTAATTCTGTCCTTCCCCCGCTCAGAGACCCAGGTTGTCGCACGCATCTCTGCTTGTCTAGCTGACATCTCTCAGTGGATGTCCGCTCATCACCTCAAGCTCAACCTTGACAAGACTGAACTGCTTTTCCTTCCGGGAAAAGATTGTCCCACTCTTGACCTGACTATCAACATCGGCACCTCTGTTGTTTCCCCGACCCAGACTGCAAGGAATCTGGGTGTGATCCTAGATAACAACCTGTCTTTCACTGCAAACATCGCTGCTACAACCCGTTGCTGCAGATTCACGCTTTACAACATCAGGAAGATACGTCCCCAGCTGACCCAGAAAGCGACTCAGCTTCTGGTCCAGGCTTTCGTCACCTCACGCCTAGACTACTGCAACTCCCTCCTGGCTGGTCTACCTGCATGTGCCATCCGACCTCTGCAGCTCATCCAGAATGCAGCGGCTCGTCTGGTCTTCAACCTTCCAAAATGTTCCCACACCACTCGGCTCTTCCGCTCCCTTCACTGGCTTCCGGTAACTGCTAGAATTCACTTCAAGACACTGGTACTTGCGTACCATGCTGCGAATGGATCTGGCCCTTCCTACATCCAGGACATGGTTCAACTGTACACCCCAGCGCGTGCACTACGCTCTGCATCAGCCAAACGACTCGCTGCGCCCTCGCTGCGAGGGGGACCCAAGTTCCCATCAGCAAAAACACGTGGGTTTGCTATCCTGGCTCCAAAATGGTGGAATGAGCTCCCCACTGACATCAGGACAGCAGAAAGCTTACACATCTTCCGGCGCAGACTGAAAACTCATCTCTTTCGACTCCACCTCAAGCGATAGAATTACTAACAAAGAACTGCTAACAGAGCACTTATATACTAATAAAGGACTGGCTTATCTATAGCCAGTTGAGTAGCACTTGAAATGCTTGGCTCTATGAAACCTGAAGTACTTATATGATTCTGTTTTCTTCAAGGTTGTGTCTTCCTGGTCGAATGTACTTATTGTAAGTCGCTTTGGATAAAAGCGTCAGCTAAATGCAATGTAATGCAATGTAATGTAATATAATGTAATAGCCGATGTGTGGGTCTTCAATATGATAGTACATAGTGTATGTTCTACACAAAGCATCATATGTGTTGAACAAGCTTCTTTTGCCATGTCATGAAAGCATAGATTGAACAAGGTGCTGTATGTATTCCTCATGGATGGTTGCTGACTCCACAGTGATGCATTCAGGCTGCCATCAACATATTCCACATTATCCCAAAGGTGCTCTATTTGGTCCAGATATGACGAATGCAAGAGTCAATCTGAGGTCATGAAACAATCTTCGACATGTGCATGTGAAATTACATCTTATCTTGCTGCTTGTATTAATTCAAACAAAATAAAACTGCAATAGGACTGACATGAAGGCCACATATTGACCCTGTCACCAGTATGTCAGATTATAAACCAGGATTTCTCAGCATGCGCTTCATTTTTCCGCTCCTCAGTCATCCAGCTCTGGTGATGGCTCACATAGCCTCATTTTCTTGTTCTTTGCTGACTGGAGAGGAAAGTGGCAGAGCTCTCTGCGGCAGCAGCCCATCCAATTCAAGGTTAAATGATGTGTGCTTTCTGAAATGTACTTCCACTGCCATTGTACTGAGCTGTCATTTATTTGTGGCCTGTTAACTTGAACAAGTTTTGCCAGTCTCCTCTGACTTCTCTCTTGAGCCACTGAGGAGCCACCGATTCTGAAAGCAGCAAGTCACATCCTCTGCTTAAATTATCAATCTATATTGTTTCTGTCTTGCTCTGAAGTGTACTGTAAAGAAGAAAGCCAGTGGAATCATCTTTAAAGGGAATTCATTTAAACAATTTAAGGCTATTATAAGTGTTGATATATACTTGTTTAATTGATTTGACGTAAAGAATAATTACATTTCAATATGACATTTAAAAACCTCATAGAACTCAACTAAAATGCTTTAGTAAGAAAAGCAACTGACACTTTCTGTTGCCTCCCAGAGAATTGCACCAAATCAATACAATGTGGTCTCTCGTTTGGCTGTAAAGCGGCTATAGGTCAAGGTTAAAAATGGTGTTATAAGTGTTTTATTTACTGCCTCCCAGTGCACAATATTTAGCAATGACTGTATTTAGTCTGACACAGTGGTAGATATATTTTTCTGCACAGAATAAAAAAGAGAAGAGAGAAGTGTTCAGAAGAAAACATGTAGCCTTAAACACTCACCGCTGACCAGTCTTAGCTTTTTAGGAGTGATGTAGCGTATGTTCCAGGGGCACAGAAACAGAGGCGTAAATGCCCCCCAGCTTGTTAACATTGCCCTTTCAGCAAAGAAAATCCTCTCACATGCACAACTTTGTTCAGAAAGGAGCATTTTTGCCCACAGCACTCCTGCTAGATGGATGTTTTAGTCTCACAGGAAACTTGACACTGCAATCTCAGGAGGGCAGCCCTGTGTGAGATGCTGGAAGTGGAGTGTCCAGAGCTAACAACCCCGGCAAGCTGAAAGTCCCTTGAAACAAACATTTTATGCCCATTTTAGCTTTCAGTTTAAGAGCAACTGAACTCTTGAACTACAATATACTTGCTTTACAAATATGCTTTATTTATGTGTGGCCCATTCTAAGTCACTCAGCTGTTTACATTTGAATGTCTGATAATGGATACTGAGTGTGTGTATTTTATATTCATGCCTCCAAAGTTGGAAGTGTGAAAACCCAATTTTCATCCCATTTAAATAATAAAAAACACAATATACTATGTCACATTCTGGTTTTTTAAGGACAGGGAAAACATGTCAATTATGTCATTGGTTGTTATCATTAAAAAGAAAGGAGAAGGAAGCTGAGTTGCTATGGGGTGTTTTGTTAGCTTTTTCCACTCCAAAAGGATAAACCATATCCTGTTGTGTTATGAAACACTTCAACATTTACTGACATATTGTTTTAGGAGCTTCCCTGTCTTTTTCCAAACGAGCAGTATGTCCATGTATTTGGTCGTTCCATCACTTTGACCCGGAGACTGAAATATCTCAACAACTTTTAGATGGATTGTCATGACATTTTGTTCAGACGTTCACGCTGAAATATAATATGAAAGATCTCTATTTGATGGATTGTTTTCAAATGTTTTACTCAAGTTCAGAGTTGATTCACAGATGATGAATCCTAATAACTTTTGCAGTCCCTTGTAATTCCATCCGGATGTTGACAGTTCTGGTTTTTTGTGAAATGTCTCAACAACTGTTGGATGGATTGCCATGAAATTAGGATATATGAAGGCATTAATGTCCCCTTTCAGAATGAATTGTGATTACTTTGGCTATTACTCTTCATCAGGTTTAAATATTAAATCGTCCATTACTCTTGTTTAAGACCAAATATCTACAAAATTAATGACACTGCTATTAGCCTTAGTTGTACTTTGTGTTGGCGCTAATTAGATAATGTTAGATGACAATATGAAACAATTACCTGCTAAAATAAATGTTGTTGTTAGCATAGTGAAAGTAGCCTTTAGCTCAACGCACCGTTATGTCCAAGTGCAGCCTCACTCAAGCCTTGGTGCAGACTCTCAGTCTTGTTACCACATATATTCTTCATCCTGTGTGCAGGGATGTTTCTCGGAAACAAATGCCAGACTGACATCCCATATCCCTGCTGAGCGCTCGCAGGACCTCTCTGCCTCTCTCGCCAGGCTGTTGATCAATTAGACAGACAGTCAGCCAGATTGATAGGCAGCCAAACAAATAGAGATATGCAGGCAGACTGATGGTTATGCAGAGGCAATGTGATGCAGTTTCTATGCTGGACACACTCCTCTATCTCAACCCATCCCGCTTCCAACCACCATGACACATACACACAAATAGGCCTCCGCTTCTTTCTAATTTTAGAGATAAACATCACTTACTGAAAATGGAATTGGGAATTAATCACAGCTATAAATTAAGTCACCTTTAGGGAAATCCTTCTTCCTCATCCATAGAGTTCCAGGTATGTTATTCCTCTCTGGATGATACTTTCAGAACTGCAGGATAAAGAGGAATTTGAATGATGACAAATGGCATAATATGTTTTGCACACACAGCAGTGGTTTGGGGCTGAGTTTTCTTTGTCTTCTCTATTCTTTCTTTTCTTACATCACTGAGCCACAGAGACACAGTGAATGGTGCTGATGGCAGTACTGTATGTGCCACACAATAAAGCTGCTTTCCATCGCTTTGGGCACACTTTACTGCTGCTCTTGATATCAGTATTAAAAGTGATTTGCAGCGCCGTATGTGGCAAGGAATCAAAACTTAATTTAGGCAGATAAAGATGCCATTTGGGGGGAGATAAAGTGCTGCATCATGGGAGATGTGTTCCCGAGCCTGCTCTCAGCACATCACCCTTACAGTGCCCTCAGATTTACTAGCTCTTTTTTCCTGCTCCATAAAACAGCAAATCTGCTAGCCAGGCGACACAGGCAAATGTTAATGGATTCATTTGTCAAGAACCTTCCACTTATTTACAGTCCCCTTCCATTACCGTCGCTCCTCCTGTAAGAGAAAAACCCGTGGCCAAAGTCAAAATATCGATTTGCCTGTCCATCACGACTGTGAGTCATCCTGTAAAACTCACAAAGCCACAGACACTGCTGCCACCAGCAGGTGTTCAAACATGACAGTTACATAATCATAAGCATTTCCTTTTTTTGAGGATGGTAGGGTGGGGGTTGGAATCTCCCATCATTGCAATTATGTAATGTAATTAGAGTAAATGAATAAATGTTATATTAAATAGTTTCAAATTAAAAGCATTATTTTGTTCAAATATCATTTCCATTATCCGCAGGCTATGTGGAGGAAGTAAATTATTTGCCACAGCGCTTAAATCAGTTTGTACGATTTTCTGGAATAATTTGCTGCTCTTTTCAAATGAATGAAATCCACACAACCAGTGAACATTTCAGCACGGGAATGTTTTCATTTATTCATTTTTTGTGTTGCAGATAGGGTTTGGATTGAGGCAGAGTATTTAATATTTTACATTAGGCGAGAGAATGATTCAAGAAAAACCCATGTTACTTAATACACCTCAATTTTTCGAACTCAAAATTAAATTTGCACTTTGACAAGAGAAGCCTGAAAAAGGTCCATTAATGCTGTTTACCACATATACAGTACAAAGAGCACTGAGGCTGATTATAATGGCGTGCTTCAACTTCTTAGACTACAATCTTTCCTTCAGTGTGACTGCTGACACAAGCCAGACCTTGACCCTGTGCACCAGCTACTGATAGTTCAGACTTCTCTCTTAAACAGCCTGGAGGAAGGTGAGCGCCATGCTGTGCCATGGGCCAGAACCCCCCAACATATCTTATATCTTCTGCACTGCCCAGGTTTTTCTGTTCTTTGGCCACTGGATCAAAGCTTCAAGCTACACTCTGTTTAGTATCTTTGCAAACCTTCCAAGATCAGATCAGATCCAAGCTGATATCATAATCTGAGCAGGAATATGACTTACTTCAGATTCACAGCTACTGACGTGGTGGCATAGGTTGGTTGTAGTTGTTGTAGCAGTAGTAGTATACAGTATGGTAACACATTTCATTAATCCCTCTTGGGCACATTTCTTTATAACAGAAACATCAAAAGCAATGTAAGATGCAGTGCCAAACATAAGCAGGTCACACACAAGCCATCGGCTCATACATATGCATGGCCAAATCACTGATTCTAGATTGCATCCTGTATATTATGCAAAAAAAAGCTAGTGTAAAGTTCATTCCTGGAAAAAAAAAAGAATACATGTGATGTTTATCATGTATCCCTTCCTATGGAACTAAAGGTTTGTTAGGATGCATTGTTTCTCTATGCTTACAGTTCCTGGTGCTGTTGTTGTTTTTCTGTGAAACCGATGCTCATTAAGGCTCTTCAGATTACAGTCACTCAAAGAAGACTTAAGCAGCAGCATGGACGGATGCTTTCAAAAGGAGAGCGGCACAACAATATCTACAAGGCAGTTGTAGCATGTGTGATTCATTGTTTAATAAACACTGAGTACATCCTTGAAGAAAACAATGTTCTCTCTATCCCCAGCATGCTGTGAGTCAGATCCACAGAGGTTCCTGCATGGCCTTTGCTAAAAGCTTCTGATTATCTCTCACTGGCTTCAGCTGAGAGGCGTATACAACAGCGCTGCAGCATCTCTGCCATACATCTGTTTCATCCCCCATTATTTCCTCTTTCCTCCTCGTTCTTTTTCTACAGTCCCCACCTCCCATCCGGGGAAATGGTTTGGCCTTTCTGAAGTAAACAGGCATTAATCACTCCTTGAGAGGGAATTGTCCGAGGGACAGCCCAAGGCATTTGAAAGGGGCCACACAAAGGCACATGGGACCTGGAGATAGATGCTGCAGGGGAGCGGGGTGTTACAGCCCCCAATGGGAAGTGTACAGCACCAGCTGATGGGGTCAGCCTGTCCACCTTGGGTAAGTGTGTCAAGGACAGTGAGAGGAGGAGGCGGGATTTGGGCGAAATCGACTGGCGTGAACCAGAGCAATGGACTGACTGAGGGAAAAAAATATGTTCCCTATTTAGTTTTTCTTTTCCCCTTTAAACAATAATACAAGGAATAAACACATAACCCTACATTAATGAGTGAGCAGTCATGAACATGAGAGAGAGACATACTTTCCCTCGTAAATGTCAGAAAAACATCAAATTATACGTTCACTTCTGCCTACAATAATAATATGTTGATGGAGTATTCTTTTTTTATTCTGTGACGTTTAAAATCTGATATTTACCACAAAATCTACTTTTAGCAGAAGGTTTATGGACTTGACCTCAAAATATTATAAACCTCCAAAGAAAATGAGCAAAACAATTATGATTTCTTAATTGTTTATGTACTGTGCTCATCATTAGATCTAAGACAGCTGAAAAACACAATATGACACCGTTTATGAACCATGAATTGCAACAACAGTTACCCAAGGAATAATAATGACTTATTCTTCTCTGGTGACCACATTAAAGTTGTCTTTAAAATGCTTTATGAAAAATTTAAAATATGGTTTCAATTGATAAAACAACAGAGAATATTGTGATGGACTTCTTTTGATTTAATGACTGTTGCATGAACCCTACTCATACTTTTACATGTGTTTTAATATGTCAAATGTACCACTGCCCTATTATTCCTATATACATTTGCATTATTGCATTTTCTCCCTCTATTGAAACCTCTATTGAGTCAGGGTTAATAGAGTCAAATATATTCTGACACTAACCAGCTATCACTGACATTAGCAATCTCAGCTAATTAATTCTAGTACACTCATGACATGTTTTATGACACATTGTGGCATAAAGATGCCGCTCATTGACCTCGGACCGTTGTCATTCATTATGATCATCCACTATTTAATTAAAAAGCCCAGTGTCTGCCAACCAAGATTTACTGTGCAAAACCCAGTATTATCCAATCCAATAACAGCTTTGTGAATGCTATTCATGAAGGACTTCAGTGGCATTTTAACTGGCAAAAAAAATCACCAATTCACTTTAAACAAGAGAAATTCACTTTAATTCTTCAACAATAGACAGGCTGTTGCCCTCCTGCAGTGTGTATTACTTTTGTCTGACTATTTCAACAAATATTGGATGGGTTGCCATACAATCTCATACTAATGACTGCCACACAGGAAGACAGACAAATGGACGGACGGAGCTAAATATAAACTCCAGGCAAAGCATTTCAAACTGCTTCTATGGTAATTCCTGCATAAGCACATTTGGCCATGATGATACACCTTCTTTGATGAGGATGAGATTCCCCTTGAAATGTTCCTTGCATAGGGTTGGCTTGCATTTCTCTTTGAGTGTATCTTAAAACAACACTCCTACTGTATGCCTATATGTATATTATAATTTGAGGTTGCTCTAATCATTGTTCCTGTCTATACGGGCCCTGAAGAGATTCCCTTTTATAAGGGAGCCAAGACGTACATTTTTTGCAAAAATGCATTCTTAAATTCAGCTGAAGCTTATATGTGGCTTCAGCAGTCTGGGGTTAACAAATAAATTGGGTACCTAACAAAATAATAGTGTTGTTAGTATAAAATCAACTCTTTTTGAGTGTGTGTTTGTGTAATAGTAACACAAGGAGTGATTGTTTTACTTAAAGGACTGTAACTTAGGAGGATACCCACTAATCTTTTCAGCTACACTTTAGAACCCATTTTCTTGATTGCAGATCTCTCACATTTGTTTACCATTAGAAAGGGATCTTATCTTGGCTTACATGGACGGGACGTATAATTACAGCCACCAAACACAGCGTCATTAGGCATGTTGGCGTGTGAGTGCTATCCTTTACATGTTCTTTACATGGCATGTTGTTTGTTAAGTTTTAAGTAAGTCTATTGAATGTCTTAAAGCCATTACAGCTCCTGCTGGCCTTGTTACAAGCACAGCACTCAGCTAGACAGCAGGCAGACATATGTTCCTCGTCTTAAGTGGTGCTTTAAAAGGTATTGATGGTTTAAAAGCAGCTAATAAGTGATCAATGAGGAGACTCTGCGTCATGGTGGCACTGTACCCAAGGAAACTCTTAGAGGACTGCTCCCAAAAGTCCTCATTAAAATGTTGTTGCACACATTTTAAACTGATTTAAATGATAGCCTCAATAACAAACTTAAGGTTTGTTGCTATATATAGACCTGATTCTAAATGAGTATGTCATTAGATCACATATATTTGCTTTAAAATCAAACGACAGTTATCCACATTAAATGGCCTTTGCTTTAGGTGAAGTGACAGTTGGGCAACAACTGGAGTCTTGGCAACGCAGGAGCAACGCTCTGATTACAATCAGCCAGATGGCTGCCAAGCAATGTTTGGATATAATGGGAAGAAGGGGCAAATCAGATTTGATATTAAACTGTATCGTTCATGTCTTTATTAACCAAAAACTCCATAAAGCTGTCAAACATTTAGAAAATGTTATTTTAACATCTTTCCCAATGTCTCTAGTGTTTATGCTGAACAAAAGCCATACTGGAAGTAAGCCAATAGAGTACATAGCATGTTATGTACTGTGTATAATATAGTTGTCAGCATGCATAAATAAAGAAAAGGGAAGTTTTGGGTTGTTTTGTCATAATGATTATTTCTCTGTTGCCCCTTCCTTTACAAAAAACATGTAATTAGTTTCACAGTAGTCTGAATCACTCTCATTCAGTCTCAGTTTGGCAGGATCATGCAAAAACCCAAATTCCTAGATGAGAGAAGAAAGGGCAGCATAATGTTCTGAGGCACAAGATCTCTCCACTTTCTTTAAGATGCTTTCATCTCGTTCTTCTGAAAGTCGGCCCTGTTGTTCTTTGTTGCGCGGTGTGAGTTTCAGCTGTGTTTTGAACTGACATGACACAGCCAGGGATGTTTGTACATCCAGCGTTTGAATTACAGAGGACTAAAGGCCTGCGTGGTGATGTATGAGCAAGATGTCAGGTCTGTCTGTTAACTATGATTTATTAATGCCTGAGGGGAGAGCAATGCCAGGTAGTGCTAATGCAGTCAGACTGAGAAGGCTACTGTAAACACACTGTATGACACCTAATGAAGGCTCACACAGGAATCCATTACACCCTTTCACATTCCACTCTTATAATATTGCATGAGTAACTGTCTTATTCCAGGGCAACAAAGGGCCAAAGTACTTCATTCAAACATCTCATAGATGCTCTACTGACAAAACCTGACTGCATAAGTGCACTGCCTCGAGGTAGAAGTGAGTATCCAAGAAAAGAATGATCTGAATGACCAAAAATGTACCACAGCAAAATATAAAATCTACTCCTACAATGCTCACACCAACACGAGTCAGCTCAGATGACTTGGAAGACATGGATCATGTTTCTCTGTAATCTGAAACTCAGACCCATCAAAGAAATTCCAATAAGCAGTAGAGACATTTCCCAGAGAGCATCCTGTGGGGTTCCTGGTGGCAAGCGGCACTGATGGGTGGGGTCAGTGTGTCAAACTCCAATCCTGCCCCATTACTCAGCACAGGTTCCATTAATGTATCAGCCATCTGATCTACACAGCTGCAGAGCAGGGGGGGGGACATGTAAACACAAAGAGTGAGGAATTCAGGGAGAAGGGGGAGGGCATGGAGAGCAGGGTTTGACATTATGGTTGCATAAAGTGCAAGCCATTTCTGCTCCTTGCTGCTGCATCGCTAACATGGACGAAACTGTCAGCACAAGGTCAAATCAATCGAAGAGCAGCTGATTTACTCTCTAGAGGTCAAGATGAGGGAAGAGCAGCAGGGAGAGAAAGTTATCTCTGCATGTGGCTTTGTGCAGTTGTGTATGAGCGGCTGTGTGTGTGCCCTCGACACAAAAGAGGGCAGAAAGCATGTGTGTCTGTGTGTAGTCGCACGATAAGCAACCCTTTCTGGGAATTACCTGCTTGTCTCATTAATAGGTTGATGCCGGAGGGGGACAAAATTATGCAAACCAAGCAGGAAAACATGGAAATCAAAATATGTTCTCCCACCCCCACCCTCCATGGTCACACACACTCACCAACATTACACACATAATCACACTCCCAGTCACAGTGCATTAAATGATTCAGCTCATAAAACACTTAGGTAAGGATTTTGATTTGTAAATAAACACGGGCAACCAAAAGAGAGGCTCTCTTAATTATATTGCTTTGACATAAAAGCTGTTTGTGCTGCTCCATTCGTGTTAAAGTAAGTAACCGTTAATGGAATATTTTGTATATGAATTAGGGATTTATTTTCATACCTTGTAAAAACAGTATATTGTTCCACAAATCAGTTTTAGTTGCAAGCTTTAATGCACAGCAACGAGTAAACACTATGCCTGTGCTCACTGGGATAATAACAAAAATAAAAAATGCCATTAAATGTAAAAAGCAAATGTTCCTAAATCCCATTTGCCTAAACAGTTATCATGAATGTTCCGAGCAGAATATTTAAAACTGCTGTAGACAAATATTACCTGAATAGGTTTTTGAAGTGAATAGAGATCAGTGGAAGGAACGGAAACCACAGATGATCAAATTATGTGTATTTTTTTTAAATTATGTAACTTTTCATTTTTTATTATATTTGTTATTGTATCATAACTTAGTACTTTTTTTGTATGCATGTCACATAATTTAGCATATGTAACATTAAGCTGTCTGTGGCTCTTTTTCCTGCTGTAACTACGCGAATGTCCCCTCCGTGGGACTAATAAAGGTATTCTGGTTCTGATTCCGATTCTGATTATCGATCCTACTGCCCCAGTAGAAGAAACCAGACATTGAAGGGGTGTTGAGAGAAAAACAAAAGAGGGCTTTAATTGCTTTTTTTGTTTCTCACCACCAGATTTGAGCCCAGAGAGCTTTACACCGGACCCCTGCTGAGATGGGCTGTGGCGGGAGGCAGACTTCACTTCAGGCCCAGAAACAGGATAGACGGGAACTGACGGGGTCCCTACTGGGCGGGGTCCCTACTGGGCAGGGGGGCGGCTGATATCCCAGGACCCCTGCTCTGTTTGTGCTCCAGGTTACACCGGTTATAGCAGGGGGTCCTCCCCTTCCAGCCCCTGAAGGGTCCCTATACCCTCTGGATGAACTTCAATTAAAAGAAGGTTGAAATCAAACATTGAACACTTCACCTCCTCAACCAGCCCTGGAAAGGACAACAGAGATGAACTGATAGTCTGATTGCATCTGAATAGTGCCTGAATCCTCTGTCAAACACAAAATGTTCTGAAATGTTTTTGTTATACAGCGCAAATGTTTTTGCATTGTATTGTGAAATTGATATCATATCAAAAGTCTCCTCTGTGCTTCAATGGGAGTCATCACACTGTCATAATAACAGTGGCGATAATCTCACAACCCATTTTTAACTGCCAACACAGAATTGATATTTCCATTTGAAAGCACAAATTCTGAAAATGGGCCGTTTCAAGACATTTAAAAAATGCAAATATATGCTTTCTTCAAAATAAATAATTAGCATTCTGGTATTTGGTGTACTAACACACAGAAAAACATTGTAATAAACACAGCAAACATATTGCAGTTCATACCCTTTTCTTTTTCTTCCCACACCCCTTTCTGCTGTTGGGGTTATCTATCTTGTAGGTACAATGCAAACACTACTGGTCTCCATTTCATCGACATTGTTGCTACACTTAAGTGCAGTAACTTAATCCCTTTTGAAACAGAAGGGTTTCAACCTTAGCCGGCGGGCTGGGAGGGGAGCAGCGCTGAGTGGAAGTGGAGGAGGGTGTTTTCACCGCACTTTACAGCATTACGGCGTACTGTAGAAGTGGCAGGGGCCTCGGGGTCATTTAGATAGGGTTCCTCCAGCCTGAGGTGTTAAATTCAAAACCACATTTATCATCACAAAAAAAGCTTTTCTTTCAGCATCTGCTCACTTAACTTTAATTATAGCTTCCTTTCAGAGGAGGAAGGCCATTAAGCTGGGTTGGGTCCTTAACTGTCTCTCCTCTCAGTGTTGCACTGTGTCACGGCTGGATACGGCACTGATATACGGAGAGGTGAAATGTATTCTTCTTCTTCTTCCTCACTGGGCCAGTAAGCACTCCACACGGGTTAGTCTGAGATCTACAATCCCTGAGGATCGAGACAAGCATTTTGAAGTAGACATTTCAAAAGAAAAAAGTAGTCGGGGATATGAAAGGCTCGGTCTGCAGCAAGTCACTGTTAACACAATCCTCGTATTGTACCGTACGTTTGGTCTGTGCGAGTGAGCGTTTTGGATTCACAAGTGTACACTTTTGTTTGTGCACATATGTGTTTATCCTTCTATAGTCCTTGTGCACTTGGCCCATTTTCCCTCATTGTGCTGTGAGTATCCCACTGGGGAGGAAGACGAAGGAGATTAGCTATGTTTCCTGTTGGTGAGGCTTTGATGTTCGGTCCTGGGGGAAACACTGCTCAGTCACATTTCCCTTCATCTGCTGCATGTCATTCAACGTGTACAACCACCTCCAAAGTCACCAAGCCCTTCATGATGTGCGCTGTCTGCATTTAGAGACATCAGTCATGTTTTGAGAGCAGCCACTAAGTTTGACCTCAACTTTGTGAAAAAAAAGCTTTCTGTTCCTGTTTTACTTTAGCTGAGCTTTACTGAAAAAGAAACACATGGATTGTTGGTCTGTGTACAAGCCTGGACATGTTGCAGGTAAACTGTAGTTATACCACTGGCATACAGAATGCTGAATTAACTTGTGTCCTTCTCAACAACACTTACATAACAGAAACAAACAATTATATAATACAATTACTATATAATTCTGCTAGCATCAGATCATTCACATGATTGATCCCTCTTTAACCAACAAGGACTAGCTGATTAGAACAGCTTGCTTAATCACAGTTTACAAGAATGTATGCAGCAGAACCTTCTTTTCTTGTCACACCCTTGATCATTTATTCACAATGCAACTGGACCGATGTCCATTAGATTTAAGGTTCTGCTCTGTAATGCTGTTAGCGGCTAATGTAGCCTCGAGCTGCTAGCCTCAAGCCAACCCAGTCTCATGGCATTTCGTGTTCACCAACACGATTTTTAATCTATTAATTCGTGTTCACCAACACGATTTTCCCCAGTTTTTCGTGTTGCACAGCACGATTTTAAAAGCAATGTATTTCTACTGGTAATGTGTTTCGTGCCTGCAGCACGTCTTTTTCTCCGGTCGGGTCGTGGAAGACCGGAAGCTGTGTGGTTCATAAAAACATGTTCTTACTCAATATCAAGTCACAATTATTGCTTTTATTTTAAATCGTATAATTTCTGACTTTTGTTGCCGTCTGTGAGGAAAATAAATGGGGCTCAGAGCCTCAGAATACTGAAATCTGTATTTTTTAAATCTTTTTTTCCTTCTAATTTGTTATTCTTTTCAAAATAACACACTGTTATTAACTCACCAATAACACACAATTATCCTTGCTTTTATTTATTGATTTAATTCCATAATCTCAGGCTTTTTTGGCGTCCGTCAGGAACTGAATTTCAAAATAAAAATAACCTGAAACAGACGTAGGAGTTTAGGATGGCCAAAGACACTACACTACCCATAATCCCCAGCTATCGTTTATGACTACAGTCCCCGTGATTAATCTTCAAACTCTGGGATTGGATGTTGGAGTGGCAGTGCGCCAAGGTTACGCCGAGCGTCAAACAGCTGTTTGAAATGGAACGAAACCACGCCAGACTATCCAAAACTGGAATCGAAAAAATATAATTAATAAATGGGTGAAAATCGCTTGTGTCCATAATGCGCAGCATTAATATATAGCATTAATATATACCCACATGACAGCTCATTGTTACTTTGTAATTCTACTCCACTACAATTCAGAGGTTAACCTGGTATTTTTACTCCACTACACTTATTTGAGTTACTTTGCAGATTCTGATTAATGATGTGAAATATAAACAACCCTTAAATCAGACTTTAGTTACACCTGAGTAAAATTCAGGTAAGGTGATTGTCAAGTGCCAACAATCAGGAGAGATATTTGATAGTTGGTGCTTGAGAAGACTAAACATTTATCTGCAATTGACATGAATGGAAACGAGTAATAAAGTATATTTATTACTCGTTATTCTCTACTAATAGTTCATTAAAGACTGTATATTAGGCTATTTTGCACATCCCTTTCAAGATTTCAAGATTTTCAAAGGTTTATTGACATATCATATACACAACTACGGTGTATGCAATGAATACAAATCTTGGGTCACAGGTTCCTCAACAGTGCATTACAAGACATCTATCAATATGTGTGTATCTCCACCATTAAACTGTCATATTCTGCACATTTCTTATTCTATCTACATACATAAGAGTATAATTCATAATATCAGTTAAAATAAGTGCTTCAACATAGTTAACATTGCAGGAAAGCAATATATTAGACGTTAAGTACTTTGTCAGGCTTAATATTTATCTGTAGATAGATACCCCCAAAGCTTTTTTCTTATTTAAAAGAAGACCTTAATCTAAAGTATTATTTAATGTTTAAATAAAGGTTAATTCGTTTTTCTGTTTTGCACCTCCTCCTATTAATATCTTTGTACATCAACTGTTTTATTGTAGAGATCACTAATAGTATCTTCTTGATTTTTTATATTCTATATTTCTATCACAGACCTTCTACTTTCCCCCTATGCAAGTATGTACTCTTAATATTTTTTTAATCAAATATAACACATACAAATAAAAAGAGTCCTTTTATATCAGCTGTGTTATGGTGTAAATATAACCTATCTATGAATTAGATCAAATGTAAAAGTCAGCCGAATTAGTGTTGATACTGCAAGGAGACGTATTGTGCGAAGAGACATTGAAGATGTTGTTTAATTGTTGATATATTTATGATCCACGTCAAGTATTCAGTTTCGGCGGCATTTCTTCCAGTTTTTCCAAAGGTCTTCTCATCAGGGCTCTATAAATAAAGAACTACGGCAGATCTGTAATATGTAATGCAGCCGAACCGTGTATTACAATGCCGTTATGTGATGACTTTCAAAGAGAAAAGCAAGAGCACTCGGAATTAAGTATTATTTTATTCTTTTAAAATGTTTTCCGGATTTCATATCATATAAACATCAAATCCCAGCATGCATTGCGGCTAAAATATCCAATCAGCGAGCTTAAACCATAGCTGAGGTGAGGATCTTGGGTAATCGCTCGAAATACCTCCGTCTGTTTCCATCCATCCATCCATCTTCTCCCGCTTATCTGTGGTCGGGTCGCGGGGGTAGCAGTTCCAGCAGAGAGCCCCAAACTTTCTTTTCCCTGGCGACATCAACCAGCTCTGACTGGGGGATCCCAAGGCGCTCCCAGGCCAGCGAAGAGATATAATCCCTCCACCTGGTCCTAGGTCTACCCCTTGGTCTCTTCCCAGTTGGACGTGCCTGGAACACCTCCCTAGGGAGGCGCCCAGGTGGCATCCTAACTAGGTGCCCGAACCACCTCAACTGGCTCCTTTCGACGCGAAGGAGGAGCGGCTCAACTCCGAGTCCCTCCCTGATGACCAAACTTCTCACCTTATCCCTAAGGGAGACACCAGCCACCCTGCGGAGAAAACCCATCTCGGCCGCTTGTATCCGCGATCTCGTTCTGTCAGTCATGACCCATCCTTCATGACCATAGGTGAGGGTAGGAACGAAAATGGCCCGGTAGACAGAGAGCTTTGCCTTCTGGCTCAGCTCCCTTTTTGTCACAACGGTGCGGTAAAGCGACTGCAGTACCGCTCCCGCTGCTCCGATTCTCCGGCCCATCTCACGCTCCATTGTTCCCTCACTCGAGAACAAGACCCCGAGATACTTGAACTTCTTCACTTGGGGTAAGGACTCATTCCCTACATGGAGTGGACAGTCCATCGGTTTCCTGCTGATTACCATGGCTTCAGATTTGGAGGTGCTGATCCTCATCCCAGCCGCTTCACACTCGGTTGTGAACCGATCCAGTGAGTGCTGAAGGTCGCAGACCGATGAAGCCATTAGAACCACATCATCTGCAAAAAGCAGTGGTGCAATCCTTAGTCCACCGAACTGCAGACCCCCTCCCCCACGACTACGCCTCGAAATCCGATCCATGTATATTACAAACAGGATTGGTGACAAAGCGCAGCCCTGGCGGAGGCCAACCCTCACCGGAAATGGGTCTGACTTACTGCCGAGGACCCGGACACAGCTCTCACTTTGGGAGTACAGAGATTGGATGGCCCTGAGTAGAGACCCCCTCACCCCATACTCCCGCAGCACCTCCCACAGTAACTCCCTGGGAACTCGGTCATACGCCTTCTCCAAGTCTACAAAACACATGTAGACCGGATAAGCGTACTCCCAGGCCCCCTCCAGGATCCTTGCGAGAGTAAAAAGCTGATCCGTCGTTCCACGACCAGGACGGAATCCGCATTGTTCCTCCTCAATCTGAGGTTCGACAATCGGCCTGACCCTCCTTTCGAGTACCTTGGAGTAAACTTTCCCGGGGAGGCTGAGTAGTGTGATGCCTCTGTAATTGGCACACACCCTCTGATCCCCCTTTTTAAAAAGGGGAACCACCACCCCGGTCTGCCACTCCGTCGGTACTGTTTCCGACTTCCACGCAACGTTGATGAGACGTGTCAACCATGACAGTCCCTCAACACCCAGAGCCTTCAGCATTTCCGGGCGGATCTCATCCACCCCCGAGGCTTTGCCACTGTGGAGTTGTTTGACGACCTCAGTGACCTCCCCCCGGGAGATTGGGAGCCCGTCATACTCCAGCTCTGCCTCTAACATAGAGGGCGGAGTTGTCGGGTTCAGGAGTTCCTCAAAGTGTTCCTTCCAACGCCCTAACACTCCATCAGTTGAGGTCAACAACGTCCCATCCTTACTGTACACAGCTTGGATGGTTCCCTGCTTCCCCCTCCTGAGGTGTCGGACAGTTTTCCAGAACAACTTTGGTGCCGCCCGAAAGTCCTTCTCCATGTCTTCTCCGAACTTCTCCCACACCCGCTGCTTTGCCTCGGCCACGGATGAGGCTGCTGCCCTTCGGGCCTGTCGGTACCTTGCAACTGCCTCGGGAGTCCCCCGGGATAACAAATCTGAAGGCCTCCTTCTTCAGTCGGACGGCTTCCCTGACCACCGGTGTCCACCAGGAGGTTCGAGGGTTACCGCCCCTTGAGGCACCTAGGACCTTGAGACCACAGCTCCCCTCCGCGGCTTCGGCAATAGAGGCTTTGAACACCGACCACTCTGGTTCAATGTCCCCAGGAATGCCCGAAAAGCCCGAAAAGCTCCGCGGGAGGTGCGAGTTGAAGGCCTCCTGAACTTGGGCCTCCTCCAGACGTTCCCAGTTCACCCGAACTACACGTTTGGGCTTACCAGGTCTATCCAGAGGCTTCCCCCGCCACTCGACCCAACTCACCACCAGATGGTGATCAGTTGACAACTCCGCCCCTCTCTTTACCCGAGTGTCCAAAACATACGGCCTCAGGTCCGATGATACGATAACGAAATCGATCATGGACCTTCTGCCTAGGGTGCTCTGGTACCACGTACACTTATGAGCATCCTTATGTTCGAACATGGTGTTTGTTATGGCCAATCCATGACTAGCACAGAAGTCCAGTAACAAACCACCACTCCGGTTCAGATCAGGGGGGCCGTTCCTCCCAATCACGCCCCTCCAAGTGTCTCCATCATTGCCCACATGTGCGTTGAAGTCTCCCAGCAAGATTAAAGAGTCCCCTTCAGGAGCCCCATACAGGACTCTTTCCAGGGTCTCCAAGAAGGCCGTATACTCTGAACTGCTGTTGGGTGCATAAGCACACACAACAGTCAGAGTTTTCCCCCCCATAACCCGCAGGCGTAGGGAGGCGACCCTCTCGTCCACTGGGGTAAACTCCAACAACGAAGCACCTAACCGGGGACTTGTGAGTATCCCCACACCCGCACGGCCCCTCACACCTTGAGCAACTCCGGAGAAGAATAGAGTCCAACCCCTATCCAGAAGTAAGGTTCCAGAGCCGACGCTGTGCGTAGAGGTGAGCCCAACCAGATCCAACTGGTAACGCTCCACCTACCGCACAAGCTCCGGCTCCTTCCCCCCCAGAGAGGTGACGTTCCACGTCCTCAAAGCCAGCTTCTGTCGCCCGGGTCTGGTCCGTCGAGACCCTCCGCTTTCACTGCCACCCTTCTGGCAGCGCACCCGACCCCATTGTTGTTTCCCGTAGGTAGTGGGCCCGCGGGACGGAGAAGCCCGGCCACTAGACGCTCGCCGACGAGTCCTCCTTCTGGGCCTGGCTCCAGAAAGGGACCCCGGGCTTCCTCCGGGCCGGGTTTCCTCACTTCTTGGTTTTTCTTTCATGAGGTCTTTTGAACCAATCTTAGTCTGGCCCCTTGCCTGAGACCAATTTGCCATGGGAGACCCTACCAGGAACACAAGGTTCCAGACAACACAGCCCCCAGGTTCATCAGGGCACACAAACCTCTCTACCACGGTAAGGTGCTGGTTCTTCAGAGAGGCCGTCTGTTTCCGGTTATTTTTATTTTGAAATTCAGTTCCTGACGGACGCCAAAAAAGCCCGAGATTATGGAATTAAACCAATAAATAAAAGCAAGTATAATTGTGTGTTATTTGTGAGTTAATAACAGTGTGTTATTTTGAAAAGAATAACAAATTAGAAGGAAAAAAAGATTTAAAAAATACAGATTTCAGTATCCTGAGGCTCTGAGCCCCATTTATTTTCCTCACAGACGGCAACAAAAGTCCAAATTATACGATTTAAAATTAAAGCAATAATTGTGGCTTGATATTGAGTAAGAACATGTTTTTATGAACCACACAGCTTCCGGTCTTCCACGACCCAACCAGAGAAAAAGACGTGCTGCAGTCACGAAACACATTACCAGTAGAAATACATTGCTTTTTAAATCGTGCTGTGCAACACGAAAAAAAGGGGAAAATCGTGTTGGTGAACACGAATTGCCATGAGATTGGGTTGCTCAAGCAGGGGTGAGCAGGAGTATTATGAGACTTTAGGCTATGTGGAGCCGCAAGAAGTCATGATACCCTTTTATAGAGGTGCAGTATCACTTCTTTAGCTCCCCATATAGTACTGAGCCAGAGACCCGGACAGGAACCAGCAGGTCACTAAGCAGCCTAGGTAATAATAATAATCTAAATTAAATGAAGGAATCAGTTACTAAATTAAAACAGTACTATGTGCCCATCTGACATAATGATTGCATTTTGCCTTTGCTTTCATCCCAGATGAAGTGCCTAACATAGAGTAAAGACTGAGACAGAACATCAGCCAATGAAACACAGCACGTCTTGCTTCTGTGGATTCTCTGTAGATCTTGATAATGATCATTACAGGTACAAGCTTCTGAAGCACAGTGGAGAGAAGGCCCTTTGATTCAGCACCACAGATTTCTGCCCTGTGATGACTGGGCCCTGCACCAAAGAGGAGGACACAGAGGTAAAAAAGTGACTGTTCTAGGTTAAAAAGCATGCGGATAATGTTGTGGTTTTTATAATGAGCCCTGACTACTGTATATTTCATGCCACAGCATGTCAAGACTCTAGGTGATTTTAGGTGAGTCTGGGGACATCAAAGGGACTAAAGAGCGAGAAGACGGTAAACCGAACCCTCTATGGCTCAGCTACAAAGGTTTAGGTTGGGTGAGTATACTTGATGTATGTGTGTATTCTTTGTGTTTAATCTTGTTTACGAAACCCTATCCTGTCTTAATGCTGGGAATACAACTTAAAATAATATAACTAGATATGTTGTTATACAAAAAAACCTCTATTTATTTTTTCTGTTATTCACCTTGGACGTAAGCTCCTTTTCAATAGCCTACAATTGATTGTAATCCAAACAACATTTAGAGTTATAATTATTAAGCGTTTGGCCTGCATGGCAGCTGGAGTCCTCTGTCTCGCTGTCAGTATGATTGACGACTTAGACGGTACATGAATTTCAATTCCTGGTGAAACATAGGGCTGGCTTCATAAACAGGTACAAAACTTCATTATGACTGAAAAGTGGCCAATTAAAAGCTCTAAATGTAAATAAGCTGCATCCACTGTACTCCCACTGTTCCCACTGTGTGGATGCTGGTGAACTGAGGAGACCCCCCTCCACTCATTTGTCCAGTCATCCTGCTCAGTCACCAGGGACAGGCTGGAGAGTAAAAAAAACAGTGTTACCGCACCCTTTGCAGTCAATTATGGATTGTGTTTAAATCTCTCAACCCTGAAACAAGAGCAGAGGATTCCAGGAGGGTGGCCAGCTAATGCAGAAAGACAGACAGACACTCACACAACATTTGGATATCAGAGCATTGGAGGGAAGCCAAGCATAGATGTGATCGCCTTCTGCACCAGTACTGGCTTCATGTTCAGCAGCCTTTTTCAAATATTCTATATTTTTTTGTCTCCCAAGAGAGTACTAAATTGTGTGTTGCACTTACGTAGTTTCTTCACAAAATGAATTATTTCACAATATGTTCACTATCGCTTAAAGATCCCCCCCCCCCTCTGGTCAAAGTAGCTTAATGATGTCTTTTTTCTTAGAGACTCCAGATTGGACAGTTGATGAGTGGACTATGATTTACCAGATGGCTCATTGTGTGTTCTTGGTTTTTGGCAGTCTGACCCTACTGAATATTGAGATGAGAAGCCAGCTTGGATTTTCTTGAAAAAAGTGTGAAATTTCTTGGAGTGAGTTTATTGCCTAGCTGTCACCCTCTGTATTGGGCCTGATGTTCAACCGCTGACTGCAGACATCATACTGTTATGGCGGAGCTTGAAAGACTCAATTTGATGGTTTGATGCTTTTTATATTAATTTGAATATGATTTGCTGAGCCACAGGTCTAAAGGGAGTCAAATACAAAGAGTCTGTCCCTTTTAAGTTCAATTAAGCATTAATCAAACATTAAAACTTAATTTTAAATATCATGCCTATAGGTAAGATGTTCAAATCCTCTGTTTAGAAAATAAAACCAGATGTACTGTATCACCACATCAATTCGTCATTAATTCGCAGACCCTCACGGCTTGAAGTCCTGATTATTTAACTATGTTGTGTTGCATCTTCTCTTCCTGGGCCCTGGAACCTTTCAATAAACAGACAACAGGCAGCTGCACTGCATTTGGGCACAGATTGGGACATGTGTTTAGCCGGGAGTCTGGTGTTGAAAGGAACTCAGAGGCGGAGAAGGAAGTGTCCAAAAATAAAACACTTCATTTGCTTCACTGATTTCCAGTGTAGAACATTGGAGACTACATTTTACAACAGCTAGTTAAGGCTTAAGGACACGCTGTTTTTTGGGAAAGCGGAAAGCATAAGAGACTTGGTCAGTACATATTGTTGTTGCAGTGATTCAGTGAGTGTTGGTAAAAAGAGATTTGACTGTTTATGATATGTTCTCAGTGGGAAGTCAGGCAGTGGCTGGGCTGCCACCTTGAGGTTTACACATGTACTTAAAATGTATTTTGTCATATATGATCAAGTGAGAATTTGGGGCCTACAGAAAAAAAATGTAAGGCTATACAACTTGGATTTGTTGTTCAAAGTTACATTACATAGTAAACTAGCATATAAAAAGGACTCCAAAGCCTATGGAAGGGGGTCAGTATATATTCCCAACTTTAATAACTCAGTGACTTTGCTCATTATGGTTCTGGCCATAAGAAGACAGAGAGCACCCACTGCATTATGCACTATAGATGCACTGCCCCCCCCCCCCCTCTCTCTCTCTCTGTAGCAGACACAGTGAGGGCTGATGGGAGAGGGCTGGTTGTATGTCACAGTTAGAGACAGTGGAAATGCATCGACGGTTCAGCCTCCAACCGAATAGGACACATGCTGGCAAATTTATGGAAGTATTAAACATTAAATGCTCTGATGCAATTGCGATTTCATGACGGGGGGAATGAGATAGTTAATAACTGTCTCAGTGAGCAGCTTTCTAGCTTGAGATGAGCCACAATTAGGTCAAACTGGCTGGTGCATTAGCAGAAGGACAAGCAGCAGTTTCAGGACTTTTCTTCTTTGGGATGGGTGAAACGCGGCATTAATCACAGTAATGTTGCTGCAGAGGCAGTAGAGACAGCCCATGACGCCTTCTCTGCATAATATCCTAAAGTGAACACTGCGTTCTCTTGCTAATTTATGTACTGCCACCAGGGCTGTACAGTAAAGCTTTCTGAAGATGCTTATTGCTCTATAGCTCAATGAATGAGAATACTTTTGGCTCACTGAATAGAAACGTTACTGTATTAATTCCCCAGACACTAAGGAAGTCTGCAGTGGATCAGCTACAGTGTGACGGCTCTACTAAGTATGGGACATTGTGGAGCTGCAATTGTCCTGACTTGTTGTGAATCACCGGTCCACAAAAAATGTAGGAAGATATAAAAATCTAATTTAAGAAGTTGGAATGCACAATAACTTCAGGATGGGCAAGGAGCCACCGAAAAAATACTTCTTTTATTGTGCAGCAACTTTCCATCCTGCACATTAATCACTGTTCTATTTCCGTTTTTATTTGCTATTGCTTATTTCCTCATTTATTTTAGTACTATTTTGTAAACTAAGTTAGATAATGGATTTTTAATGGGGGAATTAACTGTCACAGCCATTCAATAGTATGGTCCCCAAACACTTGTAATTCTAATGTTATTATCAAGTCTGAAACCGTGTGCAATTTAAGAATTATTTTGTTGGTTTTTTTCATGTTGACATGTTTTAAAAAAAACAAATTAGTTATAACTACTTTATGAACCCATAAATGAAAACCTCTCAAAAGCGTACTCACAAAAGTCCATGTGTAAAGCAAAAAAAGGGCATATGTAAAAATAGATCATTAAAAGGCTTTGTGAACATAATCATGATGCAAAATTGCCATTTCGAAGGCACGTAAGTGATACTTACATAATTACTCAAAATGCTCAGTAATATATTTCATCAGAAGTTGCTTAATGCACTGATTATATTGAGACAACCTCCAGGTAACAAGTCATATTAGAGAATTTGAGATGAAAACAAATAATCTAAATTAACCATTGTAAATGCTTTGATACTGCTGGTTTCTTTTTTCTACACAGTGATATGTGCCAAAGAGACATATTACATGTTATGCAGACCATGCTGTGTGGTGGATATTACAACAATGCTCTTCTCTCCAAAGTTCACATTGTGTGGGTCTTTGTCAACATAGCAAGATGGCTTGAATTGCAGGCTACAGTACAGAATGGACAACATAACCACAAGATGATTGAACAAAACTGTCTCCAACAGACCATTCTATGAGTAACACAATATTGCACATGTGAGGAAGAGGTTTCTTGACAGAGACGCTAACCTCGTATGCACGTCTGCATGGGAGAAGATGATACAGTTTGTGGTATCCAACAGATCTGCTGAAGCAGCTCCGTACCTCTCAATGCTTCCCATCTCCAATTCTGACAGTCAGCCTGATATGGGGAACAGCATCATGAGAAAATCAATTAGTGGCTCATACGTTTGAATGGCAGCAGGGATGGCGTAGATTTTGAGAAAAAGGGATCGGAGTATTCACCGGAAATTGTCAGTGAAGAAAATATAAAAGCTATCAGATGGATTTTTATCTCGGTTCCAATCGGCTGCAAGGATCTTTACCATGTGCACACAGTCACTGCTACAGTTCTCTGGGTTCAACAAGTAGCTGCGCTCGCCGTGAAAAGCTAATTCTGCGATGATGAGATGATTTGGTGCAATAGACACGGCAGAAACTGGAACAATGTGACATTGGATGAGAAAGGCATTAAATAGAGTGATTATGTTTCTAATAAAAGAAGATGGTTTCATGTGCTGCTGATTTTTTATTTGGACTTTCTATCTACTTATTTTGCTACTGTTATACTGCTATGTGTGATATAACAAGGAAAATAAGTTCAAAAGATTAAGAACATGTGGGCGGAAAACACAAGAGAAAGGCAAAGTAACTTACTTTGTATCGATAGCAACATATAATCCTACCTTTATGAATAAACAGTACAGTTCGACATTTGATTAAAAAAAGATCTTGAATTATGTCAAAACAAGAAAAAAGAAAAAAATGGTAAACACCACTGTAGATGTATGTAGAGTATGTATGATATGCTGTACAAAGACAATGGGTCTAAACTCTCATTTGGTGGGATTTCTCCTTAATTTCTCCAGTCGGCAGATCACAGCACCATCTGAATTGATATTAAAGTCCTTGTCCTGGGTTAATTTCCACAAACGATGAATTATATTCAGGATTTGGCTGATCTGCAATCTCGAAAACCTCAATAGAAAACTTTGGCTCCGAAATTGATGGGAAAAATAATTCAACACAGTAAAACACGATGTCTTGTGCACATTCAAGGACGTGTGAATGCTGTAAAACTGAATCTCCTCTGTGACTCTCACCGCATTAGTGTTGAAAATAATTCACTCCTCTGCTATATGAATTTGAAAAAGTGTTTTGTTTATTTCCAGTTAATGACAAAATGCTGAACAGCCATCATATGACGCATTGTAATTGCAGCACCGAGGCTCTGTAAAAGCATTTACTGCTCAGTAAATCTCTTTAATAGATGAAAAAGTAAGAAGAATCACTACTAAAACAAATGCAAATGAGTGGGTGCCTCCCAAACACACATATACACACTGTATGCAGAGTTCATATCTCTCTGAACAAAAGCGCAATTCATCAACATATAAAAGCATTAAAAGCTACAGGCCTGCTTGTAACTTTTATGAAAGATTAATTGATGATAAACTGCTGTGTATATTTCTTCAGTTGTAAAAGATAATGTGACCATTTTGCAGCCAAACAGACTCACTTAGCACTTCAAACACACGTAAGGCTTTGACTAGATATTGGATTCATCCTCTAGGCACCATGGATGGCTAAAACATCATGATAATCCATCCAATAGATTGTTTTCTCCAAATACTAAATATATGAAAAATGAAATATTATGTTACTATTTTATATAATTCATCCTTAAATAAAAATGGCAGTATTCATCGATGATCATTGTTTTTACAGGAGACTCAAGAAAGTTAATTAAATAGAAACTATACAACTCAATACAATCATAAAAAGCAATCTTCTCCCTTTGATTGACAGGGTACTATAAAGTGTAATGTTAATGTGGATTTGGCATCAGTCCGTACAATCATAATCAGGTAAATACACTCGTGTTGCCTTTTATGCAGATGAGCTGGCTCATAGCTGTCTGAGTAGCTAATGCGTTTGTCGCATTTATCAATTAAAGCCGCTCTTAGGGGAGCACAAGCAGATGGGAATACAGCTGTGTAAAGTCAGAAAGTAATCTTTGTAATGAGTATAGAAATCTGCAGGGCAGACACAGGTCTTGCTATGTACACATCATATAAGACCACCCAAAACAAAGATGAATCCTTTATGAATCATCATTTTCATTGAAGCACTTTTAAACAGTACGGATGAGAAAGCTGTGTATCTATTTGTCTTTTCTCTGAAATAACACCACTTTCTCTTTGGGTATGCAGTCTGGAAAGTGTCTTTTTTGTTGTTTTGACTTTTATGTTCATACAAAGAGATGCTATGTTTGTCTGAGTCACACCCAAGATAACACTGCTCTGCTACAGCTCAGAGACTATTCAGCCTGGAAGCTTGGCCCATTATAATCTGGAACAAGGAAAGACCATTTAAGCACATAGATAATCAGTAATAGACAATGCACAATTCCATTACAAGGCGGAGTACAATGCATTGCCAGGAACTGCATCGCATAGTTTGATTTAACAGGCCTGTATATTTGGAGACGGACTAAAAACAGAAGCAAGCTGATCAGACCAGTAAAATGCAAATCAAAAGCGAATGTATGACATTGTTTAATGACCTCTACCTCACAAAGTCTACTAATGAATTGCATAATCTCCTGTATTTCCCATTAAGTATGGTTTTAGGCAAATACTGAGGCGCCAGTTGGGAGTAAGTGTGTGTATGTGGTCGACATGCTAATGTTGAGGAATGGCTCTCAGCTACCTTAAAGGACTACACCAGTGTGATGTAGCCCGTTCCCAATGAAGTACATGACATTATTGTGAAGTGTTCTTTTAAATACGGGTTAATCCCTTCTAATTAACTATTGGTTGACATGAGTTGCTATTGGATTCATCTAGAAGTATAAAATCACCTTAAGAAACTTGACTAACATCAATTGGGAAGGAAGTTAAAAGTAAGATTCATTTGAAAAGTTATTAGTATATCATTTCACTACAAAAATGCAACAATGGTGAAGAGAGTTGTGATTTTCACTGTGATGAAAAGTGTATTGATTTTAATGATTAAAGATAAGTGGCTGCTATGAATGTGTTTGTATATCATTATAAATAAACATTTAAGAGGAATACTTAAAAAGGATAAGAGTTATAAAATATCAGTTTTAGTGCTGTGACGTTATTTGAATTTTATTGAATTTAATTACTTTTCAGTACTCGGTCGTAGCATTTCAAGTCTTTGAGGGACTAACACTTTCATCTGTTTGCTTGGAATGATTCATCCATCATCTCTCCCTGATACTACACAAATGTCCCCGCTCCTTCACAGAGTGCTCGGCCTTTGGATTCCTCCAGAAAGCTCTTCGGGGAGCAGAGCTAAGACAGCCACACTGTCCCTGCGCTACCAAACTGGGGTGAAATCCACTAATCGGCTTTAATGGGCAAACATGATAAAGCTTGTGCCAGGATCAGGCCAATTTACAGCGTGCCAGTTCTGTCCATCCCATGTGAAGTGCATATCCACAGAAGCAGCTCAGTATCCTCCTCTCTCGAAAGAGTTCCTTACTATCAGGCCTGGATTGGCAGAATCATGTGGAACAACCCTATTGTGAAGAGCCTGCCTCAGTCTTTTCTACAGCTGGTGGCTCAGTGGAAGTGGGGCGCTAAGATGGTGCGCTTCATACGCTGGCTCAGTGTGGGGTCTTTCCAGCAGCTCCTGACAGAAAAAAAGCCAAATGTGTGTGCCGCAGCACATCTGTGCAGATGGTGCTGGTACTGACAGCTGAGGGTGAGATAAGGTGTAAAGATTACTATAAAACTGTGCAGCATCCTTATTTTTCATTTGATAATCCATTTTTAAAGCAGCAGGGAAGTTAGGTAACAATTACAATGTACTATTGTGGGGGTAAAAATCTCAAGAATTGATATCTCTTGGAGCTCAGCCACAGATCATAAAGTATGTTATGGGAGGGATGTTGTGATCATAAAGTCACTGGATGGCAGGACATCTTGAGTCGTTGCACATCCGTACTTCTCAGTATTATATTAGAAACTCATTTTAAGATTGAATCTGTGAAATGTTGGAGTTAGGGGAGAAATCCAAGCAGGACCATAATGCATTGTCCTTGATCGGGGCTAGGAGCTAACTCATTAAAGACTTACAGCTAAAAACATGTACTGTCACAACGAGTAAGATCAAGCCTGCCTAGCTACACACCTTGCACATTTCATTATGAGGCATTTCTATTGAAAGACCTTGGGTTCAACTTTGTAAAAGCTTTGAAAATAAAAAATCCAAACACTGTGTCCTTTAAACCATCATTCTCAGAAACCTGAATAACCTCTGGTGCAGGCTAAGCAGACAAGACATTTCCTTCAAACATCTTTTAACATGCCTCCCCCTGAGATACAGCAGTGATTCCCTCACACTTCATTATCATGTCTAACACCTGACTTATTTTTATACTTTCAGATGGTACAAGTTATTATCAAGGACAATTATGTACCTGGAAATGTTTCAGTTACCTAAGGGTACCGTGTTATATAAAACTGAGAGAGGATAATCCTGTGCAGGGATGTACCTGGTGTTTTAATCAAAAGAGAACTTCATTAACCTCCAGCAACAGAAAATTGCAAAATGCAGAGAGGAAAAGGACAACAAATTAGTTTGTAACACCTGTGGGAACAGCGGCAGAAGGTGGAGATCAACAAGGAAGAAAAAAGCTCTTTATTCGGCTCTCGCACTGATTAATAGTCGCGGAATACTTAAAATCTAGACGGATTTAGAAGTGCAATTAATCACAGGTTTTACTGTGGGTGCTAAATCAAGAGAGGCAATTCTGGGCTCAAGTCATTTTTAGAATATGGCTATCATTATTTTTAAACAGTTTCTATTTTTCCCCAGAAGCCCTTTTATGGATAGCAGTTATCTACTTAGAGGAGCTGGAGTGCACGTCGGAGCACCTCAGGTGTTTGGGTTTAGGGAAAGGGCAGAGGGGGCCTGCTCTGAATTAGATAAGGAGATCACAAATATCCTTAGAGACAATAAACATGCACCTCCAAATAATAATTACAGCTGTGGTATTATCATTACATTTCACTCTCTAATGACATTAGCTTTTGGGATAGTGCATTACAGATTTTGTAAAAGATAGTGCAGGTTTTAGGAGTAAACTTGAAACAGTATTTAATATAAGCAAAAAAGAAAGAAAGAAAGAAGGAAATGAAAAAGGAAGAAAGCAAGGAGAAGGTATGGCTGTGTGATATGAGAACAGAAGGACAGCACCATGGCTTTGACATCATTTTTCAGATGGTGTGCCAGCTCTGCTGCCATGCACAGATTTCTGCCTGGCCCTGGAGCTCAAACGTCACATGTGTAGATGCAAGTGCCCTGTGCCCTGTGGGTAAATACACTGCAAGACCAGACTGCACATTAATATCCACAATTCATCGAGTAATATCCCATGTCAGCACTACTGGGAAAATAAAGTGTGTTGACTTTGTACTTTGGAACTGGCTGTGTTTTCCCCCCTGTTTACTATAAGAGATTAAGTGCTGTACACTGTTAACTGTCACATGCTTGTTCAATAAGCACAGAATGCCAAATGCATGATCTTGATGGTTTATCACTGGTGGACTATAAACGCAAATTGAACTTAAGATTGTTTTATCATCGCATATTTTAACCATTGCAAATGTGTGCAATCTGCTTTTTAAAAAATGGCATAAAAAGGTTTTAGAATATTTTTAGATATGGCAGTTATCAAGCTTTTGTTCTTGGCAGGTGATTCTGCCTTCTGTCTTTATACATGCTGCCGCTGGCATCACACATTTAACTCGCAGAATGATCACATACTTTGCAATCTGACTGTGATAACAATCAAATGAAAAAATAATGTGATCATGATAACCTGTCCTCTCTTCTACTCAGCTTTCTTTATGTGATTCTGTTTTCCTCCAAATGACCACTTTTCCTGTTTTACCAGTTCCCCCCACTTTACTTACTTTAACGATCCCTCTCTCTCCTTCAGACCCATTGCCCCATGCCCTCTTATCTCTGACTCCCATTCACACAGACATGTTGGGTCCAGGCTGAGGGGCGTCCTCTTTGTCATTGGCAGCGATGACCTCCACGTTCCCCCCTGGCATATACTGTATAGGGTCAATTATTCACTGCGCGGGAACTACACCTGTGTCCCTCGTGAATCTCCCCGACAACCAGCCGGCAGAAAAAAACGAGTCTATTACCATGGTGGTGCCAAGTGATGGATTTCATGTTCGCTGGTGGAGTGCAGGTAAAAAACCTGGGGAAGCAACTGAAGGTGACCTTCACAGTTAAGGCATCTTTACCGGTCGTGCGTGCAAACATGCAGACTCCCATGAGTAAGTATCAAAGGCGGGAGCGGGGCATTGGTTTTCGTGTCAGACTTGTTTGTTTGTTGTGGGTTATTGTTGAGTGTGCTGTAAACCTGAACGACCTTGAGGCTGTGAATTCCTCCCTAAGACGTTCCCTGGTGGACTATAATGCCGCTGTAATATCTATTAAAGCAGTGAAAACACAGTTCACTGGCTTTTTGCATGGGGCAAAACAAAATACGACACAATAAAACTGTAGAATCTTTGTTATTATATCTCATAAGATGAAAAAACGTCACACAAAAATCAAAAAGGGCTACTGTGAGCATTAAAGTGTATTCTAAGGAAGCAGTATCATCACCTTTCACAACATATTCTCAGTACCCACTAGTGAGCTGGCATCTGCAGTGCTCAAGGCAGGATGGCAGCCATGCAGGATAGCACCAAACCAAGCTGTTAGGCCTGCTGTCTGCTAATCCATTCCAGTGTGGCGGCACAGTCGGCTAACCCCATGCAAGCGGCACTACAGGTCAACAGATACGGTCAATACATGTGGTCAGAACATGTGGTCGGAACAACAGTTCTCTTGGACCGTGACTAACAGACTTTGTGCCGTTTGGTGTGCGCCTCTCTTTCTTCTTTAAGCGAGCATGTTCGTCCGCCTCCCTGCCTGCTTGTAGCTATATGTCCTTGTGTTTGAGGTTTGTTTATCCTTTTGTCTTTGTGCACTAATGCATGTTCCTGTGCAGCATGTTGCCAGGAGACTTGGCTGCACACACAGGAGACAGGTGAGACATGTAGAGAGGACAGGCAGGTTTTTGGAGCAGCCTCACCTCTCTGTAACTTTGGGCCGTTGATGTGTCTGTCTTAGTACCAACGTGTGTCAGCTGCCCTCAGCATGCAGAGGCATTGGAGTGTACAGCTCCAGTCTGCTGATCCTCGGCCTCACTCGTTTCCCAGTCGCTCCCGGGCCCGCCAACCAGGCCAGACATGGCACAAGACAGAAGAGGAGCCCCACACGACTGAGGCTTGGTTACCAGGTTCTTGCTTTTGTTCAAAAACCTAAACCCTGTTATTGCTTTTTCGGAAGTTATTTCATTTACAAAGATATTTGATATCCAGTGGTATATCTAAAGATTCCATAAAGCAATACAATAAAAGGGGAGTTGGTTTTATGCTGTCAGGTCAGAACACAAATTATTCCATAAAGTGGTCAGTTTGGAACTTACTGTGGAAATGCAACCTCCAAGTTATGAACTGCACATAGTGGGGGTTAAGAAACACAACTGTGAAACATTTATAGTACGCTTAGTGTTTTATGGTAGGTTTTATTGCCCATCTGCCATGGGCACCGCTGTAAGTGCTTGAATTTACTGACATGTATGAAACTCTCCTTGAAATATATTAATTGCTCAGTCATAGGCTATACAGTATACTTAAATTATTTGCTCATATTTTATATTTAATTGTCATAAAAATAAAATACAATTATTGGCTAAATTATGCTTGCAGCTGTCATCTATCATATCATCTCTCTCCCACAAAAACACATACTGTATCACTTTTATCCATGTTAATAAATGCTCTTCTGCACTATTACTAAAGCCTCTTTATCCTCTAATCTTGTCATGGTTAATGATGTCTAATTCGAGCATGTGACTTATGACTAATGGTCATGTCCGTTAATGAGACATTAAGCATACGCAAAATCCCTCAGTGCCTGTCATCAATCACAAAGACCAAGGTCATGTGATTTGGTTTTATTTCTAAAGAACTGACCCAGACAAGCCTAGAGGAAAACACTGGAATTATATTAAACAATAATCCAGAAGGGGTAAATGAAGCTTTTTCTTAGAAGGAATCTTATTCACAATAATACATATGTTCATGGTGTTGTTAAACGTATCCTTAACTAGTTGTCTGTCAGCTTCCTGTGGGAGAGGGGGCTGCATTTAGAGCCCTATGATATCGTGACTGGTAAAATAGCACCCCCTGAAGGCACAAAGATGAATTATGAATCTCAATCAAGACAAAAAGCTTGTCTCCACACAATGCCACAGAACAGCACACCCACTCACTGAGTAGTATGGGCTCAAACAGCTGTGTGCCCATTCATTTGGTGCCAAAATCATCTCTACGGGTAACTGTGAAAATATTGTCTTTGTGATTTTGCTGAACGGGTCCTTTAAAAACATAAATAGTGTTGTTGTCAATCTATTTGATAGTGATAGTAGATTCCAATCCTGTGTTTTAAATGCTGCCCTTTTATTTACATTTGGATCACAGATTGAGCTCTTATGCCTGGTCCCCAGAGGCCTGATAATGAACTTGTGTGTTACGACATTTAAACAGGCAGGCCTGGACAGCCTCTCATAACTCAGAAAGGTTATTCTCCGGCAGCACATATAAAGGAAGATAAATGTCAGCAACATAGCCCAGGCTTTACTGAAACAGAGCAGACATGATGCTCGCTGCTGATATTTACACAGATGATCCAAGTCTGAGGGATGGGGGGGGGGGAGGCAATGCCTGCTGACAAAAAAATGGTTCTCACAGTCATTTTCGTCCAACAATGGAGTTTGAACACAATAACAAACGAAGACTATTCAGCAAGATTTTCTGAGATGTTTTAACAACAAAATGAAATACAATGCTGCTTGTTTATTGAAATACAATCACCTTAATATTGTAAAATAAGGGAATTTTACTTTAACTCAGGGTTTAATTCACTCTGCTTTTGCACTTGGTTGCACCTTTTCCCCTAGACCAGAATGTTAGTGACGGGGGTCGTAGACAAAACCTCACCTCAGTCTGCTATCATTAATCCGGAGAGAACCTGAGGCATGTCTCGGCGAGAGGTTACACCCAGAACCCAAATGAGGGATGGGAGGTGGAAAAAAGGGAGGAGAGGAACAGAAGAGGGCCAATTTGTGCGTTAGCCCCAGCAGCAGAACAGGCAGGCACTTAATTCTGTGGAAGCGCATCATTATATGCACCATTTACCAGATGCCCATTTAACATGCAATAATTAGATCACTCAGTTTGGAGGGGAAAAAAGCGAAGACGTGGGCTACTTAAATAGGGTCCCTTGCCATAACATTAGCAGCCCCCCACAGGGTCACTTGTCAAAACAGTTTGAGAGATTAATTCTTTGGAGTGTCAAGGAGAGAAAATGTATAGGCAGGCATTTCTTTTGTTTCTCTTCTTTGTCCTTTAGTTTTCTTTTTAAGAGTAAAGAACCGCTTGTTCTTAAAAACGAATATATTGGATGAATAAATAAAGTATGATTGACAGATTAATTAATGATAGTGAAGAATTCCCTACATTATCACGATCAAAGACACAGAGAGGGGGAGGGGTCTGGAAAATCTAATTTCCTCTCTTCATATAAAATGAGTAACTTCATGTTTCCTTAACCTTTGTCAGTCAAACAATCCTATAATTAGATTTGTACATATTACTCTATACACTAACCACTTACTCTTTTTGCCTTGTATACTGATAATCTTTTTTCTTCACTTCTAAACCCTATTTAATCTCACTATGAACCCATCTCTCAGTAAATTCCTTTGTGACTTTTATGGTGAAAACCAGACAAAATCCCCCTCTGTTGAACCCAGTTCTGTTTGGTTTGTGTTAATAATATCCATCCATTTCAGGCAGAGAACACACACACACACACACACACACACACACACACACACACACACACACACACACACACACGCACACACACAGCTACCGCATAGAATCCATTCTCTCAACCAGCAGATACTAAAATGAAGCGAGGGTCTACGCAGAGGTGGACCCACTCTCTGCGTGATTAACCCGTGTGCTCAGTCAGGGCTGGGAAGTAGAACCCTCTGCCTTTACTGGTGCTGTTATAGAGATGTTAATGGAGTAATTTATGGAAGATATCAAATGAAATAGGTCATCATCAACTTTTAGCCCTTTCATTGTTAGTGTGTGTGCGTGCCGCAGTATGCTCTTTTTAGCTGAGGGCAGCCATGGAGCACCGGTACGTCCCCTGGGCCGAGGAGAGTGAGTGGTACCTGAGGAGCTAAATGGCCTGAGGAGGACACGGTCCACCATCCTGCCTTCTGTAAAGCTCTGCAGAACAACCTAATACAGAGGTAGAGAAAACGGCCCATTGAGGGTCTGAAAGGGGGAAGTGAGGCTAGTATCATACACTGAGGTGTTAATACGATATTTAAATGAAGCAGATGTGCATCGAAAGCTTACAGATGAACAAAATGAGATGTTGAAAGAAATCCCCCAACCATAACTGTATCTCCCTTAACAGCCTCTTATTGCACAGCTGGTGTAAGTTTGCACACCACGGCTCATGATGCATAATCATTGATACGTAATGTAACAACACTAATTCACTGCTTTTATGAAAACCCATAGGGAGCTTGGTGACTAAAGCCAACCAACTTCTATTCTTCACATGCTCTATCACTGTTGTTGACAGTAAGCAACTCATCTTCACTACGAAATTAAAAGGTGTTTTGTGAGTGATACAGCCATTGTCATCTACGTTGTCAGTGTAGGCCAGAGATGATATACCCATTTAATAATAGAAAGAGCTTTTATATGACTGTGTCCCTGGGATTGGCAGACTTTGATTGGCTAGCAAGAACATTTCGCTTTGCAGATAAAATGAAACTACCTTCACCGTAATTTATAGATGCAATTTTGTGCTGCAGACCTGAGCTCATATTTGATATGACAATTTGAAGGTGGATGTGTGTGAGTGACTGCACCTTTCCACAATAAATAAGTATAATGAATGCAGATGTTTTATTTAAAGCCTGCAAGAGTTAGCATGATATTTAAAAGTCTGAATAACTCATAAGAAACTGCTTCAAACTGAGCTGGTTGAATATCAGACAACTTATCGGAACAAAGACAACAACAATACTGTCACGCTAGGAGTACTAATACACAATAAACTAAATCCTATTGTTGATTTTTTGCAGTAAGTCTCAACCACTGCTCTTCTTCTGTGTCAACAGTCAGCAGACATCACTGCTTTAGTTAACCAGTTGTAGCTTTAGTTATTTTTTAGAAACAAGGCCTGCTTCTCCACAAGTGCGAGGAAACGGCTTGTCGCTGCCACATTTTTGCCGCTCTTGGACTACGGGGATGTTGTGTACATGAACGCCTCAGCTCACTCCCTTCATCTGCTGGATGCTGTTTACCATGGGGCTCTGAGGTTCATAACCAACTGTAAACCCCTCACACACCATTGCACGCTGTACTCTTTAGTCAACTGGACATCATTATCAATGTGCAGATCACTGCACTGGTACACACTCATCTATACCGCTATGCTTGGATTGCTGCCCCTCTACATATCCACTTACATATCACACAAACTGTACAGCTATAGACTACCATCTCAAAATGACATCACTCTGTCCGTCCCCTCAGTACGCACGGTGCTTGGGAATAAAGCCATATCATACTCTGCCCCCTCGACCTGGAACACACTGCAGCAGGAACTTAAGCTGACCACTTTGATACCCATCACGGATTTTAAACTCATTTTTAAAAAGCTGGAGAAATCATCTGTGGGTGTTTGCACCTGCTATATCTAACTACTGTAGCCTATATGGATTTCAATGACTACTTTTTTTACGGTGTTGTATTTGAGTGTTGCCTCTGTGTTTAGTGTCCTGTCTGTCTGTAACTTTGTGTGGTAGTGTTACCACTGACAGGTCTCTCTTGAAAATGAGACCTTGTGTGTCCTTGTGTTGAGATCTACACCTGTATAAATAAAGGCTAAATAAAAACAATCACCTGAACAATTTTAAACAATGATCCTTCCATAAGACACAGATCTAACCACTAGTGTTGTGCTGAGACATTAATCTGAGAGAGTTACTGTATATCCGCCACAGAATTAAAATGTCATAGAATTATACTGTCACATAACAGCCTCACATGAATGATAATATAAGTAAATGCTGCTCGGTCTACAGGTGGCGGAGAAGAGCAGAAACCTGCGGGCTACGGCTGACGGTTCTTATGTGATCCATTAAAGTTCAGGAGAGCCTGCTCTGGTCTCAAATCAAAGAGGGGGAAATTGCCCAAAATATCTGTGAGACAGACGCATTCATCATCCGAGGATATAATGTGTTCTCTCAATATGGCTGTTTTTATTTTACGCCCACACAGAGGGGCTTTAGTGTCGCCGAAGTCTGGTAACAGGGCTGCAGTAACCAGTTGGCAGGACATCGCAGGGATTAGCATGTGACTTCTCTGTGATGCCGTCAATGTTTATAGGAAGGTCAAAATGTTGTCAGATTCTGCACTCAGATGTACCACGGTTTAGTGATGTAGTGACATGCAGAGTCCTTGTCTATTATGTGAGCAGTAATATGGCAAATAACATGAATTGTACACTGACATGCTGGTCTTGAATGTAATGTGACAGTATGGTTTGTGCGGGGTTCTCTTCAGAGACGGCGCCCTGTGGGCCAAAGGGTCCTATTACTGAAATTAGCTCTATTAGTCTCTCTGTGGGGACCGCTACTGCAACCAAACTCACAAACCTGCTCACAGATTCAAAAACAGCTTTCGTTATGCCACCCCTCTATTGCCCTCCAGTTTCTCACTGATTTACATACAAATTGATCTTGAGGTAAATCAGATGTCACTTTTCTCCGGGTCACAGAGAACACGCTGAGATAATGAAATCAGGGTCCGCTGAGTGCTACACTTGCACAAGCTACCAGATGGGTCTCTCCCTTAATGCAATGCCTCAGTCTGCATGTGTGTGAACGGATGGGTGCACACACATGTTGGGGTGATTGCACGTATTATGTTATAATGAGTTAACATCTTCTATTTGTTTTACCAATAAAGAAAGAAATGTGCGAGCTCATGTGTGATCCTTCATCTGACAGCTCTGTGTAGAATGTATCCTTCCTCTGTAACTCTGGGGAGTGCTCTGATTTGCATTACATTTCTCAAAACTTGTATCTAAAATGTCTTGAGAGAAAAAATACATTAGACAATGTGGCCTTTATTTTTGTCACTGTTTCTTAATACTGCGTATGGTGAATTCATGCAAGGCTATACTGTAGCATTAGAGGTCTCCTATTATGCTATTTCAACCCAGTCTCACGGCATTTCGTGTTCACCAACACGATTTTTAATCTATTGATTCATGTTCACCATCACGATTTCCCCCTTTTTTTCGTGTTGCACAGCACGATTTTAAAAGCAATGTATTTCTACTGGTAATGTGTTTCGTGCCTTCTAATTTCTTATTCTTTTCAAAATAACACACTGTTATTTACTCACCAATAACACACAATTATCCTTGCTTTTATTTATTGGTTTAATTCCATAATCTCGGGCTTTTTTGGCGTCCGTCAGGAACTGAATTTAAAAATAACCGGAAACAGACGGAGGCATTTCGAGCGATTACCCAAGATCCTCAGCTATGGTTTAAGCTCGCTGATTGGATGTTTTAGCCGCAATGCATGCTGGGATTTGGTGTTTATATTATATGAAATCCGGAAAACATTTTAAAAGAATAAAATAATACTTAATTCCGAGTGCTCTTGCTTTTCTCTTTGAAAGTCATCACATAACGGCATTGTAATACACGGTTCGGCTGCATTACATATTACAGATCTGCCGTAGTTCTTTATTTATAGAGCCCTGATGAGAAGACCTTTGGAAAAACTGAAGAAATGCCGCCGAAACTGAATACTGACGTGGATCATAAATATATCAACAATTAAACAACATCTTCAATGTCTCTTCGCACAATACGTCTCCTTGCACTATCAACACTAATTCGGCTCACTTTTACATTTGATCTAATTCATAGATAGGTTATATTTACACCATAACGGTGCACAGCTGATAGAAAAGGACTTGTAGTTTTTAAAGATATTACTGATTTTCTTTGAATATAAGAATGTAAATACTGAGTCTGAAATAGTATAGCAATATGCTCTAAAATTATGTGAAAGCATGAATAAAACGACACATCTTCAGATGTTGTACATACATAAGTGTCCTACACTAATAATACAAAGTTATTATGTGTGTACCTTGTGTGCACCGCCTAGTGGTTAAAGCACGTTATTGAATTATTGTTATTATGTGTTATATTTGATTACAAAAATATTAAGAGTACATACTTTCATAGGGGGAAAGTAGAAGGTTTGTGATAGAAATATAGAATATAAAAAATCAAGAAGATACTGTAAGTGATCTCTACAATAAAACAGTTTAGTGCAGGATGTACAAAGATATTAATAGGAGGAGGTGCAAAACATAAAAACGAATTAACCTTTATTTAAACATTAAATAACAAGTTATGGTCTTCTTTTAAATAAGAAAAAAACGTTGGGGGTATCTATCGACAGATAAATATTGAGCCTGACAAAGTACTTAACGTCTAATATATTGCTTTCCTGCAATGTTAACTATGTTGAAGCACTTATTTTAACTGATATTATACATATGGATTATACTCTTATGTATGTAGATAGAATAAGAAATGTGCAGAATATGACAGTTTAATGGTGGAGGTACACACATATTGATAGATGTCTTGTAATGCACTGTTGAGGAACCTGTGACCCAAGTTTTTCATTCATTGCATAACTACACCGTAGTTGTGTATATGATCAAAATAGCCATAATATACAGTCTTTAATTAACTATTAGTAGAGAATAACGAGTAATGAATATACTTTATTACTTGTTTCCATTCATGTCAATTGCAGATACATGTTTAGTCTTCTCAAGCACCAACTATCAAATATCTCTCCTGATTGTTGGCACTTGACAATCACCTTACCTGAATTTTACTCAGGTGTAACTAAAGTCTGATTTAAGGGTTGTTTATATTTCACATCATTAATCAGAATCTGCAAAGTAACTCAAATAAGTGGAGTGGAGTGAAAATGTTAACCTCTGAATTGTAGTGGAGTAGAATTACAAAGTAACAATGAGCTGTCATGTGGGTATATATTAATGCTGCGCATTATGGACACAAGCGATTTTCACCCATTTATTAATTATATGTTTTACATTTGATAACACCAATGTGTTAAATACTGGCAACTTCTAATTGTGGGAAAAACGAAAACGTTCAGTAGAGACGTCCCATAGAACATTTTGCGAAAAACAATAGCCAGCATGTGTAATTCTGGGGGGGGGCGTTCGATTCCAGTTTTGGATAGTCTGGCGTGGTTTCGTTCCATTTCACACAGCTGTTTGACGCTCGGCGTAACCTTGGCGCACTGCCACTCCAACATCCAATCCCAAAGTTTGAAGATTAATTACGGGGACTGTATTCCTAAACGATAGCTGGGGACTATGGGTAGTGTAGTGTCTTCAGCCATTCTAAACTCAGAAATGTTGACAATCGCAATGATGCTCGAAATGTCCCTTATAGGCCTACGTCTGTTTCCGGTTATTTTATTTTGAAATTCAGTTCCTGACGGACGCCAAAAAAGCCCGAGATTATGGAATTAAACCAATAAATAAAAGCAAGGATAATTGTGTGTTATTGGTGAGTAAATAACAGTGTGTTATTTTGAAAAGAATAACAAATTAGAAGGAAAAAAAGATTTAAAAATACAGATTTCAGTATCCTGAGGCTCTGAGCCCCATTTATGTTCCTCACAGACGGCAACAAAAGTCCGAAATTATACGATTTAAAATAAAAGCAATAATTGTGGCTTAATATTGAGTAAGAACATGTTTTTATGAACCACACAGCTTCCGGTCTTCCACGACCCGACTGGAGAAAAAGACGTGCTGCAGGCACGAAACACATTGCCAGTAGAAATACATTGCTTTTAAAATCGTGCTGTGCAACACGAAAAAAAGGGGAAAATCGTGTTGGTGAACACGAGTCAATAGATTAAAAATCGTGTTGGTGAACACGAAATTCCATGAGACTGGGTTGGCTATTTTTAGGCATATATTATGGGTCTCCGATATATATAAACATATATAAAAACATGTCTATGATGTGTTTTGCTCAAAATACCAAACAGATCTATGCATTTTAGACATCCCTCATATCCCTCTATTTCAGCCCTGTTAGAGAACTGCAGATTTGGGGTCCTTACTGTAGCTTGAAAAAAAGAGGAGGGGGAGCTAATGCCTGCTCAGAATTCTACGAGATACAGCTAAATGCTGCCGTGCTTTTTCTCTTGCGGGTTTGACACAAGGTGAGTTCCTTTCTTTAATTCCTGCTTCTTTACACTGAGTGTTAGCGATGCTAAACAAAGACCATATTGCGTTGCGCATTGTTTCTGATATTAAAGTTTCTGATAGGGCCGTGGGTCCACATTTCCAATATTACGTCATATCGGACGCAATCTGGATCAGCTCCATTGTACCCCCGTTGTTAGAGGTTATGGGTACGGAGGGAAAGAGAGAGGTTTTTTTTTCTGACACTTGAGTTCCATGACACACCGGGGACACATATTTATGTATAAAAGACGTAAAAAAGTGCATTTTGTATGATAGGTCCCCTTTAAGGTTCTATACCAAGACCTAGACCAATTAATCACTCCATGAATAGATTCCTTCAGGCTTCCCCCTCAGAAGAATGCATTGAGAGAAAGTATGGTTTGAACAATGAGGGACCGGAAAGGTGACAATTAGAAGGACAAGAACTCAACGGACCATTTCATCCCATTAATGTTGTCTGGGGAGAAATTAAATAATGTAGTGTAGGTGTGACTGATGATAAGTGTTGAAAAAATGCAAAGATTAAACGCATAAAATATGTTCAGGATGTTATTTGAAGGGTACGTAAAATCTGAGTGGGCATAAATGTTTAAAAGAAAAAAGGAATTAAAGCCATATCAGTGTTTTAGGCACATTTATAATAAATAAAATATGCAATATCCAATCTTCTTTGGCATACCACAATGCTTTTGATAGATTACAGTATTGTTCCAATCTTCCAGGCAGCCCTTGGCATTAGTTCAAGTCTTTACAGTAACACATTTTACTTGCAGAAACTAGTCTGAGTTCAGTAATCCATCATAGTGGACATTGAGTGTTATTGTTGTGAGCTTTTTGTTGGAAATGTCAGAAATGCTAATGAAAAGATCATTGTGAAAGGTGTCCAAACAGTGCACCATTCGCTATGAAAGTCATACTTTTATATCATAACTTTAAAATCCTCTTTAAAGACATCAGACTTTGAGCGCACCACACACACACTATTCAGCAGTTATGAAATGTGATTTCACAACACTTGCAAACTTTTCAAAGCTTTGAGGAAAAACAAAACCAGGAATTAAGTTCACAGTGATGGATTTCGCTATCTCAAGCTAGTTTCAAGTCTTTCATTTTCATGCAATACTTTTGCAGCAAAGCATAAAAAGCTCAAATAGCCGCCTGAAGGGCAGGGAACAAATCTAAATCACTTTGGTATGCCTGGACATGTTTGGAAGTTGTGTAAAGCATACACAAATACAGGAATTGATTAAAATGCACAAGCACTCTTTTCTTCTATTGGTTTCAAATGCTTATGTCCTTCAGAGGAAAAAGTAGTTACCTGCAGTTGACAGTGAAAGGAGGATTGCAAATAAATGCAGGATACTGTGTTGTAATTCCTCTACTTCAAATCATAAATGCAATGAAAAGAAAGAGAGGGATGATGTGAGGCCCATAAGTCATCAGTCAGACTGACAGGCTTGAAATGGAACAATACTTTAGTCTCCGCCCCTCTTGGGCAGCAGACTGTTTTGGTATTTGTTAAATAACTCTTGTATTCATGAGATTGCTTCCGAGCACTGCCTCTACAGCTATCCTGGGGCAATCAAAGGAAAGTTAACATTATGGATAATGTGTCAGACAAAAATCACTGGCCCATTACATGTAATGTCAAATTCATGCAAACACATGCGATGTGATTAATATATACTTTGTGGAAATACACAATAAAGGTATAATGGGATGAATATGTAATGGCTGAGATATTAATGGCAGTATATTATGTTTTATTGTAACAGAGGTAAAAATCTATTGCATATCATGTGCGCTATTCCACTGTCTTTTTTACCATCAAATTATGCTATGAGACGAGCAGAGAGCACATTTTTACAGTTGAATAAGTCAGTACATCTTCCTCCTTCATAATACTGTCATCAGAGGATGAGAGAGCTCATAATGGAGAAGCAGTTTATTTTACTCTCAGCGGGCAGTGGGGGCAGTCTCTGGCTAGTTCCTGTGCTATGAGAGAAATAAATCAAAGGAACAATAACAAAAATGGCCAGAGACCTCTCAGGGACCAGGCTGCACTATTAGGGGTGATAAAGGTGAGGCCTGACGAGCTCTGAGCCAATGGCAGGGCAGCCTTGGCATAATAAATTTAGCACAAATTACCTCCTTTAATTGGGTTCATGATCTGTGGACTGGAGCGCCAGGAGCCTCCAGTAAAAAGGCCTGACAAATGGGACACACAGTTTCGCAGTACCGTTTAATGCAGTTATAAAGATTGAAAAAAATGTCGGAAATGTCTAGAGACAGAAGTGGAGTAAGTGCCAGGTTTTGCTTCACCTGGATGGGGAAGAGGCAGTCCTTAAGGGGACGACTGTGGTTTTAATAAAGATGTGTGGGCCAGTAACAGACCATGCGATTTGTTTAAAACCTTTGTATATCTATTTTAAAAAGGTAGAGTAAATGAAGAGTACGACAAATGTAAATGAGGGAAGACATGCATCCAAAACACTCTGTTAGCCGAAAGGATAAATACAATGCATTTGGTGATGTACATTTAAATTGTGTAAATGAAGACTCTGCAGGGTAAATGTAATGCCTATCAGCTGAAAAAAGAGGCTGATGTTAAGTCATACATACAGTGGTTTGCAGTCTTTTACTGGATTATTGGTAGATAAAGTCATCAAGATACAATTTCAAACAATGTTTTTTATGCAGGTAAAAGTGGGGAATACTTCCAAAATGTATAAGCAATCACATTTGACACACTAAGGAATTATCCATCAAATTCCATGTTTGATAAAAGGGCAAAAAGTCATACAGTATAAGTCTACAACCGGAGAAGTAAAGTATAATTTGAAAATAAAGTGATTTTGTTATGTTGGCTTAAAAAGTACTTTGACATTTTGAGAAAAGAAAGAGGAATGAAACATTTGTTTTGAAAGAGTGTACTGGCAATAGGAAAAGCAACAATCATAGTCAGGATGACACACAACATCTGGAGTCATCAGGGACACAGCAGGCACTCCTACGCCAAAAACCAGCGGGATAACCGAGAGTCAGACTCACACACAAACCAGGTTTCTGTCCAAGAAGAGACCAGAAAACCAAATATGCCACCAGGTACACATAGCTAGCTGGTTGCACAAGAAAGAGGTCAGATGTAGAAAAATAAGTATTAACAGCAACTTTGATACTATCATTAGACATTTAAGATAAACACAGATTGATACATTACAGACGGCCCTTTGATACAAATAAATGTGGTTTGAGGTCTTTGTATTTCGCTGAGTGAAAGAAGCCTTGTTCAAAGTTGTTCTATGTATTTTATGATGCTTTGTGCACCACATTCTTATTTTGTTATGCAGCGGCTAAGACAAAACGAATCTCTAGATACAGTATACTGTATGTTAGCAGAGAAAACTCTCTGCAAAGCAAGACACCACAGGGTAAAGTAAGACAATAAATATTTGGGTGAACTGATCCTTTAATAAAGGGGATTTTAAACAACATGATGATAGCTATTTTGCAGTGGTATTGCAAACAAAGTCAAAGCTTAGCTGTGTGTCCGCGCTGCATGGCAATTTATTTTAACGCCCGATAGAGAGCAGACTGTCTGATAATGATGCGATTGGTCATTATTTTTAATTGCAGAGGACATCATGTCTACTTTGCAAAGTCGGACAGTCGGACTTCCACGTCATGCTGGCTGTGCGAAGGCTTTTATCCAGGGCCGGTCCTAGACATTGTGGTGTCCTAGGCAAGATTATGATATGGTGTCCCCCCCTCCAAGCAATACACAATAGAATATATAAAGAATAAATGAAAAATCTCTACAAAAGACCAATACACTACAAAAACTGAAACGTATTGACATGTTGGTTATATGCATAAAGAAGGTTTCAAATGTATTCATTATTGTATGAACATGTGCTACCATAGTCAATAACAAATAAATGTAACATACTTTTGTTGAAAATGCGCGCAGAGTTGGGAGTAGGAGAAGTTGAGTCAGAGAGAGCGGCCGAGGAATTGCACGGCTGCAGCTTAATATTCTCCCGTCTCCTCAGGTGGACCAATCAGGCTGCATTTATATCTTATTTTACCTAGTTCATATTTATTTATTCATGCATTTTTTTTAATATCTCCGGTTTTAAACAATATTTTTGGTATACTGTCCTATAGTATACATTGGAATGATTTCAAACCTGTTTTTATTTATCCTAATAATTATAAAGGTGTGCCTTGGAAATATTTGTTTACATAAATTGTGACCAAACCGTTTGAGACCCACAGAGCGTTATGGCGCGTTTCCACTGCAGGCCTCGCTCGGTTTGGTTAGGCCTCATTAGGCCCGGCTCACTTTAATTCTGCGCTTCCATTACAGTTTAGGAACTGGGGTAGTTACTATAGTAACGCAGTGTAGGCGGAGCCGTGACGTCATCTTCAATGAGCGCCCCAAAAAACAACACAGCCGTTAGCTCTTAGCACTCAGAGCTCACAGCTCTTCATATCTGTTCAGAAACTAGACAAAAGTTAAATAAGTACAAACCACAGACTGCCTGTGTCATGGAGAATACAGTCGCTGGTTTATTTATGTCTGTATAGGCCGTTGTTGTGAGTGTGGACGGTCGGAGCATATATAACGTTAGCTTAGCCAAGCTCCATTTAGAAAGCACGCATTTTAAAAAGTGTTTTTCGCCTGCCGTCTGTCTGCAGACTTGTCAAAGCATTAATTCATGGTTTTTACTAACCGGTATCAGTGTGTTGTTACTTCGGCATCATTTTGAAACGTGTATTACAATTAAATCACGGTCAAATATGTTCATCTTGTTGTAGTTGTAGCCCCCTTGCCAGCGATTCTCTCTCTAGTTTAGCATACTCAGCCCGACTCAGCCTGGTTGTTCCTGGCCCTAGAACCACGATTTAGTCGGGCCAGAAAAAAGGTGAAAAAGTAGCCCCGGGCCAAAACTAGGCCAAGTGGAAGCGCAACCAAAAACGGGCCCCGCACGGCTCGGCACGCTTAAAGCGAGCTACCCGCTGCAGTGGAAACGCGCCATTAGACTAAAGTGAACTATCTAAACACTCAAGAGTCCTTTACCTCACTGAGCTGTAGTTATCAGCCTCAATCCAACAACAATCCGCGGTACCGATGTGCGCCCTCTCTCTCTCTCTTGCTCGCTCGGAGGCTCGCTCGCTCGGAGGCTCGCTCGCACTTTGGCTGTGAGCTGCGGGCGCCTGATAAGTCAACATCCCCCACTTTCATCACTTACAGCGCCCATCGTACAGGGCAAATGAAAAGTGTAACCGGGGTGAAAAGGGTGTTACCTTGACTTAATTATGAATGTTGTTACATCAAGGCTGAAAATTAGGATGAGCCAAACAGTCAAAAATGTTTTTGTCCCTCCCAGAACTGCCAGCGCAGTGCGCCCCCCCCCCCCCCCAGATCTGGCGCCCTTGACGACCGCCTATGCCAAAGCCCGGCCTACCTTTATCTGTAGGGTCTCAGAATAAACACTTGGTCTGGCATTCCCGCACAGACAGACTCACACACATGGAATGCAACCAGCAGTGCTCCTCTGCCCCGAGGACATGCTCAATGTCAGTTTTAGTCAACAACACACACATACACACCTGCACACAGACACACACACAGCCTGGACTGAGGGTCCTGAGGGTGAAGAGTGATGTGATACGGAAATCCCTGTCCACTGATATCTTCCTCTGATAACTATGTGTGAAGGTCATTATTCCCCTGCTTTGGCAAGGCTCTCCATAAATCACTATGAAACTGGAATGATGGGTATTCATGGAGGCAGCTACTGCCTCCCGGTCTTCCTACTCACCCATCTATTCCTTGTTGCCTGTAACCCAAGCAGATGTGTACAATAAATAATGACACATCTGGACAATTTCATCTATTACAGTACACTTGCAGCAGACATGCCTTGGCCACCATGTTACCTGAGGTCTTAATTGTTTGGTCTGCCCTCCAGTATCTTGACATTTTGGTGTATTGAGCTATAGGAGTATACATCTACAGTTCTTGTAGAGCAGAGATTGTTTGAAACAGCATACACAATGCTTCAAATGCATGAGATAGAAGATTTACAAGTGGTGTAGGTCTATTAGCAGAAACAAAAAATTATACCATTCTTCAGCTGATTTAAAAATATCTTAAATTTGCCTCTTCCCAAATGTAATGATTTTAAAAATCAGTTGATGCATCATAAAATACATGTAAACATTTGTTTATTATTTATGTTTTCAGTATTTAAATACTAATGTATTTTATTTAAAACGTAAAGCAGATATGATATAATGTTTGCATCTAACTCTCCACTAAAAAGCCAATATGTTGTTTCCCAAAATGTCAAATTATCCCTACAAATACTGATGCCAGATGCTTATATTTGATTAAAATAAGATGGAGCTTTATTAATCCCCGTGGGGAAATTCAGTAGTTTATTATATTATAGCTTGCTTATGCTTTAACTTTGCATACAAATATTTCCCATTGCAGTCCAAATATGCGTCTGTTATCTCCGGTGGCTCATTAGATCTATGCTGAGATAGAAATTAACATTGTAAGTAAAAGGCAAAACAAAAATTATACTTTTTAAACTAGTAAATGATCATTGGAAGAAATGTGTGTACTGAATAATCTTAAAACAGTCTTATATTTGACCTCTGTGCCATGATGCTCGCCTTGTTTCACACGTAACACAAAGACACATCAAATGCAACCCGGCAAAACCAAAATCGTTTCCTTACATTCTCATGCAGATGGCAGTTTCCGTGTGTGTAGTGCATTCACGTGTGCACGCATCTGTGTGTGTGTGTGTGTGTGTGTGTGTGTGTGTGTGTGTGTGTGTGTGTGTGTGTGTGTGTGTGTGTGTGTGTGTGTGTGTGTGTGTGTGTGTGTGTGTGTGTGTGTGTGTGTGTGTGTGTGTGTGTGTGTGTGTGTGTGTGTGTGTGTGTGTGTGTGTGTGTGTGTGTGTGTGTGTGTGTGTGTGTGTGTGTGTGTGTGTGTGTGTGTGTGTGTGTGTGTGTGTGTGTGTGTGTGTGTGTGTGTGTGTGTGTGTGTGTGTGTGTGTGTGTGTGTGTGTGTGTGTGGAGCAGCAGGTTTGGCCCCCGAGGCGATGACAAAGCGATCAAACTCTATGTGTCACATATAAATTGCTTTGACCTTTTTTCCCCTCAGACTCATGGCCCGATGGCAAGGGACATTTTACCCAACTGGAAAGAGTGCTCAAGTCCGCAAAACATGAGGAAATGGCAAGCGAGGAAATTAACAGTGGTAAGTGTTTGTCCTCTAAGGGGTCAAAATGCACCACTTTGTTCCCTTGTGTTTATGCTTTGCCAATTTCCCAAAAGACATCTTTGGAACCTTGAGCATTTATTTCAACACTTTGTGTTCTGAAAGAGAATCGAATTTACCTCATGATAACAGGCTGTGTGAAATGTTGCTCTGTTGCTCACAAATTCTCGCAATAACAGCAGAAAGGTCAGCAGTTTAATGCAGGTGTGAAAGAGCTGCCCACTCACGTAGCATTAACCAATATACCTCTTAACCCTATTAAATAGAGTGGCCCTTTTGTTTTTGAGCTCTCAGTTGTCACACTCTTGACCATTTTAATACATTTCAATTCTTGATGGCTGCATAAGTAGACTTCATAAATGGACCTGTTGTCTGCGGTGGCCATCTGGCCAGAAGTCATGTATACAGTATAAATGGACCTTCGAGACACTTGACTTCTGGAGCCATCGGCCATGATTACTCTCTTGGCCTAATACAATATTCATGCATTAGAGTAGGCATGCATTACTTTGTTTCTCCTCCTCATGCTGCCATCAGTAATTGAAATTTCTGTGCAGCATGTTTAATAATGGAATTAATTTCCCATGCAAAGTGATTGACCATGCACAGGGAGAAGAGGCAGTCGGCACCATTTTCCGAGAAGAGGAGAAAATAGTTAGCCATATCGTTAGATTTATACATTTCTGACATAAAAAAATATAATAGCATTATTTCAAATGATTTATCACTGTAATATACGTTACATTTAATGTATTAAATACTGCAAGGAAGATGCGTTTTTCTCCAATTTGAATAAAATAATTGTTCTCATACTGTAGATCAAATATAAATTCTTGGACAATCATGTATTTAATTTGCAATTAATTTTAGGAGCAAGATTATCAAACTATAAAGAGCATGACAATGAGGGGAAAGGCACATAAATATAACAACCAATAAATGTAACAGGTGTGAGCAGGAGACTGAGCTCCTTGTGAAGGCTAATGATCAAGCTAGTTTGACCTCTCAAGCAGTTAATGCGGAACAGACTGTTCCAGGCAAAGCCAAGTCCAAATGACAGGCCATCACAGGAAGAGAACAAAGGAGTAGCTCTTACAAGAACACCATTCATCGCCGCATGGCTGTGTTTTATAAAGCCAAAGAATAGAAGAGACATTTTGCCTTCCAAATGTAACTGCAAAAATCACAGCTGCCCATTCAGTACATCATGCACAAAATATAAGAGCAATCAAAAAGGAGATTTCAAATATTTGAATACACCACTTTGTTCAAGCACAAAATGAACAAAAAAAACTGAACACTAATGCTATGCAGAACAAATCTAAATCAATGCCATCGTTAGCGGCTGTACAAGGTAGCTCTCATAAGTTAATTTGTGAAGAAGGCACAGGACAAACACAACATTAATTGTGCTGCTTTTCAGCTGACAGCACCGGGTGAGGCTAGCAGGAGGGGGGGGGGGGGGGGTTAGTGCTATGAGAGTGTGAGGAAAACAGTAGGCTCAGCACAATAATGGTGTATGCCCCAGCCAAGACATATTAGGTTAATGAAATGTTCACAGGCTGTAATTGTTGTAATGAGTGAACAGACTGTGATGAAGGACGAGGGAGATGCGGCAGCAAAAAAAACCTGTATAGAAAGGTAAACGAACACAGTAAAATATAATGATGTAATGCTAACATTTCCAGAAAAATCTATTAAGAATATGTGGATGACCTTTTTTAAAGAGGGTAAAGTAATTGTACTTAGAAATCATTGGCTTTTTTATAGTGAGGCAAACCTCACTCAAAAACAACCAATTGAATGGATTTTCAAATATTCTACTTGTTTATTTTTTCCATTCATCCACACTTCTGAGCATGTTCAAGATATTTCATGAAAACAACAAATAACCTTGCTTTGAGCACAAAACACATATTTATATTCATAAAATAGCAAATAACTTAGAGCAGAAGCAACTGTAAGAATACTAATTTTCGATTAAATAATCCTAATAATCCTTCGTATAAAAGAACCACATTCACATTTTCTGAGAAATGAACACAGATCAAGAACAACACTAACAGATCATAAAATGCAAGGATGCGGTGAAAAACACTAGTAATTCTAAACGGTGGAATGAGTGGGTGGTTAGAGCGAGAGATAAATAAAGTGAACAGGAGAGGAACACAGAAAAGGTGAGAAAGCATCAGCGGATGACAAGAGAGATAGGGAGTTTCACAGAGACATTTAGGGGAGAACTGAGTCAGATTCAAATACGCAATGATTACATCTCTTAACGTGTCAAGTATATTTCCATTTAAATTGCTTGCTTAAACACCCATGAAGAGGTATTCTCCGGCAGCTATGCACACAGTAATAACTGGGGAATCTCCTAAGACCCTAAAGCTTTGCAATTGTCTCTTTCTTCCTCAGCGCGTTGCCTCATGTGCCACAGCTTTAAAACTATATATTGTGTCCGTAACAGACTAACAACTAACGGCTAGAGTCCGACTAAGTATACCGCCACATTTCTCACAGGACACCAGTGCTTTATAAGAACCTTTCATATCAGAATCATTTGTAAGATTATATAATCACATATGAAGTGGACGTATAGTGAATTTAAAGTATCTTTTGCCACTCGAGGTCGTGCAACAGAGCTAGTTAAAACCCAACATTGACATATAAACACCTAATAAAGTTAATAAGGCCAACATGTTACATCCAGCAGACATGGAGCATTAACTTTTAGTCACGTTTCTATCTACCCTGCAGGGCCGCCCCTCCCTACAGGCAGATCACACAGACTGCGTGGGGCATCACCTCGCAGAGGGGGCCTCACCTCGCAGAGGGGGCGTCATCTCGCAGAGGGGGCCTCACCTCGCAGAGGGGGCGTCATCTCGCAGAGGGGGCGTCATCTCGCGGAGGCGGCCTCATCTCGCAGAGGGGGCCTCACCTCGCAGAGGGGGCGTCATCTCGCGGAGGCGGCCTCATCTCGCAGAGGGGGCCTCATCTCGCAGAGGGGGCCTCACCTCGCAGAGGGGGCCTCATCTCGCGGAGGCGGCCTCATCTCGCAGAGGGGGCCTCATCTCGCGGAGGCGGCCTCATCTCGCAGAGGGGGCGTCATCTCGCAGAGGGGGCCTCATCTCGCGGAGGGGGCCTCATCTCGCGGAGGCGGCCTCATCTCGCGGAGGCGGCCTCATCTCGCAGAGGGGGCCTCATCTCGCAGAGGGGGCCTCATCTCGCAGAGGGGGCCTCATCTCGCAGAGGCGGCCTCATCTCGTAGAGGGGGCCTCATCTCGCAGAGGGGGCCTCATCTCGTAGAGGGGGCCTCATCTCGCAGAGGGGGCCTCATCTCATAGAGGGGGCCTCATCTCGCAGAGGGGGCCTCATCTCATAGAGGGGGCCTCATCTCGCAGAGGGAGCCTCAACGGAGCCGCAAATGCGGCACAACTATTTTTTTTATATTTTTTTTATTGAGTCAGGCACAATGAGTTTACATTTATACAGTCAATATTTTTATTTATTTTCCCCCTTTCCCCCCCTCCCGGTCCTAGCTAGTAAATTAAATAACTAACTAAATACAATAGATACATGTATAGGTAAAAGTAAAGTAATGTAGAAGATAATATTCAAAGAAAATGTATAGATAAGGGAATAAAGAATAGTAACAGTAATACATGTACCCATATACTCACATATGTATACCCACATATACACATACGTGTGTGTACATACCCACACACATGTACACATGCACATACATACACACGTACCTACATACATACAAAGACAGAACAGATAAATAAATAAAAATTAATATAACAAAAACAAACAGATAAAAAGAGACACAAGGAAGAAAAAATACGAAAGAAAAAAAGAAAAAAAACCATACATTCGTAGTTCCCCCCCTTTCTTCTTAATTTAGTGTCTTAGGTTCAGCTATGTAGGCTATCATAGAGCCCCAGACAGATTCAAATAGTTTTGAGGAGCCCCTCAGGTTATATTTAATCTTCTCCAAGTTCAGGTACAACATTAAATCTTTAAGCCATAGAGATGCTTTAGGTGGTATAGAAGATTTCCATTCTAGGAGTATTCTTCTACGTGCTAAGATAGATGCAAAGGCTATACTGTCTTTAGTTTTCCTCTTCAACATTCGGTGGCCAGGTAGTACTCCAAAAATGGCAGTTTCTGCACATGGTGTCAATACCACGTCCAAGGCCTCAGTAAGGTGTTTGAAAATGCTTGTCCAGTATCCTTGTTGGCGAGGACAAGACCAAAACATATGAGTCATGTTTGCTGGTAACGTGTGGCATCTGTTACAGGTATCCGTAACATTTGGGTATATTTTGGAGAGTTTAGAGTTGGTGTAATAGATACGGTGGACAACTTTTAGTTGTATAAGATTGAGCCTGGCACAGGACGTACTATTGTTCACTTTCGCTAATGCGCCATCCCAGACCTCATCATCTATAGCTTGGACTAGTTCCTCTTCCCAATATTGTTTGATTTCACCAAGCAATGTTTCTGTGAGACGGGAGACGGAATTGTAAATTCTTGAAATCAAACCTTTTTCGATTGTTAGAGTGTCCAGAATTGAGTCAATTATTGAATCCGGAGGGATATTGGGGAAGGAAGGATTGTTTAGTTTAACCCAGTTTCGGACCTGGAAGTAGCGAAATAGATGAGTGCCTGGAAGAATGCGGCACAACTATGTGCTTATGCGGCGCAATTAGTGTAGGCGCTGCACAGTTTCGCCGCTGCGAGGCGCCACTAGCACCCCCCCCGTCCTGTCGACGCTCGCGACACAGAGGGCCTCATCATATAACTTTGCGTGGGGCCACAAGTTGGCCAGGGGCGACCCTGCACTCTAAATCCAATATTCACTCTCCTTCTATCTCTGCTTTGGTCTCCACCAACTCCTGAGGAAAAGTAATCTGACTCTTTAGCTGTCCAAAATGTAGCTAACTTCACCAGCTAGGTTGTAACTTTTCATTGAATGCCGTTTTGAGCCATGAAACCAAAACAATCAGCTGAAATACACAAAAATGCCTGTAGAGTGGAGGGTGACTGCAAAGTCGAAATTAGATTTGTGTGTACTTGTATGTTCAAGTTACCAAGTTTATATAAAAAGTGTATCAGTGCCGCTTTAAAGCAAGACATAGTGGAATAGCTGAACAGCGGCCAATAATGACCAATTGGGATGGGCAAATGGCGGCCCGCGGGCCGCATGTGGCCCCCACCTCCTCTTTTTGCGGCCCTCAGATTAATTTATAAACAACGTAATTAAAGGTGGGGTAGGTAAGATTGAGAAACCGGCTCGAGATACACTTTTTGTTATATTCCATGGAATGCTCTTAACATCCCGATAGCAATGAATATCTTAAGTGCTTTGACAAAAATCCATACAAAAGTGTCATCTGTGGAAGCCGTGATAATGTAAAAAGTACAACCAATCCGTTTAGCCGGGCCGGCTAAACGGATTGGTTGTACTTTTTGCCGCCCTTTTGCCGCCCTGTCTGTCAGCCTTCCATCTCGTGCACGCACAAATGTATCTCGTGCCCTCATTGGGCGTGCATTGCAGCAGTACTTCAATGACTCGCCAGCAACAGGCGGCCACTTTCACCAGTCTGCTGACGTCATGTGCGCGTTCATGTGTGTTGGAGGAGGTGCTCTCTAAGGAAGTCTGAAGGAAGGGGCGGATTCTTTTCGGCTGTGTACTTTCAAATTGTAGTGCACTCGAGCCGGTTTCTGAAACTTACCTACCCCACCTTTAATAAAAAAAAAATATATATATATATTTTTTTTAACTTGTAGTACTGATACCGTCCACTAGACTCCTAGTTACGTCGCGAGCTGCGTAGATGATTTCAAATACCGCGAAATAATCTGTGACGCATTTGTGTGTATTGTGTTTGTTTCCCGGGGAAACCCTCACAAGAAACACCGGCTGTTGTTATGCCTGCTGTGACGTTAAATTGCCTCTTGTAATTATGCCTTTACAAGCTTAATTTGGCGAAACAAGTTTAATATTCTTAAAACCAAGACTTTGTTTATTTGAAATCAGATGAAAACAAACTGTCACGGACCCTGCCGTGTTATCTATGATTACTACGCTTTTCATTCATAATTTCAGCGGGAGGGAGGGGGAGTGGCGCTGAGGAACAGCAGAGTGCGGGCTGACAGGTGTCTGTGTTGACGTTCAAGTTAGACAACTAATGTCTGGGTTAGTGTTCATGACTTAATGTGTATGTCATCTAATGGTTAATCTCAATACACACACATTTTCCGTGCTTTCCAATAGTTTAAAATAGTTTTATTCCACTGTTTAATAACCTGTTCAATACAAACATGCCACTTGTAAAAATGAAATAACATTTCTGTGAACTGATATTTGTTTAGTGAGTTTATTAGAGGATATTCCCATTTTTTGGGGATGTTCCCTTTGATTGTAAAATGTCAATGAATATGTCAGACTTAGTATATTTGTTTATAATTACATACAACACATGGAATTGTTGTGTGTGTGTGTGTGTGTGTTCCAAGTGAATCTGCGGCCCCCTGGTGGCCAGTACATCAATGATGTGGCCCCCACCACCATCAAAGTTGCCCATCCCTGAATTAGAAGATGGATGGTAATAGAATACATATTTTTTATATATATATATATATTATAATAATGGTGAGGAGTCATGAAGACATTTGAACTAACTCAGCAATGTCAGTTACACAGCCCTGCCTATCCAACCATAAGCTAACATTAGCCACCATAAGCTACTAGTAATACTAGACAAAGTAAGTCTATAGCAGCAAAACCTCTTATTCTATTGATTTCAGCAAGGGTGGCTTCAATTGTTTTTTAATCCAACGTATTATGTTTAACACTAGAACCGCCAGAGGTCGCTGTATACCTAAAACCGCCAACGGGTCAAATGTACCCGCTATTGATTTTCAAGGTACAATGTTCTTTTATTTATCATACAGAACAGTGAGTTTTGATCGCACAGGGATGAAACTTATACCAATAAGCTTTTCATAGGATATAGTTTGTGCAGATAGCATGAAGTATAAAATATCGCTAAGAGTGCTGATTTAAACGCTTGGTGTTAGACTTGTGTTTTGTTTAGGTACAAATCTCTATATCTATCTATCTATAACTATCTATCTATCTATCTGTAATGTTCTGTTCTATGGACAGTCTACATAAACAGACGACGCGGACTACTTCTCTCATTCCAAGTGTCCATCTTTATTCAACTGGCACGTAACCTGCATGCATTACGTCCTCAACGTGAGCTCAGTCATCCAAGATCTTGTATTCTCCAAGACGTTACACTATCTATAACTATCTATCTGTCTGTCTATCTCTCTCTCTCTCTATCAATATATCTATCTATCTATCTATCTATTTCTCTCTCTATTTCTCTCTCAATCTATAAGGAACCGCAGTCGACAAAAGGCGTTGCTATAGCAACACGTCATGTTTACGCTGCATTTTCTATGAGGTAAATATTACCCGCTGGCGGATATGGTTACTTCATATTGACAATTGTTAACAACAGAGGGTGCTACATAACACACTTTCAGGAAAAGTCACGGACTGGGAGACTTTAATATGTTATTGAAAAAAAGTTACATACAATAAAAAAACTGCTACGGGTAAAATGTACCCGTTGGCGGTTCTAGTGTTAAAGGGAGTATAAGATTATGTCTATCAAAAGTTAGACTGAAAATAAGTTAGACTGAGAAATATGAAATCTTCCTGTTTCTATACCAACAGGACAACATTCCTGCTGACAGCATTGAGCATTGATAATCCTGTCACTCCCTATAGGAGCCTGTGTTAAAATGCAGCGCTGATGTTTGCCTTTGTGAAAAGCCTTTATTATTAAAGTGCCCTCACCTGCTAACATTACAGCCCGTAAACAACATGAATGATGTGCTGAGCACTGCTGCCCAACACACATTTATTAAATTACACTTTTCAGCCACACATCAGCTTTCTCCTTTGATTCATTTCCTTTAATGAGTTTGCTGATGTAGACTGGCATGCTGTAATGAAAAGGAAAAGACAAGCAAGCAGCAGAGCCATAAATAAGTCTCAGAGCATGAGGAATAATGACAGGAGTTTAATGTCCAATTAGATTAAAAGGATCTCTGACACAAAAGCAGGATGCTGAGTGCACTGCTCAATGAGCCTGTGAGCGACATTGATTAACGCTAAACGGATCTATTACTCTCATCCAAGGTACTGATCAACAGCACGACCTGCCACTTCTCTAACACTACAGATGTGTGTGTAGTTGCACCTATATCCATGCACGCAAATGTCCATTAAGTGGGTTATGGATTAACACAACGGACTCATTTTCAAAAATAGATTCCAGCATTGTGTGTGTAATTCTGAAGGACATCCAGGTAGGATTATGCCTTCCCTTCTGTTTTGCTTCCTTATGCCATTGTGTACACAGAGGACACGCTAACCCAGTCAAGTTTTGCAATCTATTACCTCTGATATATGAGTTTCACAAAGCACAGTGGAGTTTTCTCCTTGGGAATCCTACCTGAGACCTGATGGCGCTCCATTATTGGCTTTACCGGAGGAAGAAAAAAAACATGATAGTGGGATGGGTTGTCCGTCTATCACCATATTTGTTTTCAGTTACTTGTCAAAGGCTTCAGCCAGCATTTTGTATTTGAGCGGAACATTAGAGACGGGTTGCAGAGGTGCTAAAATATGCTTTGCTGCAGGGGAAGGAAACTACCTTGTAGATGTGGCTCCTCCTTATTCTGCTGACAAAGCTTTGTGGATCTTTCCTCTGTTGAGGGGGAAAACAGGAGATGGGAGGATGAGAGATGTCCTGTGGAGGAGTATGTCAACACCTTCGACATATAACCCGACCTACATTAACATTCACAGTTCACAGGATGTGGTGCACATAGATGAAAGAGGCACTATGTAACAGACTGTATTGAATGTGTATAATGTGTAGTTTCCTTTAAGGTCTGGAGATGCTCTCTGGGATCTTTACAGTATTCATTATAAGCCATGTGTGACTTGTTAATAATTTACTTGAGATGTTTTATGAGAATTCATAGTTGGATGTTTTATGTAATGTACTGTAAATCTTTTTTAAGTCATTATCATTGTTCCTACATTATATGTTGCTTTTCTAATAAACACTGTGTCGAATCTCATTTCCACAATTCAGGCATTGAGGGAGTAGCTTTCATTCATCCTTGAAGGAAAACCTGCGTCATGCTTCTTCAAAATGTAGAGGACAATGGCTTGAATTAGAGAAGATTGATTTATAATGGGACAAAAAGAACTGGAACAAATTACAATGGGTAACATGAAGTCACTGTTAGTACAGTCTTACTGTGAGAGCCTTTTCCAGCCAAGAAGGGAAAAGGCACTGCCTGTGTGTCCTTTCTAAACTATGGTTATTTTGTAAGTAATCTTGTTTAGAGCCTCATTAACAAAACAGGATACAGATTTGCCACTGAACTAATGGTGTAATGCCCAATATTTAAATGCTTAAAAATATACTGTGTCATTTAGTTGTCAGTTATGTCAGATGAAGTATTGGACCAAATAATGGAATGGTTTGCTACATTATTATTTCTTTAGGTCTGGGGAGACTACAAAGGTTTCATCATGTAAGAAAGAAAATCTGATATTCAAGATTCAAGGGCTCCCACCTCCCTCCACCGAGGGTGCCCATCTTGTAAGTCAACAGTAAATTGAACATGCACAATGGCAAGGCATGGGAGTAATCTGCGGAGGTCAAGAGATTCTGATCCCACTCTCCTTGACAAGCGTCTGCCTTCTACAGAAGAACTGGCTTATCTGTGACTTTCAACAGAGAAAAGATGACACAAATCTATAAAGGGAGGGAGTCAATGTGGGTGAACCATTGAAAGAAGGAAGGCAGGACATTAAAGATCACATCCCATTATACACTTTATAGGCCACTTGTCATTGAACGCATAGCTATGGGAATAAGAATGATGATATATCTCATGCTTATGTAAAGTCAATATAAATATGTGCAGAGGGTCATGAGAACATATACGTTTATAGAGCCGCATTGCAGGAAGTATTCATGGTAATCACAGTCCACATTCGAATTCAGACCATGTTCACTCATTTACTTGGTCTCATGTATTATTGCTTAATTACAGCATGCCAGTCACATAATGTTTTGATTACATACTTACATCTGAAATTGCAGCCGCCACACTTTCACACTCAACAGAAGCCTGAAGCCATTTCCACATCAAACCACTCTGAAAATAGAATTTGATTGGTGTGAAATGCATTGTTGCTTATGGTTTGGAGCAAAGTCAATTGTGTCTTTCTACAATATTTGTAAAGCAAAAGTCTAATTTATGAAATGTCTCATGAATGTTAACAACTTTTGAGCTGATAGAAAATATATATGTTCATGGTATCCATCTTTGTTCTCTCCAGTTTAATTCACACTTCTTCTCAACTATAATTAAAGTTGAACTTTTTACTCCTCTACTGTACATTCATTTGATAATTTGATTAGTCCTTTCAGGATGAGATTAAAGATACAACATATAATACATTTTCAATTATAGTTTAGAAAAGAGGGGGGCCTACAGTATGACCTTAATACAATGTCCTTCAGGAGAGAGCTAAGTTTGTACAAAGAGAAGATACTTTTGAGTGGATATTGAACTGTCCAAAGGTTATGTCTTGTCAGTTTTCTGTTTATTTTCATGAACAGAATTTAATTTAAACAAAAGCCTATAAGAATGCCATCGTGTCAGGCAGTGAGTTTCACTATTTGCTTTTTATTGGGCTGCATTAATTGATGTATGGCAATCTCTGTCATATACTATCCAGTCCCATTACATTACATTTAGCTGACGCTTTTATCCAAAGCGACTTACAATAAGTGCGTTCGACCAGGAAGACACAACCTTGAAGAAAACAGAATCATATAAGTACATCAGGCTTCATAGAGCAAAAACATTTAAAGTGCTACTCAACTGGCTTTAGATAAGCCAGCCCTTACATATAATCATCTTATAAAGAGTTGTGTGGAGATAATATGAGGCTCTTTAGACATAGATGCAGTTAGATGCTACTAAGATAGCAAACAGATCATTAATAAGATGTTATTTCCTGAGAGTAGCTGCGGCCAGAAGAGGTTGATGAGTATTAAAACCATTTCAACATAAGGGAAAAAAGAGGTTAACAATAATTCTGTATGTAAATGTATTTTGCAATATTTAACCAAGCAGGCACATGGTCGATGTCAGTGTGGTATATAAAAACATAACAAAATAGCCAAGATGAAGTAGCTTCTTCATTAAATGATGGTAAATATACTGCTGGTTTCTCAACAGTCTATGAGTGCTAAGTACCTCTAAAACCCTTGGCTTGTGAGACCATGCTACTCACCTTGTGGACTTTATTATTGAGCAATGTGAAGAAAAACATCCCAAATGATTGTGCTCTGGCAGTGCAGAAATAGTGCATTAGTTGCACTGTTGCAGCAGAAACACATCAGCTACAATTTTCCATATAGGTTCGAATCAATTTGTCTTTTCACTCTTCATAAATGCCTCACCTAGCAAATCTTATTGCTTCATTTATTTCTTTGCAGTGGATAAAGTCACAAACACACCCACACTTTTCTATATCTAGATCTTCCCTTCCTCTTCATAGCATTCAAATTGGTATCACCAAGACAACTACATAAATGTCTATCAAAGCCTCAGTTATAGTAGAGAATTTGCTATTTTGGAGCAGTAAAATCACAAGTAACATCGTTCTAATAGAGGAAAACTTAATTAACTAGGTGAGCCTTGGGGGCTCTTACGAAATGCCTCCCCAAGCAACAGCATAGAGCAAGAATGACCCCCAGCTACCAAAGACCTGCTTACTGATACAGAAAATATGATTGCTTTTCATATCCCAGTGAATTTTCCCATTTTACCTCAGGACACACAGTCGCTCAGAACCCATTAGAATAGGTGCATTGCAGGAAAAGGGGCCGTGCGTGTGGGCGTTATTAGCTAAATTAATTTTAATAAATAACACTGAAACATAATGAAACATAAGACAATATGAAAGACGAAATTAAATGCTTGTTGAAGTATGCAAGGCAGATAATGGGATACAGTAGCGAAACAGATGCGTTTAAGGAGGTGCGTAATACTGCATGTTCAATTTATATGTAAATCAATCCACCTAATAGAATGACCTCGGCCAGGTGCCAGAGGATAGGAAAACGATCCCTCCCAAAAAGATGTTTTGAATTTGGAAATCTCATGAGCTTTTACAGGAAGAGGGTAGCCTGGTGCTACAATAAGCCATTAGAGAACAAGCTAACGAGGTGATTTATTTGAGTTAAGCTGAGAGTTTTGCACAGAAGTACACTATATACATTCGTACTGTAGCTAAGTCTGCACAGGGTGCCCATATATACAGGAGCCTTCAGCAGGAAGTAAGCTCCTCTTCCCACCCATGTCAGTATGAGGTTGATCTATTGACGACCAGCATGCCACAGCTCTATCTGCCACAGTTCCATGTCACTTTTTTACTGAACCAGAGATACCTAGTGTCTGTTTCACTGACCCTCCTTGTTAGAGAGACAGAAGAGGATAATCAAGACAGAACAAATGATGTGCTGCGCGAACCCTCTGCTGTGTGATCTTTGACCAAGTCGGGATGGAAGCCTGTCTACATTTGTGACAACTACTCTGTATTGATTAAAAGTATATATGGTACAATCAGATAATGCTATGTATATTTCAACAACTCTTTTCTATTATATGTCGATGTGCTCCGTGGAGTAAAAACTCCCACTGTCTATCAGTCTCTAATGGTGTGGAGCAGTGGGAGGCCAGGACACCTGCGTCTGCTGTCTGATATTGAATATGATGAAGATGGATAATACTTTACCCTGTCTGAATCCGTGCTCTCAGCTAGGGAGTGATTACTGCTATAATTGGCATCCACGGTGGCTGCCGCTGGAGATACTGATGATGACGCCGTCTCCACGGAAATGTAGATAACATGGACATTGCTCATATTGTATCCAAGAGTTACAACTTCACTAGTTACGGCTGACAACCTGTGACCTCTTTCTCTGTTTTACTGGAGTTTGAAGAGTATATTTGAGTTGGTGTAAGAATTATTTTTACAAAAGTGAATATAAGACAAAGAAGTGGTGTGTTGGGTTCAGGTACACAAAGAAAGCAACCTCAGGAAAGCAACCGTACCTAACTCACTTTGCTCCCATATTTATCAACCAAAGCCCTTCCTTAAAACCTGACAATAACCTCATGTATCACCTGTCTGAATGACAGTCCCACACTTCATTGATATGCTAGTCACATAAACACATAACTGGACAAAGATGCAGAGATCAGGAAAGTACTGATGATGAAACTCACTTTTTGGGGGCCTTCTGCATCAGTTTTCTCACTCCGGCCACCTCTATCTTGTGCCACAGGTTTTGAAGTATACTGCTGCGTGGGCCATCTCCATACTTCATGCTGTTCTTCTGAAAGATTTCAAAAAGAGATTTATTAACACCCCAGAGTGATCATTACCAGGTGGCCTTGTCAGGCACCACTTCTTCTTCAGTGAGTTTTCTGGGATTCCTGAGGGACGATGGGTGTCCTCTAGGTAGTGTCCTAGTGCATAGAGGGTGCCGGGAATAAAGGGGGGGTGCTCTTAATGACCATCTGCTCAGAGAGCAACCTTTTTAATGAAGACGGATGTTGAGGGGATCTGACCAGGGGGGCTCCAGACAGGGGTCTAATGACACCCCCTCATATGTCTGGACCTTCTCCGTTGTCTTACATGCCCTGTCAGCCCTCACTAACACCACACTGGCACCAAGAAACTCAAACAGGCCTCCTGAAACTCTACCACAGCTATTAAAGTACTCACTCACACCCACAAGCATGTGCTGTAGCACATAATCATGATAACTGCAGTTGTGGAAGAAGTATATGAGTCTAGTAAACTAAGACCACACACTATTTGAAAAAACAATAAAAGTCTGCTATAGCACGAGGTGCATTCCAAAGCAAAACGCTTACAATAGAAAAGTTAATCCATATTTGTATCCTTAAACACAAATAAGAGCTGTGTCATGCATCCTGAAAACCTTTCCTTTTGGTCTTAAAAGTAGTAGCTGCAGATTAAAAAATCTTTTGTAACATCTTTAATTTCACATTTTGAGATCATCACTAGGGTAATTTCTTACGTGGCTTATTAAAAGGATTCTAGGTGTTTTTAATGGATATAAAAAATATAAAAGCTCAAATCTGCAATAATTAAATGAAGGGTCATTTGCATTGCCGTTGACATCGCTTTGTCTTTGAGACACTGTGTGGTATGCTTGAGTTACCCAGATTCAATTGGATTTCAGTTACTTAAATAAAATCCCCATTCGAACTTGATCCGCATATTTTGTTGTCCTAGCTTCTTTTCACTCTTTGTGTTTATATTGAAGTCTTGGGATATGTTTCTGTTGATTTGGCAGACTCAGAGTCTTACGATTATGCTCCAGCGCTCAGGCCTCATAATCCTAGATGCTATTGCAGAGCTGCAGTGTTAATAACATCCAAAAAGGAAAAAGAGGGGAGCTTACAGCACCCACACCCTCAGGCTTCACCTCAAATGTACGCTCAAATTAAAAACCAGCCTGTGGCCTACCTGCGGTTCTAAACAGGGGGGCTGTTGTGTCAGCAATCTTTTATTAGAGTCATCCTGTTCCAAAAACACAGCAGGGAGGGACGTCTTCCAGAGAAGACATGATCGCCTTTCCTTTTTTTTCATCACACATCACTCCTTTGTAAAGGTTATTAAAGAAGTCGACTAAGATTGATGGATGGAGATGGAAGACGCTCAGAAGCCCATCTCTCTCACACTCATCTTTATCTTGGGTGTTGCTACTGACAGTGGAGGAGCAGAGGAGGTGATGGATGGATGCGCCCGCTCTCCCTACTGTACTAGTGCTGCACACTTAAAGTCTCTTTAGTTTAGATGTCTTACCAAACATTAATGTAACACTTTTGGCTAAAAAACAACATGAGTGGTTTTAATGATGATGGGATTTTTTTGAAGCAATCAAGGATACCTGCATGTATTTGCATATTAATATGCGGTGAGTACGCAGAGCGGGCTAAAAGGAGCAGTTATAATGAGAGATGATACCAATAAAATGATATCTCCTACACTCACCACAGTCCTCTCTGCAGCTGCAGTTGAAAGGATTGACTCAGCCTTTACTAACCTTGTGTTTGACTTGAACTGTCATTAGCAAATCAAAAGCAGATGAATTAATCACAGGTCCAGTGGGGTGTGCATTACCTTAAGTGACTATTGTAATATAACTAAAAGAGAAATCACCCATGATTTCTCATCTTGACAACAGAATGAATGCTTTGCTACTTCCAGGAGTGCTGATGCTCTCATCAAGAGGGGGAAATGGATTCTGTAAGTGGCGGAGAGTCTATTAGAGCATTAATTCAGCTACAAATGGAGCTCTTCTCAAATGGTCAAACACTTATATCTCATCTTGTCTTCTTCAAGTGTTTTTTTTCACTCTACTTCACGTATTGCTCTCTCTTCCCGACCTTTTTCCCTCAAACCCTCCTATTTAAACATTTAAACATACTCCAGCTGTGTTTAGGATGACTGATATGACTGATAATGGTTGTAAATTGTCAAATGTTTTCGGTGTTAGCACATACAAGAAAGCACTGCTCCAAGTGTCATTGTTTGTTGTTGAGATTAAGAGGAAGTGGCTACATTTGTGTTGTTATTCTGCCTCGAGCTTGGACACTTAACCATCCGGTTACACTCTGACATTTGAAAAACAAACCATGACTCGCGTATTTTAGGGAAGAAAAGGCCAAATCACAGATGATCATTGCGTGAAGCAACCGACATCTATGGAAAATGTATTTCCTATTATCATGTAAACAAGGCGTGACCTCAACAAGCATTACACGATGTCATTTATTTCATCTTCACATGCCATCCATCCATCTTCCCCCAGCTTATCCGTGGTCAGGTCGCTTAACATGCCCTTTTTTCTTATTCGCTTAACTGCATCTGAACATTTGAGGTGCTGTATTAAGCAGATAGCAGCCATCCCATTAGTGAACTAATAGTATCCCCTGCTGGCAAAAGAAGGAACACTTCCAAAGAAAAAGATCATGGTAATTGAAACATCTTCTACTCTGCAGCACATAACTGTTTATAGATACTCAGATGCTTTTCTCAAAGATGACAGATAATATTATAAGAGTTAAAGGTAATATAATTGTATATTAGAACATGTATGAAAATAGCCCCACTGTTTTGCTTTCACTGGGAGGGAGGTAACTTAACATTACTCCACTAGAGGTCACTACTACTTTATATTCAGAATTATAATTTATTTTATCTGGCATTTCCATTGATGCAACTAATGCCAAAAGAAATGCATATAAAATGATTTTCCTCCCACTAGAACAAATGCTTTAAAGTAAGTATCTCTTAAAAATAACAAAAAGATCTAGAACATTCAAATTGACCAAACGGTAATACCTCCTTTAAGCACCATATGCAGCTATTCACCATCCTGATCTATGCCATTTTCAGCAGTCATTATAGATGATTGCACACAGAAAACACAGTGGTCAGTATAGCCTTTTAACATTATGTATTTTCATTTAATTCATCACTTGTATAGAGCAGAGTACCCTAGAGATGAATTCCCCTAAAGTACAGCTACCGTTCCTCGTTCTATAATAAACACGCTGGTTTCCATAGCAACCTGGAGCAGGATCTACAGAGCAAACACACCAGCAGCCAGGAGAAAAGTGCCCTAACAATGAGGTCTGTGCTGAGGTGTAGGGTTAGGGGGAGGGAGGAGGAGGAGGAGGAGGAGGAGGAGGAGGAGGAGGAGGAGGAGGAGGAGGAGGAGGAGGAGGAGGAGGAGGAGGAGGAGGAGGAGGAGGAGGAGGATAGTATTGGTAGGGGGCAGAGCAGGTAGCAAATTCATGCGTCACATGGTTCAAAATGTGAATTAGTGGGAATAATCAATGGCATGAAGAATGCAAGGAATTTGTCCAAATATTTTTCAAACAAACAGTGATTCTAAAACAAAGAATAGCAATTAAAGAATTTTGAAATAAGCCAATTTTGTGAGCATAAATAAAATAATTGCATTTAAAAGTAATTCTAATTATTCTTAAGTTTCATATATAAAAAGGCCACCTTACATTTAGACTACTCGTGTAAAATAGGAGGGACATTCTCAATCATTCCCTTTTAGTCTTGAGTTTAAGGATATCTGTATCATTGCAGCCTTGGCAACGTGGGTTGAATCTGTCATTCTAAACCCAAAACTCTTTTAACTTACCACCCAAAATGTCCTGTTTTCTTAATGATACAAAAGATAGGCTGAATTCATGTTAAAATTAGGACTTACAACTAGAGGTGGATTTGTTGGTTAATTCTTGCAAATAATTACAAAAATATTTTTTTTTAAATAATATCCCTATATGAATATAGAACTGAGGAGGAAATATATATTTATTTTAGAGGTGGCATCATGGATAACATGCTTGCAAATCCGCGCGCTCGGTAATAACAAATCTATTACCGCAAACGTCCACTCAGTTTGAAATGACGTAGTTCTCACAAAGTAGAATCAAGGGCAGAGGGGTAACCGGTAGAAGTAACAAAAAAAGTTCAGAGGAGAGAGGTGGGACGCCGCGGTTCAAAGTGAGCGATTACTTCTCTGCTCAGTGCAAAGACATCACAAACTCTGAGAGAAACACGACAGCTGATCTCCGGTGTCTCCAATATTACACACACAGCTCTGCGGACTGAAGGAGACACTCAACCTGTCCAGTCACTCCGGGAAGTGTTTACGACAACATCAACAGGTGAGTGAACGCCCCACCGACACGAGAGGTATGATAACAAAAAAACTTAACTACAAAGTTCATATTTTTCACTGTTATAAACACGTCTTGTTTTATTTAAATGCTGTGTAAGTGAAAGTTACTTCAAAAGTGTTTTTATATTTCAGGATGATAATAGAACACGTTACTCAGTCACCATGCTGGTAAAGAATAATTTCTCATGGCAGCAACACTAATGTTGGATATATATATTATTTTGTTTGTATGTTTCCAGCACAATTTAAAAAATACATGGTGCCCTGTTTGGTGAAGTTGTTAAGGTTGAGTGGTTTTTCTACAGGTTTCAGGTTCAAAGTACAACGACTGGATTTTTTTTGGTTTCATATTACATGGGCTCTTTTAATTTTATATTTAAATGTTCCTCTATTTTGGGATATCTGATAGGTATCTTTTTATTTTTGTATCATGTCATAGGTATGAGCATTGCATAATCATTTCATCTGCAAGGACAAGCTGCGGCTACTTGAATCAACTTCCTTTTGAGTTTTTGAAACTTTGCTTCAGCCATGAGTGGAAAGGGCTGTCAGCTCCTGGTGTCTCCTTGCAGTGTGTCCCCATCACTGAGCATGATCAGAGGACACCAGTCCAAATCCATCAGGATACCCATGTCTTCCCCACAGTGGGACAATCTGAGTCCCTCTTGGAGCATGGACAGAGTGAAAAGAGGTGACTTTCACTCCTTTGCTCCTGGAAAACAGAGTGAAAGTCATGTTGTTCTGCCATCGCTGAGCCTCCGCAGACAGGTGTTGACCAACGGGAAACATCTAAACACTGCATCCCCACACCAGCAAGTGCCTACTCATCATCTTTCAACCAAAACAGGGACAATGCAGACAGGACGCTGCTCCTCTAACAACAGCTTTAAAGGTAACTCAATGGTTAAATCTAGCCAAAGATGTGTAAACAAAATGTACCTCTTCAGAACAATATTTTAATATCACAATATTCAGAATCTAGTACAAACTCGGACTACATTTTAATTCAGACCTCAAGAAACACATCCCATGAGAGAATCTGTCTTATCCAGTGATGTTGGTTAAATGACCACTACTGCTTAACTGTTTGTGTTTTCATACTTCACTTATTTTCACTGTGATTTTCATCACCTCAGTCTTCTTGCTAGATCTTGTACTTATTTATGGATAATTAACCAGGCATGAAGTTTTTCCCTTCCTTGGAAGGGGGTGAAAGGCTCATTAGTGATTAACAGAGCAGAATGTGCAGGTTGGCAAGGGAAACTCCGCTATCTGCTGTATAAACCTTAGTTATAGCTAATTGAATGTGATGCATTTGAGTTTTATTTGCATGCCTTAAGGTCTTTTACAGATCGTTGAGTAATATTGTGTTGACACTTTTAATTGATCTGTTAGGATTTAATTAATTAACCCATACTTGAATAGGGATATTGAGTGTTGTGCTTGTGTGCAGCAGCAGGTTGCTCTGTGTCTGGGCCTATGGAAGCATTTAGTCAGCCAGCCGCTGCTAACCTGACGGTGACCAGCAGCCCCATGACCCTAACAGGCCACCGCTATACAGCCGGGCCTGGAGCACAACACCCTCCATCACTTCCACATAGTTTGCAGCTTCCCCACACTGATGCCAGGTGGGCAATATCAATTCCAGTACGTGATGATGAGCTCATTAAACCTTAAGAGTGATACTAAAGTGGTTAACAACAATCTGTTTCAGATCAGTACAATCCAGAGAATCCCTGGCATCCACTACCCTTAGTCTGTTTGACACACAGTCGATGTTTAGTGGCAGACACGAATACTCGTATGGTTTCCGTGTGCTTCCTCCACTGGGTCTACCTCAGTTCCAGGCCCAGGCCGGCGAGGGGGGAGAGCAGCTCAGCCTGACCCCCGGCACGGCCATGTCAGGTACGACCGTATCAGGAGGCACCAGCAACTCTGCCTCCCTGCCCTCGTACCTCTTTTCAGCTGATGCCGGAAGCCCCCGACAGTCTTGTGCTAAGAAGAGAGCTCTCTCCATGTCGCCATTGTCAGATGTCATGGGTATTGATTTCAACTCCATCATACGCACCTCACCTACTTCCCTCGTGGCTTATATCAATGGTTCCCTCAGCTCTCCAACCTCCCACCCCACACTCTCACCTGTCCAATCTGAAGGTTATGGGCACTTCCTGGGAGTGAGAGGCTGCTGCATCCCAAACGGCCATCCCTACGGCATGCCAGGCTCTTCGCAGGCTCTGGCCCCACAGACAGATTATAGCCGAATGCAGATGCTTGAAGAGGGAGGGGGTCTGGAGAGCCAGATGGCTAACATGGTGGTGGACCAGCAGTGCCTCCCAGAGGAAGGAGGGGCACTGGAAAAGACTAAAGGGAGCTGCAGCCAATTCACCCACAACCTGCTGCCGCCTCCACAGATACAGCCAGCCCTGCTGACTACCATCCAAGAGGCTGCTGCTCCACAGGGGCCTCCACCACCCTACCACTCACACCAGCACTTCCACGTCAATAGACATCAATGCAAAATAAAGCCCCGTTCGCAGGACCCTCTCAAGCACGCTCCCATGGTTCATCCAAGGCATGGGGTGAGCTTTCTGCCCCAGGTCCCTATGCTGGAGGAGGAGGAGGGAGAGCTGGAGGAATACGGGGCCCAGTGCTGCAGGTGGTTGGACTGCAGTGCAGTCTATGACCAAAGGGAGGAGCTGGTGAGGCACATAGAAAAACTGCATGTGGACCAGCGGAAAGCCGATGATTTTACATGCCACTGGGCGGACTGTCCACGCAACTTCAAGGCCTTCAATGCCCGATACAAGCTTCTCATCCACATGAGGGTTCATTCGGGAGAGAAACCCAACAAGTGCACGGTATACCTACTGTAAAAGAAGTGTCTCCACACCCAACAATACACATATAGCACATCTCTCTCATAGTCAGATTCCTTTTACCTATTTATGAGGAGAATGAGTGAATGCAGAAAAAAGATGGAACATGATGAATGTCACTGAGTTCAATGCTTCATTCAAAGCCACCGTATCTAGCTGAGGCCATTCAAGCCTCTGGCTGTGGAAAAATACAGCTTTTTCATAGGGCAAATGCCTTCATGTGCTCTGTGTTTAAGGCCAGGGTTTAGACTCAAAATATGGCTTCTCTCTCCTTTTAACTTTAGCCACGGGGTAATTAGCAGAGCTCTGTGATAATTGACAAGGGGTTTAACTCAATTATTTAGTTATTAAATCAGCACAAAGGAGGCCTAGAACTGTAGATCTGGCATGGCAAAATGGCTCTCTACTGAGCCTGTCAGCAGCAGGGGGCTTGCCAGGCCACCGTCTGACAAACTTGGCCCTCGTTCTGGGAAGGTGATGCCCCAATGTCTGGCTCTTCACAGGTCTGCATTTCTGACTGTAGAGCTGGAGGTAATCCATGTGCCAGATTATTGATGAGCTTGGTTTGTCCAAAAAAGAGGATCTAGTTCATTCATATTGCAATATAATGATGCCTCTTTAGTTTGATATTACATGTGATGGGAGAATATATATAAAATATGCCCCAGCTATACTGAGACAGTACTATGAGCTAAAGGCTAAAGTCATCAGTCAAACACACTGATAAAGACAATGCTAATATACAGGTTCAGGTTGACCATGTTCATAGTGTTAGCTTAGTGTGCTAGCAAATGTTAGCTTTTTCTAATGAACAAATACAACTAATGCTGATTAAAATGTCATTACCTTGGCAAGTTATAAACCAAAGTATTGGAAATGAATATTTTAAATCAATAGTGGCGTTATATAAAGGGCATCAACAGAGTCATTACCATTTAGTAAGAAGGGGCTATGAATGTCTCAAATTTCACGCATTCTCTAGTAGATGATGAACCGTTTATCTCAAAGACAAGGAAGTCAACCTTCTTTTAGTGGCACTAAAAGCAAGGTCAAAGGATCACCAAAATCAGTAGTTGTTTTCATTTGGAAGATATACAATTTTACAAAATGAATGGTTATTCAATTAGTAGTGAGATATTGCAGTCTAGATGAAAGTGGTGGACCAACCGACGAACAAAGCAAAATGTTGTCATGCAGCGAGCGTGACTACAAAAATATCTATGGATTGTATATCCCTTGTTTTTTTCTCACTTCCATTGGAAAAATACTTCAACTTTGATGAATAATTAAAAAAAATAGACTTGCCAAACCTGCTTCATGTCGCTACTTTCAACAAGTCAATTATTAACAAAAAGGCATACCTGCAGTCGACCTTTTGTACCAAAATACTCACTTATTAGTTGAAGCCCACTCTGTTGCCATGGAGCTGCAAACGTTTGATGGGAGTGTGTTGCATGTAAAGATTCAGTGAATAAAAAAGTATTCATGTTCACAACCCAATGCCATGAAAGGAATTGATAAATAATGGGACCGATTATTTACCTGAACCTCTCCACATATCGTTGAAGGCGTATATGTGAATGTGGTTATATCTACTTCCTGTGAGATTGAAAAAATGTGCTTTAACGATGGATATGCTTAATATAAAAACTGTGAATTTCAGAGAGCAGTAAGAAAAGCACTTTGATATTTAGAGAACGGTCGGTAACTACTCTTGATGTCGCCCACCTTTTAAACGACAATCATCCAAGATGCAACAGTTGTTCTTGGGAAATGATTGACAGCTGAATAAACTGATGCATCGCAAATGAAGTGCGAGCCAGCAGCAGAACAATGAGGAAGCTCTTGTTACACCGTGAACATGCAGGGCAGGCCCAGGCTTGTGTCTGTCATCTCACAATATGTGTAGTGATGTTTGTTAACATATCCTTGACTCACCAGTCTGTTTGCATCTGCCACTGTGATTTAAGGTTTTAAAGCACAGTGTGAACTTTAACAACAAACAATAGATTTCTACCATCATTGTGATTCAACCTGTTAATTATGAGTTTAACACATTTGTATCTTTATTATGTGCTTTCAACATTAAGCCCATTGCTCTTGCGGGGAGTAAAGTAATTGAAGAAAAGAAAAAAAAGCGGTAGTACGTTATTCAAAAACAAATATTTAGGTGTATTAGTTGTAAGACTACTTTGTGTTTGCATTTACTTATGATATTTATGTTTTATTAACACAACAATTGGCACTACTGGGCATCACCGAAGTTAGCCAAATTGTATTTCTTATCTTCTCTATATTACTATTCATTTTCAATCAGGCTGTAATAAATCAGTGTACTTAAAAAGAGTCCAAATGAAAACGTAGTCCCTGCTAATCTGCCAAATTACATCTTGTAATTAAAGCCTTGCCACAGTAATGCCACTGAACGCACAACTGTTCATATTTCAAGTTTGACAATATTTTAAGCGCCATCATTACAATGTGTTGTTAGGGAAATAACTCAGTTATAGCACCAGGAAATGATGCTTTACAGCTTATTTCACTATTTAACATTAGTAAACAATTATTTGTATTGAACCAGAACTCTTAAGCCTCTCGTCAGTTATACGAAAAGTCCCACGTTATGTTTTATTACATTTACGCAAAGAGCATAGAAGCATTTGATTTAAGTTGTTTGATTTAAGTACCGATTACTGACAGTTTGCTACATATGTTTTTTGAATGATGTGAAAGGTCTACTGACACAGGGACTGACAAGCTACAATATAGGGAACCAGGTGAAACAAAAAGAGCACAGAGGATAGAACTATGTATCACTTGTGAAACAGGGAAGAGCGGAGAGTGAGCTGACCCTGAGGCTAGGACTGGGCATTGGAGAAAGTCTGCTGGCACACTGCAGCCGTCACTGTACCTGCCAGGACCTGTCAGAAGCTGGCCGTAACACTGATATACACAGAGGAGCCATGCCCCTTTCTTTTCAGCCCAAACGTCCCTCGCGAGAAACTCAAAAGCCCTTCGCGCTTTATGAGAGCTTTATGAGACAGAGAGAGAGGGAGTTACACAGTTGCTCACCCCTGGCTAGTCCTGAGTCTTGGCAGTTTTTGTTTTTGTTTAATGCTGGTTCTCACTTGACTGACCATTTTGGTTCTGAGAGCCCATTTATCTCTGTCTGGGTCTTTTTCCTTATGGTATTCTAGCTGAGGGGTTTGTTGGTAATTGTTTTCTTTAAGCTATATTTAGGATTGGTACTCTTTGTCAGAGCACCCCCTTAGGAGCATGTATTGTAATAGACTAGAATTAGGGAGAGTGCCAGAGTGAAATGTGTTGAAAGGGGCTTTAAGACGATTTCTTTAATTTGTTGCTACAGGTTTGGTTTCTAATTCATTAGCTTTGACTAAATATTGAGATGGTATCATTTTCAGCACTGCTTGACTTAGACGGTATGCTTTTATAGAAAAATAGAATTACCCTACTGGTCATTTATCATAAGGAAAATAATTGTCGCAACATTACATTTTAACAAAAGTGAGGTTTAGTAAAAAAGTTATAGAAGGAAGTAAAAGTATGAAGCAGGTGTTGATGTGAGGAACTAGCTTTGTCATAATAAAGAAGGGCAAGTATTTCTGTGTGGAATGCAGAGAAATGTTATAAGTTACCTATTAGTCATCAGAGACATTTTGATTGGCTTGAATGAGAGGTATCGGTATGTCAGGAATCTGGTTTTACAGGAACAAAATAACAAAATTGGACATGGTCTACGTGTTTTCTCCATAAAGCTTAGTAATGACATTCCAGCCCCCCTGAGAGAGAGTAAAGTCCTGACCTTGCACATGGAGAGAAACATATTTTAGCAGTGAAGTCACTCTGGTAGCTTGATATTGAGAGCTATTTGTTTGGATTATGCTCCTATATGTTTTGTTCCTGAAGTAGCCTTTATTAGGTTGTTATGGACTCATTCTTCATTCTGAGTTTTGGCGCAAATGAACAACAAAAAGTCAACTACAAGTGACTTTATTTGTTTTGTAATTGATAGCCAGCCGCTGTCAAGGTGATGCAAGATGAAGGATTCAAAACACAAAAAGACAATAGAGTGATGTGTGTATACACACTGACCCCTGCTGGTGACACATACAAACATCAGATAGGTGCCATTTAAAATATTAGGATTGGGTCAAGCATGAATTTAAATTTGAAAGTGTGAAAGTGGAATTAATAAAAGAAAATTAAACAGTTTTAAAGATGTTAACGGAATTTGCAAGAGAGGTGCAAAACGGTTATAAAGTATTTATCATTTCACAGCACATAGCCTCATGACTCTACGCGTGTTAACACATTTAAAATCGGAATATAATTGTGATAACAGTTCCTTATTTTTAGCAGGAGTGCATACAAACTAGAAAGAGATAAAGACACAAGGTGTGATCAAACTTATGTGTTTCTACCATGTTTGTGACTCTGTACAATTGTTTTAGATCATAGAATAATTCTGCCTTACTGATAGAAAACTAAGAATTACCTCTCATAATAGGCAGAGTCATGACTGTAATCAAATAACACTATATCATTTTGGGTATGTTATTTTAGGCTTTGGCACAGAAAACAAATGCTTGTTGAGTGATTTAAGCATTACACGTAACTGATTTGTTCAGAACTCATTGCGTTGCCTCGAATTGTTGTGGTTAGATTTGTCTAGTTAATATATTGTCTTCATATTGTGATGTGCTCTGTAACCTGGGGCCCTACATGCGCATAATTTTCCCCATTAAACACCCTCTTAACAACATCCAAAAGTGTCAAAATAAAAGGCCCTGTCATCTGAATGCAAGTATAACATTTAAAATAATTGCAGCATGATAGGAATTGACAAATGAAAAATAACAAACATATACTATAGAGACAGGCGATACAATAAAGTCTGCTCAACGCTAAAAATAGCCAGGATTGCATATGTGACAAGATAACACACTGCTGCAATAAAACTAAATTGCACCTGTCCCTTCCAAATGTTTACCCCTCTCAGGGATTTGCTGCTCATAGCTGCTCGCCTTCCAACCATCAAACTGCTATAGCAGGAATCACTTAGGGCTTGATTAAGTGTCAGCTCAGGCTAAATGAAAGCTATTCTGAAAGCTAATTTCTATTCAAAGGGTTTTCTATACTTCCTCTTCTACTCTCATCCACACACTGAGGTCAGCAGGCTTTAGTCTACAGCAATTTCCATCTAATAAGCTCAACGCATCAGGTATGTGTGTGATGTCAGGTTGAAAATGCAGATCTGATATTGGGTATTGCAATGGACAGCAAAAACAAATCCTGAATGAAATGAACTGCTTGGATAACCTTTCTGTGTTTGTATGCTGTTACAGTTCGAGGGCTGTAAGAAGGCTTTCTCTCGGCTAGAAAATCTGAAGATCCACCTGCGCAGCCACACGGGGGAGAAACCCTACCTGTGTCAGCACCCAGGATGTTACAAGGCCTTCAGCAACTCAAGTGACAGAGCCAAGCACCAGCGTACACACCTGGACACAGTGAGTGCCAGCCTGATCACAAACATGTATCAGGGTGGTATTTCAAAGCTTGTTAATGTTCTACAAGTTACCAAATGTCTGCGCTTTTACAGAAGCCATACACGTGTCAGGTGCCGGGCTGTGCTAAGCGTTACACTGATCCCAGCTCCTTGAGGAAACACGTGAAATCTCACTCTACTAAAGAACGGCAGTCACGTAAGAAGGTACAGTGCTGACAAAACAATTCAAATGTTTTCTTAAAATACTATTGTTGTGGAAAATATATTTAACTGAGAAACATCGCACTTAATACAGCACTTAACTTCAATAATGTGTAAGCTTTCGGCTATACATAAACTGGATTGTAAAACACATAAGCAGGCTCTATGTGGAGAAATCTCGTTAGTGATACAGTAATTGTAAGTTAACTCCATCATTGCCTAAACAACAACCACAAACAAAACAAAAGCTACACTAACGTGTCACAGGTTTTTTCCTTGTGCTGTAATTCTTCTTAATTAGCTGTCAGTATGGAACAGTAAACCCTCATGATCTCCACCCCTCTCTGTCTAACTGAGAAAATGTAATTTATTTAAACTTTCATTAACATCCAGGTTTAAACGTGAAAAATACATCCACTTAAGCTGACACTGACTGAGCCAGGTCATAAGAAAACACAAATAATGATGTTGTTTTTCATTTCTTCTCCTGTTTTCAAACCCTTTAGTTTACAGAGTGACCCATAGAAAAGTTTCCCAATATACCGCTGCAGTTAACATTTGTGCATGTGTGTGAGATATGTATGCCCTTACTGAGGGGGATGTCACTGGGTGGTTACTAAAAAAGAAAAAGTGACATTTTACAAAGTCTCCCACATGCAAAACTTCTTTAATCTAAAACTCTTAAAAAGGATTATAGTAATTGTGATTTAATTGATGCTTCTGAGGATAGAGTGCATGATATATTTGCTTACCAAAACCAATGTAAGAATAGCTTACTGTGTAACAACCCTCATAATCTTAATTAGCTATATCTCATCTTGTCTTTAAATAGTGTACAGGCTTTAGCGCTATAATTAAGATGATCAAAATGTTACTATTTATTCTAATAAATCCAATATATGCAAACTGTCTACTGTACATATAAAGATATACAGTGCAAAGCATAACAAAGGCTTTATTTTATGTTTATGCTTCATGTCTCTAGATGAAATCCACTGCTGATGGGGCTCAGGACTCGCTGATAGACTGTTTAACCATTCACCCTCTGCAGCCGAGCCTTTCTCCTCTGGCAAGCATAGACTCCTCCCCTGGCGTACCCCTTGAATCATATTCTGGTATGTCCTGGATCTTTGCAATGATTGATATACAACTAATCTCTAATCTGTGTGAATCTGTGCTGTCCTGTTTTTCATTATTACCCTGTTGCTGTTAAACTACTGAATTTCCCCACGGGATTAATAACGTTCCATCTTATTTTATCTTAGACACTTAAGTATATCCCCCTGCAACCATTATATTTCGGGTGTGTAACTCATTTCTGTTCCTCAGCTGCTGCACAGGGACAAGACTCCAGCAATCCTCACCTGGCTTTACTGTGCTCTTTACAAGATACATACAGGTACTGAAGATGTGTGTGCCATTGTGTCGGGTTTCATTAAAAGAAAAATCGTTTAAAATTCTAAATCTGTTCCTCAATTTGTTCATACGACGAAAAAATTCACCAAAAGTGTCCATATACCCATTCATTCAAGCAACAAGACTTAGCATTGTTGGCATAAATCCTTTTTGAAATACGGTGGAATAAGAACGTCAGCTTAACTCAGCGAGCCAACTGGTGTTTTCTTTAGATTTTGTATCCCAATTGGCACAGTAAGAACTTTAACCATGACTGATTCAAATGAAATCTCCCTTTTGATGATCTGAAACAATCAAGTTAAACATTGGTTGTCATGGCTTCAAGACTATAAGCTCATAATTAGAATGATCAGTTTAAAGAAAGCACTATTTTGTACCCTGATCAAATAGTCTAAGGAGTTTTTGGTTTTTTTCATTTGTGTGTGTGGGTGGCTGGGAAGAGGCTTTACAGATTGGGGATGGCCAGCAACACATTTCTATGGTCAATCCATAGTAAAACATCCCTTCATCTATACTTCAAAGGCCATGATAAAGTATGTCTGTCTCTCTGAGCAGTCAGATGCTCACGGCTCCTCACTGCTTGTGATTGTTCTCATATCAGCAGTAGGTCGGAGCATTCGCTGCAGGACTCTGAGGAGACAATTGGGAGGCGAGAGCAGACCATGACTTGGCTCATTGGTCTTGACCGCCAGTATTAATGGATGCTATAGCCACCGACAAGAGCGGCTAAGGAATTCAATAAGTGAAACATAAAATCAAAAAAATACCATTTAGGGTCCGGTGGGAGAAGAGCAACCCTGTAATTACTTCTTTTTATTCGAAGTTAAATCGATTGTAAAATCCTTGTTGCCATTTTCAGTCAAATTCCCCGGGATTCCTTTGGATCCCCATTCAGTCCTTGCATATTGTCAGAAAACTCTTGTTCCTTTTGTATCCTTGTTATTGGCAAGTAGACACATTTACTTGGCCAAACCTAACGGCAGGGGTCTCAGCTTGCATGGCCACAGAACAATATTAAATATACTAACTTAATACTCTTGATTTAACAATGAGTTACCTGAATGTGAAAGTAATGTCTTTGATTTACTTGTGTTTCTTTTATTAACAAAGGAAAACAAATGTATTGTATTGTTAAGCTCCTATACCATCCCATACAACATAGACAATCTGTGAAGTTAAAAGAGTGTTCCTATTACAGACAAGTACACTGAAACAGGAGCAGTTTCAATTCATTATGAACAAATCGCAAGCATGGTGCCATGGAAAATGCTATGAATTAGCTGTGTTGCACAAGACAGAGTAGTGAGCTAGGAATAGTCTATACTACATCATAAAGTGCCTCTAGAGTGCCTCGGTTACTACTTATTTCAATTGCAAAGTAAAGCGAATCAATATTGTGGTCATGAACTTGACAAGTGAAAGACCTTAGATGGTGCTCGTTATTCAGTTCTCTGCAGGAACTATATATCTTATTTCTAGAAGCAAAACCATACATACGCATTTAAATATAAACTCAAAGCAGAAAAAATGAGCTGCGCGGGAAGCCACCATGCTAAGGAATTGATGTGGAGGAATCCATGAAAGCCGTTTTTCCATCCTTATTACATGGATGTGGAAATGCTTTCTGCTCATCCATGTCCTGTTGGACATCTCAATTTGATTATTCAAGCTTGTGAAGGATTGTCTAAGGACTTCACAGAAGATGACAGGTGTGTCTAGTGGGAACGAATGCTGAAGCTGTCACCTTGTCAATACTTCATGATGGATTCATTAATGGTTTATTTGCTGGATAATTGGTTAACATGGACTTTGTGTGGAACTATGGAAAACATGGATGTGGACAAAGAGAGTTGTTTGTTAAAGAGCAATGTTAGCCTTAAAATCTAAGTATGATAAAAAGCGGTGAAACAGATTTTGATATTGGATGTCTTTGATTTCTACAGGAAATGGTTTAAAATGATATATAAAAATGATAGCCTTCACTGTTGATGGTTTCAAATAAGTTGATGTCCTTACATCTTTATACATACTGCATAATACTGTCTTTATATTCTTTAAGGAAAACATTGTCTTAAATAAGTATTACAAGTAATGGAAATAGGCACAGCAATTAGCAACACTTGTATTTTTGTACACAATTAGTGCAAAAGTAATCCTAATTTATCTTCTTTCTGTAATAATTTTGTATATGTTATAAATATTAAGAAATCATTTTATTTCATTTTAAATAGAACATAAGCCTTACATGTTAATTAAACAAATCCTGTGTACAATACATTACATTTTCTACATGCTCAATTTAAAAACACATTTGGAAGTCCTTACTATACAATGATGTTCCTGTATGTTTCATGCAAATAATTCATAATTATTTGTTTTATTTTGACTAATAAGAACATATGTTGGCCTTTTTCCTAATTCCACCTGTGGAGTATTTAATTCAGTCTGAAATATTTCAGGTTTGTTGATCCCTCCCCCCACCAGCTCCTCCCCAGAGAGCAGTGTGGGCCGCATCCTCCCACTGGGACCTCCCTGCAGAACAACAGAGATCTGAAGCAGCCCAGCCAGTCTCCTGATCTGGCACATCACAACCCAGGTACTCATAGTTTAACATCAGTGTATTCCTAATTGTGTCAAATAATTCTAAATACAATTGTGAAAAAGGGAAGGTAATTCAAAAAAGTGGTGCAAGTCTTACATCTGAATTGCAAATATCCAACAGTTTTTCTCACATGCATATTAACCATGCAGTAAATCCGTGTATGTAGCAGGTTGCTGGTGATTTTCCTTGTTAGACAGAATTAGGCAACCCTACTCTATGTAGTTTTAAATAGATCACCTCTTTACTTTACGGACTTGACAGCTAATGTGATGTTAACAAGGTGCTCAGCAACAAAGCATAACAGTTTAAACTGCTGAGATAAAGACAGGTTTAAACATAAACGGTGGCTCCATTAACTAACAAAGCCTTTTCTAATGCAATGTTTCATTTAAGGACTAAAATGCTTTAGACTTTTTCTTAAAATGTGGATAAAGAAGTGCAGCTTTTCTCATTTAACCTGCAGGGCTCTCAGGGCAGATTAAGATGCTATATTCTCCTCCACAATATGGTGGGATCACAGCACAGACCAGCTCGAGTCACCTGATGCAAGTTGATGCCTTTGGTGACAGCATCGCTCCAGCAGTCAATAATCCCAGTGGGATGGCCACTACAAACAGCTCTTTCCTGCATTACAGGTAATGAAAATACAGCCAAATAAAATCACTCAAAGAAAAGCACTTATTGCCATCGGGTTTCACAACACCTGCTTTGCAAACGCGTGCGTGCGTGTGTGTGTGTGTGTGTGTGTGTGTGTGTGTGTGTGTGTGTGTGTGTGTGTGTGTGTGTGTGTGTGTGTGTGTGTGTGTGTGTGTCTCTACAGGTTTTGATGTCCACAGTCCAGCACAGTATCTGTATCAAGAATTGCATGGAGGGGATTTCTTCAGTGTGGCAGACCACTGCACAAGCCAGCTCTCCTGCATGAGGGATGATGTTACTTAAATGTATTTATATGTTATTACTTTTGCACTATTTTGTGTCCCCATTTAAGTCACACGACGGTCAATAGTAAGAACACTTAAGATGATGCCACAACTTGGCGGTAGCTTCATTTAGTTTAATAAAGGGATCTTTGATTGATGGATTGATTGAAAGCAATCTAAGATGCTGCTCCCTGGGTTTCTCTGGGAATTGATTCTTTTGTCTCTTCTCTAAATGTACTGTCTGACTTAACACTCATAATCAATGTATTCTAATGACTAAGCCTACAGGATTTTAATGTTAACTTTCTCAGTTTGTATACAACTTGTGTATAACTATGTTCATGTAGTAAGTAATTATACATCTAGAGTACATATCTACATCGTCAAAAATGTAACAATGCATTTGAAGCAAAGTATGCCAGGGATCTTTTATTAAGGTTTTTCTTAGAACCATTGCTTTGTAACTATAGTAACAAGACAGCCTTACCATTTCCCTGTACTGTTCCTAGACATAACCTGCTGTTTGAGGATCATACTGTTATATGCTTTGATTGGTCCTGTGTGTGCCATGAGGCGGGTTTCTGTTGGTGACCACTCTAGTGAGTTATTTACAGGTCACATTGCAGTTAACCCTATCTGATTGAAGGGCATAGTGCTGTCCAAAAACAACAACATGGCAATGGCCAAAAACCAATTGAAAATGACAAACATAAGACTTAAAAATGATAGCCAACAAACCAATGGGTGACCGTGTGTTCGGGGTGACTATGTCCACTTCTGTGTGTATATAATCTATAATAGAGCCTTCTTTGTTTGTTTATTTAAAGTAAATCAACTTCAAAAATTTGACATCTCCTTGGGTTACCAGCAATACATCTGCTAAGTATAAAGTAGATTTGATGAATGGTTCTTTAGACATGCAAAGGGACATTTCCACATACAGACCGATCGAGATTCTCTGCTTTATAGTTGGACTAAACTGTAGATGGACTAACATATGCAAAAAAGTTATTTAACGTTTGAATACATTTGAAATGGATCAATAAAGTAATTTATTGGTACCCTTGTTTGTCAAATATCATACATTGTGCCTCTCAGTGATATGACAATGCACCAAACGGTTGTGGATTACTACATCTTAGTTTATTAAATGTTTCAAGCTCAGCACACAGATAATTTACAAGGTCACAATTCCAACTCACAAAAGCATCTTTCAATTGATGAAGACTTGCTCAACAGCTTAATTGCTGCCTTTAGAAAGAGTGTTGTTCTGTTCAAAGCAAGGCCAATGACATATTGATATGTAGCTGTCAAAAAGAATGCAACAAGATTGTGTGGGTTCCTAAAAATGTTTCTCTTCTATTATGAGATTTTAAAAAAAACATTTAACAATTAATTCAGTATCTTTTTATAGATTCAGTGTCTCTATCTCTGTTTGCTTTAAACAAACCAAGACACACAACAAAGCAACTTCTTTGTGGTAGCAATCTCAATTCTGTAGTCAATAAGCTTATGTAAATAACTCAAATAAATAGCAACCATTGCTATCTATTAACTATATGTAAAGCAAGAAGGCTTCCAATAATCTTAGCAGTGTTTTTTTCCCTTATTGTAAATTGAAAGGACAAATTATTTTAGTTGAAAAATAATTATTTTAGCAAAAGAGTGTCAGCTGCTAGTTGCCTAGCAACAACAACAGCTTTTCCAAAGCATCTGTTTAGTACTGCTAACCAAAAAAAGTGCTGCAGAGTGGACACAGGTGGTTGGTAAGGCTCTGTATGAAGAAGTAAGCTTCTTAATAAAGATGGCTTTCTTTGGTCACGGTTCCCAAATTAGAAGTTGTGCATGTCTGTAGTTGTAGTGGTGAGTTTGCTTTATATAAAAACTTCAGAGATACTACAGTCATTGTTTAAACATCCACCCTTTTGTCTTAAACAATGAACACATTTTGACACAAAAATAAACATTTATTTGCCCCAAAATGCAGAAAGACAAGTCCCAGATTGGGAATCAAACTAGGAAGAATTGAGTTCAAAAGCCTTGAGGCATTCGTTAACACACTAACAATAACAACATTTAGGAGGGGTTAACTTCCCAATAACAAGTAGGAGAGTAAGAATTATAGCAAAATGCAACATGACGCAGAATGGTATTCACCCTTAGCCTATCCAGCCATCTGGCATTGTAAATATAGGCACTGCCTGTACTTTATGGTTACAAATTCACACACAACTGATGGGATAAGGCAATCATTCTATGAGCTTTTTTTGTATTATAGCACCAGTTTCATCCCCATTTTTTCTTCAAAATGTTTTGCATTTACTTTATTCTTCTCGATAATGTGGGAAGTCATTAAAATAGGTCTCTTTTTTATTTGGACAAAATGCTATGTTGTTTAGCTCTCAAATCAGTCTTTTTTAGGATGCTACCAAACATTTGAATAGGATATATATTCTTATGATTATGTACTATTTTGCTTTGTATTTAATAGTTTGGTAGTAGGTGAAATTAAAATGAATGCTAAGAGATCTGGCAAACTGAGTTATTTGTTACAATTGTTTTAGGAGCATATTTTGCTAGTTCCCTAGTATGCAAATTACATAAATAAGCAGATTTAAACAGATAAACCTAACCTTGTCCTCAATTTGGCGAACATGAAACTACATTTGACATCCTTGAAAGATCACAATACAAGCAAATAATTTCAGCAAATAATTAAAGTGAAGCACAAGCAATACTATAAATATATGCAAAGGCCTATACATATGAAAATAAAGTCATTCATATACTATAACCAAATGATGACGGTCATGGATCACGTTATGGTGCTTAATACTTTTATTATTTCGTGTGGATAAAATGACTCAGACTAACCGATTATTAAAAGTCTCTAAATAAATAAGACCTAGCGCTAAGGCTCGGGTAGAATAACCATCCTCGTAATATATTCCCATTATACTAAACATATGTATTTCGTTGTGATTTAATATCCGTAAGACTGTATTAAGTGCGCTTTAATCTCCTCCCACCTGCCTGGTTAGGGTGCGCGCTCCCGGTGAGTTTTATAGCAACTGTTGCCCAGTGAGGCAGCGCCATAGTCACCGTAGTCCTGGCGACTGTAACCCACCAACAACAACCTCTCGCTCCATCATTACCACCTCCTCCACCATCCTCATCTTCATCAACCAGTCCACAGCTCAGGTTTGTATACATGTTATACTATTATTAGCTCTAAATCAAGTCCTTTCTCGCTTCATGGGATAATTGCATGGGGGAGATTTGAATGCTGTAGTTTATGTTTTGTCTGCTGCTGAATGAAGGCTCGGTGGATAGCTCGGGTAGTTTGCTAGCGAGGGTGTTTCTTTGTGACGTGGTAGCCTGCTTGCTAACGTTGCCTGTAGATACCCACAGCTGTGAGAGGTCCTGCTCGCTAGCTCCTGCTAGCTATGTTCTCTCAATTGTTGATGTTTGCTCAAACTGACCTAAACGTTAGTCTGTGTGGTAGAAAACGGGTTTGCATGTAACTTATTTGCTTAAACTTACCATGCTGGGTGGTAGCGTAGGTCTGGGCTAGTCACTGATGCTAGCTGGTCAGCTGGAGCAGGAGCAGGTGTCTGTTGTTGCTAGGTTGCTAACGCCAGCGTTGCCCTTTTACAATGCCTGTTGGTATCCCATTTTTGGCTAATGTTACGGTGATATTGCAAGTGTATGTTGTTAAATCGTGTTGGTGTTATAACCTCAATAACGTCGACCAGCAAATGAAAGTGCTGTAAGCTAGCTGTCCATACACTAACTGCTATTGACAATAGCTAAGCCATTACTTTCCCTTTTGTCTTAGGGAGCAAGAAAGCTTCGCTAGCTCTCCGTCTGCACTCTTTGTGGCATCAGATGGCTACGATAAGCTAACCTGATAACACAAGGCTAATTTTCGCATTGGTCAGGTTTGAGGAAAAACGCCTGCCTTTATAAAAAAACATTAAATACCTCAATGTTACTCCCCGTTTTACCGAATCATTTCGTTATTCTGCATTTCACATTCTGTACCTCGGCTGGTAACGACAAGCTGTATCTGCAATGGATGTATTGTTATTGACAAACTATTTAAATATTACATTTTATATTTTCTGTGTGTATTGGTGTCCATGTTTATTTCTGGGTGCGCAAAAAAGGAAAGGAGTGTACTCAATCCAGCATGACACTGTCCGGAGGGAGGACATGTTTACTGTAGAGATATTATTATTTTTGTCAGATTTATTTTAGGCTCATTTACTTCGGGTAAAAGAAACAATTCGACTACATTTCAATCAAAAATGGCTGTTTTTCCTGTTACTCACTATAATATAGTAAACATTAGAATCAGAAGTCAGAATCAAAAACATGTGTATTGCATTGAATCAGAAGCAGGTTCTGATACAAGCCAATAAGCAGCCATATTTTGTATTCTTATTTCTGATGTTTATTTGTAGGTAAACACATACGAGGTGCCTTGGTGTATATGGTGCACACATAAACATAGTGACATAATATAAATTGTAAGAAACAGGACCAACAAATAAAACAACAATTATAAAAACTTTTAGGATTCCTCAATCCTGTGGGTGGGTCGAATTAGTCAAGGGACTTGGTTTCATTAGGTCCATTAAGGTGTGTGTGTGTGTGTGTGTGTGTGTGTGTGTGTGTGTGTGTGTGTGTGTGTGTGTGTGTGTGTGTGTGTGTGTGTGTGTGTGTGTGTGTGTGTGTGTGTGTGTGTGTGTGTGTGTGTGTGTGTGTGTGTGTGTGTGTGTGTGTGTGTGTGTGTGTGTGTGTGTGTGTGTGTGTGTGTGTGTGTGTGTGTGTGTGACTCCTGATCCTTTCTGTATGTTTCTTTCACACACAGTAAATACAATTTGATTGTCCTTAGAATATAGTTTTCTCATAAATTGTAGCCTATTTGGGTTTTGTATCGTCAAACAATTGTATCAAGTTGGATCAGAAATACCACCCATACCATTTCTAACATATACTGTAGGTAAACCCTTAAATATTGTTAACATATGAATTAATTGGTACACATGCAACCCAAAATAGGTCATGTACAGACACCCCTCACAACACACACACAGATAACAGGATGTGGGGAACTGCTAGTTATCAGATCACGTTACCACTTACCTGTAGTCCAGCAGCGCAGAAATAGTACCATGCCACCTGCTGCCTGGATCCTGTTACATTTCCAATCACTTAAAGAGGGGCTGATTAATTCAATTATTCACTCATCCATTTTCATGGCTTAGCAGAATACAGCATGTTTGGTTTGTTATTTTCCCCAGCCTGCCAGCTATAATGTATATTGTTGATGAAAGAAGAGAGGTCCTTGTTTGTTCTTCCCATAACCCACATCTGGCAATAACAGCTTGGACCTACTTTGTAACCTAGGTCAGGCCACTTCCAGAAATGTTGACATTTGACTTTGACTTTTTCTTCTTGTCCTGTAATATAAAAAAAGATTAAACATGAAAAACTTCACTTTTGTATTGGGAGCTCAATTAAAGGTCCTATATTACTGCAATGTCTTCAACAGCTAAATCAGCTGTCCGTATGAGTCACTGACAGTTTGTTTTTACAATCTGAAAGCTTAACTCTTAAACAAACACAGCACTTTGCATACCTCCCCCCAGTTCCCAATTACATCTCCCCCACCTGTTTTCCTGCTGCATTAGTGTGTGTGTGTGTGTGTGTGTGTGTGTGTGTGTGTGTGTGTGTGTGTGTGTGTGTGTGTGTGTGTGTGTGTGTGTGTGTGTGTGTGTGTGTGTGTGTGTGTGTGTGTGTGTGTGTGTGTGTGTGTGTGTGTGTGTGTGTGTGTGTGTGTGTGTGTGTGTGTGTGTGTGTGTGTGTGTGTGTGTGTGTGTGTGTGTGTGTGTGTGTGTGTGTGTGTGTGTGTGTGTGTGTGTGTGTGTGTGTGTGTGTGTGTGTGTGTGTGTGTGTGTGTGTGTGTGTGTGTGCTGTACTTTTCGCCCTGGTTCCCCAGCTCCTATTGCTGAACTTGGTCTATCACACTACACCTTCATAATACATGATCATTAGAAAAGCAAATTGTGGTTCTGTGTTTTTATCTGCGACTGTGAACCTTGCACCTTTTTTATGTTGCTTGTAATGTTTGCAGACAAATAGAGGGGGGGGGGGAATGCAGGGCAAAATGTTGCCCTCCTCGGTGGCTTTTGTTCCTCTGTGTCTTTGTAGGGCTTGCACTTGCTCAGTGGAGCACAGCATTTAAGTGGGCCACAAGGGAGTGTGTGTGTGTGTGTGTGTGTGTGTGTGTGTGTGTGTGTGTGTGTGTGTGTGTGTGTGTGTGTGTGTGTGTGTGTGTGTGTGTGTGGTGTGTGTGTGTGTGTGTGTGTGTGGTGTGTGTGTGTGTGTGTGTGTGTGTGTGTGTGTGTGTGTGTGTGTGTGTGTGTGTGTGTGTGTACATATCTATGTGTATATATGTATATATATATATACGTGTATATATATATGTGTGTATATATATATACGTATATATACGTGTGTATATATATGTATATGTATGTATGTATATATATATATGTATATATATATATATATGTATATATATATGTATATGTATGTATGTATATATATATATGTATATATATATATATATATGTGTATATGTATATATGTATATATGTATGTATATATGTATATATATGTATATATGTATGTATATATGTATATATATATATATATATATGTGTATATGTATATATATATGTATATATATATATATATGTATGTATATATATATATATATATATATAGGGGGTTGGGGTAAGGCAAAAAGAGTGTGTTGTGAAGCAGGGGCTTTTTGCCTCGATTAGGTGGGCTCAGTTGGGGCCATGCACTTTCGCTTAACACTGTGGAATATACATCAAGTCTACAGTCTGCTCTCGTTAAAAGTATTTTCTTTTTAGCATTGGGCTATAGTAAGCATAGTAAGCTGACGGTTTAATGTGTTGTTTGACATTTTAACGACAGGATTGTAATTCTGCTGAATTGATTGTCATAATTTACAGTATCCTGTCAAAATCGCACAATAGGAACATTTGAACCGGATAGTAGTATTTGTGTCTCCACAACTAGACTTTAGTGTCCAGCAGTGTCATTCCCCCTCCCTAAGGTGTTACAAAAAGTCATGCTGGAAGCGAGCGGCTTTGTGTTGATGGATCTCAGAGCCTCTGTATGTAAAAGAAAAAAATGCAGATTCTGCCTGCTGCCTTGCTGTGTCTCACGGGCTCAGTGCCGTGGAAAAGATTGCCTCAGCAAGTCAAACTTTGAGGTTAATCACCCCAACACGAACAAGAGTGATAGCCTTCTTCCCGAGAAAAAGGCCGGTATGATATTGAAGATAAGGGGAAGGGGCAGGCTGTCCCTGGAGAAATGTGAGGCTGTTAGGAGACCCAGCTTAATTAACCAAGAGAGGCTTGTTTGTGGAAACTGTGATGTGGAGGAGGCGGCCTTTCCCTGGAAGGAATGGGTGATGGTAGCCTTGCTATTATTAACTCACAAACACAGGTCCACCATCGGTGTCTCGTCACACTCTTATCCATCAAAACAGTTTACTTAAGCCTTACTTAGTACGTCTTTTATTACTAGTAATGCTGCTAACTTGAAAATGATGTAACTTCCATATTTTTTAGGGAACTTTTCTTAGATCCGGGCCTTCTTATCTCAACTAACGTTTAACCTGCAGCAGTGGGAACTGAGGGAAGCGGCATCTATTTGGAGTTTGTTAAATATTAACTTGTTTTATGGCTGTGAACATGGAGACAAGACCATGTGTCACTGATGCATGAGGCTCTTAGTACATTAAGTACCACAAAGCAGAAACAGGTGCCTGGGTAGAATCAGTGTTCAGCAGCTTGAGTAGCATTGAGTCAAACTTAAGTGATTTGTGGTAAAACATTACGCTTACCCTTATCTTTAGAGACCTTTTATGTGCTGCGCCAGGCCAACCAAATCATGATGATGATTATTAGAATAGTTTTCTTCTATACAAAGCATGTATCGTGTACTATTGTAGATGCACCACTACCTGTTTGTTATTAAAGCAATATGTTTTAGACATGTGTTAAGGATAGGGTTTAAACTTGAGATATTAGAGTTTGATGTCATTTTATGACTATTTATTTAATAAGAGGGTGTACAACAAAGTAAACCGTGCAGTCCTTTTTGTAGATTATAAATCAGTTTTTCAACAACAACCAGAAGAATACAACCCATATGTGTGAGTTTACTCTGTTTAAGTGAGTTATCAATGTTTGCTCAGTGATGCTTTAAGACTATTATGTTGTTGTTAGTGGATCTAAAGTTGCTGTGCCAGTTAAACCGGTATGTTGAGCGTTCTGTAATTGTGGCCATTATCTATGTACATTAACACTGTTTTCTCTGTCTAATGTAGGCGCCATGCAGACCCCTGAAGCAGGCGCTGACTCCACCTCCACCGTCCCTCTTCAGACCACCGTGCCTGTCCAGCCTACAGGCTCCACACAGCAGGTGCCTGTCCAGCAACAGGTACATCCAGCCTGGGGGTTGCAGATGTGACTGCATGTGACTCAGATCTCGTACTTTAGTCAAAGTAGAAGTACCACAGTGTAGGAATACTCTGTTACAAGTAATAGACCTGCAATCAAAACATTACTCAAGTAAAAGAACAGAAATATTTGCTTTAAAATATACTTAACGTACCAAAAGTAAAAACACTCATTATGAAGATTGGCCCATTTCAGAATTATATATATTATATGTTTTGATCATAATTATTGATGCATTCATGTGTTTTTCACCGCTGGCAAGGGTGCATTAATCCATATCTGCTAAGTAACTAAATGTATTTAATAAATGTAGTGTAGTAAAGTGCAATATTATTATTTGCCTCTGAATTGTAGTGGAGTAGAAGTATAAAGTAGCAGAAAATGGAGATACTCATGTAAAGTACCTGCAAATTGTACTTAAGTACAGTACTTAGTTACTTTACAGCACTGAATATGTGCGTGCATGTCTTTGGTTACCTGTGCATTATGTGCCTTTACTAATGAATTTGCCACTCTTGCCATTTGTGTTGCCAGGCCCAGACTGTTCAACAGGTTCAGCATGTTTACCCAGCACAGGTGCAGTATGTGGAGGAAAACAGTGGCGTCTACACCAATGGCAACATGTGAGTCAGTCTCAGCTCTGCTCTTACACCACTCCACAAATATTAGCGCTACGTCTCCGCAGCCTGCTCTCAAGTCTCTTCAAACCAATCATTCATGTCACAAGCACATGATGTCGGTTGGAGTGCATTTGTGTTCTGCGTTTGTGTTTCTTTTATGAGCGGTCTGCAGTCGTGTGTTTGATTGTGCTCAGCCACCTGAACATGACGAGAAGTAGGCCTGTGTTGTAAGTGCTGATGCTACACCAGGGTCTCCAGTGTGTTTTTCCTACTGTGATACACACAGGCTCACGCGGCGGTGCATGTACAGACACGAACACGGATACTCTAGGTGACCTCAGCTGCTGGTAGAAACAGTCATGTAAGGGGCACCGCCGGCTTAATGCTTAAAAAACAAAGTAATACATACTCTAAAGAGCCAGACGAATGAGCCTCCTGAGCACCAGGCAAGTAAGGGTCACCCAAATCAAAAAAATTATTGAAGTAATACAAAATATTTCATGATATTTTGAAAAGCAAATCCATTAAAATTATAATATATTCTGGATTGTCCCAGTTGTGGCAAGCGTTTTGTGTGTACCTCCCTATAGACCTGATGGGTGTTTTGCAAAACTAAGAAACACTGATTTTGATTAAACATTAAATACTTCACTTTTGTATTGGGAGCTCAATTAAAGGTCCTATTTTTGCTGCAATGTCTTCAACAGCTAAATCAGCTGTCCTTATGAGTCACTGACAGGTTTTTTAGAAACACTCATTTAAAAAAAACAATGTTAATGCAAGAAAAGAAAAAACGTAATTTGAGAGCCATAATAAAAATGTTACATATTTACCTAATTAATAATTATTCATATCCCTCAGTTTTATTTTTGGCACATTGACTGACCGCTAACCTCTCTTCTTTCTGAACAGAAGAACCTACTCGTACTCAGAGCCGCAGCTGTACAGCCAGAACAGTGGAGGAAGCTACTTCGACACACAGGGAAGCTCATCACAAGTGTCCACTGTGGTGACATCTCATGGCATGACCAACAATGGAGGAGGGGGCAATGGAGGGATGAGCATGAACCTGGCGGGGGGTCAGGTAATCAGCACCAGTCCTGGCTCTTACATCATGGACAACGCTGGACCCCACCCTGCCACCCAGACAGCAAGAGCTTCACCCGCCACTGTAAGTGCTAATCACTCAATAAATGGGCCGCTAGCCTATCTCTACCTGCCTGCTTTGATGATAGACAATCATAGTTAGTGTATGTAGTGACTTACACTAACGCTGTGGGTCGAAACTCTAAACTTTCCCTGACGCACACAGTTTTTAGTTTTCCCAGACGCTCACTATCAACACAGATGCTCTGTTTCTGTCATACTTTATTGATCTTTGCACTAGTTTTATCCAAACATCTAGGACAGCAATCTCCACCGGTGTTCCATATTTGAACTCAATATGTGTGTCATGCGTTAGTGTTTACAAATATATTGTCGCATTAAAAAGGGAAAACATTTATGTGCACCCCCTCTATGGTGTCGTGTTTTATCTCTGGCGATGCTCCTTTGCTGATATATGCACTGTGCAGCGTAGGCTGTGTCAGCTACTGCCAACAATATTCACATTTGAACCCTGAGTATTTAATATTCAAGATATGCAGGGCTTTGTTTCTATTACTAATTTGTATCTTTTAATAATGGAAAAGTAAGTAGGGATTGAAACCTGAGGCAGGTGTATTGACGAGGGAAAGACCCCCCCCTCACAAGAGTCCTGCATTGGACAAGGGGAGCATGCAGCACAAGAGCTGTAAAAACGGAGCACTGTAACAATGAAATCTTCATAGTGAAACACAATGCTGGGCTGTTTGTTAAAATGTGAATACCAAATTAGACTTCTCAACTTGGCACACTGCCTTTAGCCATTTGTAATGAAGTCTAGATTTCCTCCACACATGATTGTTGTTGAAGTGGATCTCTGCTCGTGGAATCTGAAGGACTTGTGTCTGTCAGTTATCAATAATGAATGTACTGATTTGAACCTCTGTCTCCGTTTCTCAACTAAGCAAAGATTGTCCTTACATGACAGGAAGTCCTGCTCTGCTTGGGTTTAGTGGTGCTTGCTTTGTGATCTCTTTTATTTTTGCTACAAATGTGTCTATTCCTTTTTTTCTTGCTTTTGTTTTCATTTCCCCCTCTTACATTTTGTTGTCCTGTGCTCCATGGTTTATCAGATTGAAATGGCGATTGAGACACTCCAAAAATCTGAGGGTTTATCCAGTCAGAGAAGCTCGCTGCTCAACAGCCATGTAAGTTGCTTTTACGAATGCCTGCCCTCGCAATTCTTTTTTCTTTTACTTCCCTTCTCTCTTAACTCTGTATACATGTCAGTTTGATGTGGTTCTTGCTGTTTTTGCCGAGATTTTAATTGTGACTTTTGTTTTTAAACGCTGCTGTAGAAATGCTTTTGCAGAAGTGTGATGAACCAACATTAGTCCGAGGTCTTTCCACAAAGTTAGCTTGGACCAGATTGTGAATCTCTTGAGAAAAAAACAACGTCTTTCCCCTTGTAGCTCCAGTGGCTGTTGGACAATTACGAGACAGCAGAGGGCGTAAGTCTACCACGCTCCACCCTCTACAATCACTATCTGCGCCACTGCCAGGAGCAGAAACTGGACCCTGTCAATGCAGCCTCTTTTGGCAAACTCATTCGCTCCATCTTCATGGGACTCCGTACCAGGCGCCTCGGGACAAGGTTAGCTCTCAAATGTTTCAATTTATTAAGAAAAGTGTGAGATTTTCACCCTCTTACTATTGTCATTCATCCAACCCTTGATAGTCTCCTCCATCCATGCGTCATTGTGTGTTAATATTAGTTTTTTTTCTTGCAGAGGGAACTCTAAATATCATTACTATGGTATACGTGTGAAACCGGACTCGCCACTCAATAGACTTCAAGAAGACATGCAGTATATGGCCCTTAGACAGCAGCCAGTCCAGCAGAAACAGAGGTAGACAGGCAACTAGATAGATAGATAGATACTTTATTGATCCCAATTTTGGAAATTCTTTACCTACGCACGCATACAGACCTTCAGTACTTACTTATAGATACTAATTTGTGAGCCATGTGGTTTCAGGTTCAAGCCGGTGCAGAAGTTTGATGGCTGCTCCGGGGAGAGTTACACAGCTGGAGGCCAGCCCCAGCCTGGTGCAGAGGAGCAAACAGTCATCGCACAGAGTCAACACCACCAGCAGTTCTTAGGTCTGCAGCTTTCTATGTATCTGCAAAGCAACACAAGACGACGCACTGAGAAATACTGAGCGTTATGTGAATTCCTTTTGTCATTCCTCCCACAGATGCATCGCGGGCGCTCCCTGACTTTGTAGAGCTGGACGTTGGACAGAGCAATACCGAGAACATCAGCCCAGAGGATGTGAAAGCTCTCCAGTCCCTTTACAGAGAGCACTGTGAGGTGAGAGAAAGGGCAGATCTTTTAATAATCACTGATATGCCACTACAGCTCACTTTGGCGCATGAGTGTAATTCACGGGGAGCACAGGGGGTCGGTCCCTCTTCACAGCTCAAAGAAAGCTAAGTAATCCCTTTCAATATTGCAGCATTGGTTGATGCAGCATCATCAATATGACTATGGTGGCATTTTGACTATACATTCATCTGCCTGGACTACCTGCATTTCACCAGCCTCTAAATCTATAGCACTTCCACTTTTTCCCTGTATATACATGCTGTCATTTGCCAATATGGATTATAACTGCACATTTACTAGTTTAAAACTTCTGAACAGCATTTTTACAAATCCAAAAAGACCAACTATTTTGGCTCTGGCTGGATTCTGAGCCTGGAAACTTAAACAAAGGTCATACGTTTTTTTGTGACAAAAATCCACAAATGCCAGCTGCTGGAATTTTGGAACAGGATTTCCTCTTCGTCTTATGAGGTTTTCAATCACACCGGTCCTAATGTCTGGACAACTAGGGATCAAGACATCTACAGGGGGCAGTTCACTTAAATAATTACCTCACAAATGCTGATTGAGGTGACTAGCCATCCAGATAGCTTGAGGATAATGTGGAGAAGTTTTGATTTGTACATCACTAAAAATACATTTGACAAGTGTTCTGCTTTTGTTTCAGGCTATCCTGGATGTGGTCGTCAACCTGCAGTTCAGTCTAATTGAGAAGCTGTGGCAGACATTTTGGCGTTATTCTCCCCCTGACTCCGTAGAGGGGGAAACTATAACAGAAAACAGGTGAGGCTTGTTGACTCGTATAATGTTGATTTTTTTTTTTTTTTCTTGAGTGTCTTAGTTTTTTGCTAAAGGGAAATATTAACAAATCGAATCAACTTTAGGATAATCTGAACGTTTAAGGTTTTTTCTAAATCTGGTTTGTTCATTCTTCAGCAGCTTAAGTGAGATTGAAGCTCGGCTGCCCCACTCTCAGCTATTGGAACTGTGCAGAAACGAGGCTGTACTCAAATGGATGAGCACCTGTGACCATCTGATGTACCAGGCCCTTGTGGAGATCCTCATTCCTGATGTCCTGAGACCTATTCCCAGTGAGCCACTGCCATACACACCTCTCATTTTGTTTTGTTTTTCACAATTGTAAGTAACAACTGTTTCTGTTTTTCTTCAGGTGCCTTGACTCAAGCCATTCGCAACTTTGCCAAAAGCCTGGAAGGTTGGCTCAATAATGCCATGAATGCCATTCCACAGAGAATGATCCAGACCAAGGTGCACTTTTTACAAAGTTGACCTCTTGTGGAAGTGCTACCCATACTATCAGAGGAGTGTATACTTGCAGGAGTTAATATCTGCGCTTATATGTGCTGAATAAAGGACGTTTTTGCAAATACAAATGAGAGCTCCAGCTTATTCAGGGTTTTGTCCTGAACAAGTATTTGCCTGTGGACTGATTAAGTATTAGTTTACCTGCAGGAGTTAACATCTGGGCTTATGTGTGCTCTTCACAGATTGCCGCTGTTAGTGCCTTTGCGCAAACACTGCGCAGATACACATCTCTGAACCACCTGGCTCAGGCGGCACGTGCTGTTTTGCAAAACACATCCCAGATCAACCAGATGCTGAGTGATCTCAACCGTGTTGACTTTGCAAACGTACAGGTCAGAACAGATCTCTGTGTTTGAATATTCAACACCAGTGCTTGTACCATACCATTCCGTCATATTAATCAAAATAATATGTGTTCAAGTGTTTACCTCCGGTCCTTTCTCTGTGTTGCTGTACAGGAGCAGGCATCGTGGGTGTGCCAGTGTGAGGAGGGGGTTGTTCAGCACTTGGAGCAGGACTTCAAGGCCACCCTGCAGCAGCAGAGCTCTCTGGAGCAGTGGGCGGCCTGGCTGGAGAATGTGGTCACTCAGGTGCTCAAGCCTTACGAGCACCGGAGCAGCTTCCCCAGGGCGGCTCGCCAGTTCCTGCTCAAGTGGTCCTTCTACAGGTCTGCAGAAAGAAAACAACCATGCTGAATCTCGGTTTTGAAAACACAAAATGCTCACAATGTTTTGTTGTGTCTCTGCAGTTCTATGGTGATCAGGGACCTGACCCTGCGCAGTGCTGCCAGCTTCGGTTCCTTCCACCTGATTCGCCTGCTGTACGACGAGTACATGTTTTACCTGGTTGAGCATCGCGTGGCACAAGCTACTGGAGAGACATTCATGGGTGTCATGGGAGAGGTACAACGGTGGCATCCTAACTTTGCAGACTTGTAGTGCCAAATTGATGACTACAGTATATGATAGGAACATAGATGTGAAATAGTTTTTCCTTTCATAAATAATCAACCCAGAGGAGATGTTTGCCTAAATGCAAAGAGATAAGATGGGACTTTATTTATCCCGAAGGAAATTGTTGTGCCAGAGTTACAAAGATACAATAAACACAGCAGCATAATAATAAAACTGTACACTAACAGTGCAGAAAAAAGAGAAATTAAATAACTACAAGTAACATAGACGGTCAAATAATTAATGTAAAAAAACGGTACAGTGACAAGCAGCATTGAGTAGTGCAAAAAAACGTAGTGGCAGACTAGAAATACAGTACATGTGAATCCCTGATGGCGCCCAATAGTAAAAATGACTGTCTGTTTTTTTTCAGTTTGACAGCCTCAACTCCTTGTCCCTGGCTAACATTGATAAAGGTATGTGACTAAATGTATCAAGCACATCGTGTGAGAAACGGTTGTTTAGGAAACTTTCCTTTAACCTCCTGCCTCTCCACTCAATAGGGGATGTTTTCTCCTGTCCAGATGAGATGAGTGGGATGGACAGCGACTTAGACGACGACCCGGAGGAGAGCGGGGAACCTCTGGCCAAGCGAGAGAAGTCTGAGCACGAGGTGATCCAGGTGATCCAGGTGGGGGCGCTGGAGGACGGGACCCACCCTGTGGTGGGGGTGGTCCAGCCGGGCGTTCTCCACTCGCTGCCCCAGCCCCCGCAGGACCACAGCGAGCACATCCTCATCCCCTCTGCCGCTACGCCCACCATCCGCCACTGCAGCGCCACGGGCAACACCTACGCCTCCGTCTGAGGGTCTAAGGGCACGGCCATCTTTGTCTGGCCTTGTTTTTGCTATCTCACTCTCCACATATCTCCCCCCTCTGTAAGTCTAGATGTTTCCGTCTCTCTCATGCATTGTCTCTGTCTGCCCTTGTGTGGACACGCTCTCCTCGCCCTATCAGTGGGGGGGGGAGTGCTGAAATGAGGAAGATGTGCTGTCCTGTGGATGTGGTGTCATCCCATAAGTCTGTGCTCTATCGCAATGCGGCAGCTGGCGGAGGACTAATTCGACCCGTTAAATGTCTCCTGTCTAGATATGACTTAATGCCTCTTAAGGTTTTGTCTTGAAGGGAAATCCAACTCTTTCTTACTACTGATGTCTCAGAGCTCAAATCCATGTCACTAGTCCCAGTGGAGCAGAGTCCTCCATTGACTCAAGACCTTCACCTGCTGTAAATAGTTCTGCTGTACTTTCAATTGGTATTACCCAAAACTCATGGTGCTATCATTGTTTTATTTTTATTTCCATGAATCCCTCCTTATTCAGATGTATGTCCACATGCATTCCAACTGCTGCAAAACCGTTTGGCTGAACAAAATATTTTTAGCATTGTATGTAGCTAAAAACCAATGGAGGACTTTTTTTTTTTGTATGTATGGCGTTCGGGTAAAAAAGGATCATGAGACAGTTTTGTCTGTTCTGTTGGAAAATGATATGGTAGCCACCCACCCACCCACTGACAGATTTGAGTTACGGAATACCTGTGCTGCTTCTTGTGTGTATATAGAAATGAGATTGAGGAGACCAGCTGTAAAAAACCCACATTCTCAACGCTAGCTTTTCTATGCACCCCGTGCAGAACGCTTGCCTTTCTTCATTTTAGATGCTCTGCAGTTCGGTTTACATAACCAGCAGTAATCTTAAAAAACAACCCGACTGGACATGCTCTCCTGTTATTTTACAGTTTGTCTTAATGAAGTTTCTTAAATTCACAAAGGACCAAAAAACAAACCAACACGAGGGAGCTGAGAGTGAGCCACTCGGGGCCACCTGAGAGCGGTTTCCTGTCCCACAGTGCCATGTTGCAGAGCAGAAGGAATGTCAGGGATTAAATGTACCTCGGCTTTATCATAGTGCCTTATCCTTAAATGCAGCTGTCCTTGTAGTCCTGACTGTGTGCTGCAGAGAGCCCACAGCCCCCCCTCTGCATTGTCCCGGCCACACATTTTGGCTTTCTGGCGACTCGTGGCTGGATTTGGGCCGGCTCATCAGTGCTGAGACTGAGGGATGCAGACTCACCTGTCGTCGTGTCCTCTGGATCAGCTCCACAAAGCTTCTCACTTATCGCGGTTGTTTAGCCTTGCTCCTGCCCTCATTCTGCCCTCTCGACGCCTATTCTTGCATTAGCCTTTCGTTATCGGGTGTGTTTGTTTGTGTGGGATGCGTAGGTCTGCACTGTGTTTTTTAATGTACATGTGTATATACGCCTGTGTGTCTGCGTTCGTGTGTGTGTGTTGGAACACATCCATCAGTCACCCTACCTCAAACCAGTGGTGCCAGCCCTTTGACGCGTGCAGCACAGTCACCAAACCTTATTGCACACACACCACTGTACTGCACAACTCTCAACGCGACAGAGAAAACACTGCATTTGCTTTTCTCTCACCTCTGATACATTCCATTTTCCGTTTTTAGCCCGTAAAAAATAAATGCTTTCATCCCTTTGTTCCCTGTTTAAAGATCATCTTTGTACAGTGGACCAAAAGTAGATATTTTGTGATATTCAAAGAGATATATATATATATATGTATAGTATATATAATGATGATGATGATACACTACATATATTTGTTGCTTTATACGTGATTGTTTCTTTTCGTAGCTCCTCTGTAATTAGCTCATAGACTGTGAAACGGCATGGGGACTCACTTGTGATTCATTAGACGACATCTATACTTGAACTGTTCTAGCATTCTACTGTATGTCGTGGAGATTATTGAGATTAATCCTCTGAATAGGGACGCTTTGTTACTAAAAAGGATTTGTGTTTGGGCTGCCGATTTCTCTGCAGAAATGTTTTATTTATTAATATTTATTGTGTTTTGGTTTAGATGCTTACCCGTTAAAACATTTTAAAGGGTACTACTGATAATGAATCGTACCACAGCAAACCTACTGTACAGGAGGACCAGATTTGTTTTTGTGTTCTTTTGTTTGTTTGTAAGGTTGAAAAAGGGTTGGCACTGTATGTTCTGTAATCACTTTCTGAAGGCTCCATCACTTGTCAAATGTTTTCTTTAGATATTAGATGATCTTTGCCATTTTTTGTATACTGTTCCTGTGTAAAGAAGCTAAGCAGTACGTGTGGGTGGGGGAGAAAACACTGCACGTCAGAGAGGACTTTGGGTCAGCAGACTTTCGCAGGTATTCTGTTTGATAATGACACTTTGGGGACCTGCAAAGTCAATCCCTTGCTCATCGATTAAACCTACGGTACACATCTTATAGACTCACAGAGTCTAGTGATTTTGAAATGTCTGGTTTACCAGATCTAAGAATTGAGCGCAAACAAATCATGCTTTCCTCGGAGCAGTTTGAAAAGTCAATGAACTTTCAGTAGGCATTTAGTTTTACATCAGTTCACGGCCATAAGGAACTTGCCTCCTGACTTTTGGTAATAAACTGCCAAGTTGCAGAGAAAAGTAATGAAAATGTCCAATATAAGAATGAATGCATACGAAAACGTAAGACTTTCTCCAGAGCTGCTCATAAATCACAAAGAACTGCAACCCCATACCCAAGAGCTCATTTGACCGACTCCAACATGCACTGAATATTTTGAGAATGACGTTGTAAAAAAATGAGGTTCAGTCTGCGACTTTAAATCTGAAATGATGTTGTAAATCTGGATAATGTGTTCCCGTTAGGAAGCGGAAGGTTTAGCAAGATACTTTTTCTTGTTTCACGTTTTTACCTTTGTACCACTGAAGGATTTTTTTTCAAATAGGAATTTCAGCTCCCTTGTCATATACATAGAACTTGTATTATTTTGTGCCTGAAGTGAAAACGGCTTATAAAAGTTTTCTTTTTATCTTAATTGTGTGCTTTAGGATCATAAGTGCTTTCTGGTCTTGCACGCCTACCATGTGCTGCTAGAAACGGTGGTGTTTTGGTTTTCCCACTCTAGACTCTATGTGCCAGACAGTGATATTGTTGCTTTCTGCATCTCATGGTTAACACTGGACTGACGCTAATGCTGCCAACACAATTGTACTTTATTTCTCAGTGTCTTTGAAATCGAGAAGATTGTTTTTGTAACAGCTGTTTGCAAAGGAGCCTGTTTTGAACCAGAGAAAAATAAAAAAAGCAGTTCCTTATTTGTCACGGGAGCGGGAGCTGAAGGATGCCTCTTCACCTGGACATAGCGGCAGCTTCACTGACCCAGAGCAGACTCCAGTGCCTTTCTTTTCGCCCCGGCCACAGCAGATGGCCTGGGCGACTATTGGGTCTCTGGTGGGCTACAGATAGAGGCTATCAGCGCAGACATTTCATTACACAGGTGCTGCCACTGAGAAGACCCCAGGGAAGCATAAAGAACTGTCCTCAGACTATTTATTTACTGGATGTGACGCCACGCCACACACACACACACACACAGTAGTTTACACATGGTAGATTACCTGCAAACAGCTTTTTATTGTACAGAACTGAACAAGGAGAGCGACTGTAAGTAAAATGCTCTCCTATGACTCGTTTTTCTCATGATGGTGATTTCTTTTGTCAAATGATATTTTCTGAATGCTGTGACCCGTTTGAGATTTGTATTTGGATGTTTTCAAGTGCCATTTGACAGTCTAGTGAGTCGTGGCCATCTGTAGCACGCTCTAATGCAAGCACAAGCATTTGGCAGTGGCATTTGGGGAAGGTTTTCTTTTTTGATTCACCCTAGACAAACATATGTATATATCAAAAACTGAAAAAGGTATATTTATTTGTGTCTTAATTATTTGATTTGTTCTCTTGGTGAACATTTTATCAGATATGTTGGCTAAAGTGCTTTTGTGATTTTTTCTCTTTTTTTTTTTGGACAATGTATAGTATCTGATATAATATATACACAAATTTATTGTGACCTTTTTGTGTGCCATTACGTTTTTTTTCTCAAATTGGCAAGCGAACCAATGCGTGTAGGGTGATTTGTATTGTGTATTTTACATAAAAAACGAGGACAATTGGGGGACTTTTATATTTATAAAGACTTTATCATTTAGTGTGTCGTATTGATGAATATAGAAACTATAAAAGACACATGTAGTTTGGTTTTCTGAATATTTCAGATCTCAGCTCAGGCTAGCTTCTTAGTGTTGTTTTCTTAAAGATTTGTGATTCGTCTTTGCAGTAATAAACGTTTTCTTGTTCAAAGTCAAGTGTCCTCTCACAATTTTAAACCCACACTTATCTAATTCTAAATAAAAATGTCTCGACTCCAAAACAATAGTGTTAGCCCATTGAATTTTATTCAACCATTCGCATACATATTAACACTAATATCATTCCAACTCGGTATATATTCAGAAAATGTTTGACACAAAGCGTAAAGACAAAGATGAGCAAGATGAGGCATATCCGGAAAAATGTACAGCGTTATTATTATATGGTGTTATCACTGTAAAGGTAGCAAAAGAGTATAAAACACTAACAAAGGTAAACAAAGCTCCAAATACCAAAATATTGTTGATTAATTATGCTGAGCGAAAACTGAACTTTTTCAGTTAAAAGTAAGGGTATACGTGAGTGGCACAGCCTTAAAATTGCGTTGTGATAACCTTTTCACTTTTCATAGGGTATATTTGGCATTAATATGGCTTGCACTTCCTCTCACAGTTCTTCCTTTGCCTACTTTAATCAGCAGATGTCTAGAATACGCAATTAAAATGGGGCAGTGAGTACTTCAGTACCAGAGATGCACTGCCCGTACGTTTCAAAGGTGATTGTTCACGGTAGTTTTATCACAAACAGAAAGGATATAACATTTTATAAACCAATCTTAAAATATGTTCAGTAATTTTTGCGAGAATGGAGCTAAATACACATTTGTGATTTGAGTATTTGATATGGAATAGAGGTTTTGGCCGGACAATTTAAAACACATTTTTCATGGATCTTACCAAGGACAATATCAAGAAAACTATTATAAGAAATAATATGGATACAAATGTAACCATGCATGAGGCCATGAAACAAGGCAGTGATAATGGACACTAAGTTACAGTATGAGTAACATTTTATGCGTTATTATAACCTTTTCTTGATTGAATCCAATGTCATTTTGGTATTTGAAAAACAGTCCATTCTCAGTGTCACAACAACCTTGGCTGGTGATCTAACAATAACCGTTGAATAAAGGTTTTATAGTGTTCAAAGCGAAGCTGTGGTTAGCCAACGGCAGCTTTTCAAATGCTAGTTATCTCAACTATTAATAAAGGATAATATTAAAAACATCCAACAAGGACTGCCATGATGAGAAATATTTAAGAGCACATCTTACAAGAACATAAGTAATGAATAACATGATTTATCATAAATGTCCTGATTTGTGAGGTGAGAAACTCCACTTACATTTAGCCCTGTAAGCAGCGCAGAGACTGGATCAGCAGTTTGCTCCAGCTGAAGTGACATTTAGGATGTTCAGACAGGTAATAACACGATTTTATCCAATCCATCGAATTGTGCTCTGCTTCCCCCGCTTACTTATTAAAAGACCTTTCTTTTTTTTTTTTTTAAAAAGGGTTTTCTTGAGTCAGGGGCTCTTTAAATCTGATTCACAAGTGTGGGAATGTTAACTCTTAAAATAAGATGACAGCCAAGTATGCATAATTGTGTTTGACACCCTACTCTCTCTTGTTTTGTATTTTCTCTACCACCAAGGCTAATTCATTAACTGATTTCTGCCTCTTTTAATCTCTTTTTTTTAAGTTTTTCATTCATATCAGTGAGTGAGTTTTCATGAATCCTCTTTGACTTCCTGCTATAATGAAGTTCCAATTGGTGACTAATGTCAGAATGCTGGCTTCCTTTCCCCTCCTGTTGGCAGCGTGTTTCCTGCGTTTCCTCCAGCTGTTGGAAGCCCCTGACACTCTCAGACCTGGAGTCTCACTCAGTATTCTGCTCAATGCTCGCAGCAATAAGCAGAGTCTGATGGTTTTCTTTTTTTGTACAGTTCATGTCTTCTAACTCAGTCAAGGGGGTGGGGGTCAGCGATGGGCATGGTGTGCAGAACTTCGTCCAGTAGCTGCAGAGCTCGGTGTAAATGGATCTCTATCCAGCAGGGTGTCTCTTTAATGCTCTGTCGTGGGTAGTCGGGCCCCCAGCCCTTCACGAAGCTCATGCGCAGAATGCACAGCCTGCGCAGGTCGTCCACCCCGATGCCAGCAGCAGCAGACAGACCTGGGGGGGGAAACACAGGCGGGAACTTTCAGATCAATGTGGCACGACAAGCCAAAGCTCGTAGAAAATCATTAGCTAAGTTACTCCTGCGGTAAAAGTTTTACATACTACCATTGGTACTACTCCACTCTGATCAGGCCACATGTTTCACTGCATTTCAGCTAAAGCCTCAAGAATAAATCCATTGTGTAAATGTTAGCCTGCAATGATGTCATTTCCAGTCAGCAAAGTGGTTTAAAGTGCAATGGCCGATAAAGCAAAGCACACTGCTCAATAACATTGTTTTGGTACTTGTGGGTTATCTGTCGCCACTTTTTAATTTGATGCCGTCGGGCGGCATGAGCGCGGCGATGGCCTCCAGGATGCCGTCGAATGGGTCGACTCCACATGGACTTGGCCAGGTAGGTCTTAAGATGGTTAGGGTTAAAAAAAGTGCATATTTATTTAGAGTCTGAAAAAAACAAAGAATGTGGCGACAGATAACCCACAAGTACCTTCTTTTTATTTTAAACTGAGAACATGTGAAAAGAGGAGGAGAACATAGCGACAATTCTTCTACCGCTGTTCTATTTTAGAACTAAAGATGTGCTTGAATGTGAAAAATATATTTATCAGATAGACAGAGATGGCACAAGTACACACATCCTTTACTCAAGTAGAAGTACAGATACTCATGTTTAAAAATACTCTGGTAAAAGTAAAGAAGTATGGCCTTCCAAATGTACTTCAGTAAAAAGTACCCATAGCTACCAGCTGTTTTACAGAGTAACTGACCTCCCTTTATATTAATAGAACAATAATGTCATTGTTAGCTAATGAATGTTTCCATGCTAAACAACGGCAAAATGACAACGTTTTCATTGGTCCCTCTTCTTTAGAGAAGACCAGGAAGTGATGGATACACGGATCGTGTATAGGCACGCAATGACTCTAAAGAATAATGATCAAGCCACCAAACACACATTAAAACTAAACCTGTTTTGAAAATGTAAGAAGTAGAAAGTACAGATATTTGTGTTAAAAATAAGTAGTGGAGTAAAGTACTAATACCATAAAAATGTACTTAAGTACAGTAACGAAGTATGTACTCCACTACTTCCCACCTCTGAAGATAGAACTCAAAATGCCATGAACAAGTTTCAGAAAAAGTATCCCATCCACTCACTGATGGCGGGGGCGATGCCTCCCACAGAGCCCGGGCCGGGGATGTTCCCGGACACGGCGGCTGCCTGCGCTGCAGACGCTGCCGTAGCCGTGGCCGCCTGCTGCTGCATCTGCCTGTGGCACTGACGCAGGTCGAACACCTGGGGGGGGGGGGGGGGGGGGGAAGATATTGAATGGACTCATATTTTACTTTCATCTCAAATATGTTTATTAGATATTTTAAAAGGTCACATTTTCTCACATTAGACCCTTAGTAGCACTGGATACATTGTGTGCATGTAAATGTAATAAAATAAAAAAAGGAAATTCTTGCACACCCTTAAATATCTGGAACAAACTCCCAGAAACCTGCAGGTCCGCTGCAACTCTTACTACTTTTAAATCCAGGCTGAAGACTTTTCTTTTTGCCGCTGCTTTTAATTGAACTATTCAAATCTTACACTGATATAACATGTATTTTTTATTTTAATGTTTATTCTATTATCTTTGCTTTTTAATGACTGTTTTTAAATGCCATTTTCTTAATGTCTTTCATTTTTGTAAAGCACTAATTGCCTCGTGTTGAAAGGTGCTATATAAATAAACTTGCCTTGCCTTGTCACCACTGAATGGATTTTTTCAAAAAGGGTCGACTGTGATCACAAGGACTTTTTTTAAAACATAAACCCAAATGCACATTATGCCTATCCAATCATTTTACATTCATCCATGTACGTTTACATCAAATCAACTTGACATGTCTTTGCTTTTCATTGACCATGGTCCTGCAGTCTCACCTTGATGTGGGCGCTGGGGTAGATCTTGTGAACTGCGTCTCCGGGGGCTCGTCCCGCCTCTCGGTCCAGGTAATAGCTCTGCACAAACACTGCGTGGTCGCTCAGACAGCGCACCCACACGTCTCCTTCACCTTTACACTCCAGCTGCATGCCTTTGCCAATGTGGAGCCTGAGGACAGAAGAGACATTAAAACAATGTCAGCCATCAATCGTTTATAAAACACATAGTAGACATTTATTGTTTGAAGTAACCATCTGATGATATTTCTCTTAGTTTGCTGGGGAGTACCGGGCTCTCTCGATGTTCTCCGTCCTGTGGACATTGCTCAGCTGACCCAGGCAGAAGCGGTCCCCTCCTGATGGATCAACGTACCCGTCCACAGTCACTATCGGACATGTGGATTGCACCTTAAAGGTCTCTCCAACTTGGACATCCATCTCAAAGTACGCAATGGAGCACCAGTATTCTGGAGCTAGAACAAACAAACCTCAGGGTCAGATAGGTTACACTGATTATGTTAAATATGTGGATGTCTTCATCTGCAGCTACTCACAGGGGTGATTGGATATTGGGGGCTGGAACGCAATTTCATTGGTAACAGGCCCTGCAGGAATAACATGTCAACATGTATTGTGAACAAGCAATTCTGAAACCAGACCTGTTCTTACCATAAAGCACAGGTCATTTGATTAAAAAAAACTAAAAAAAGAGGACACTTAAAAGTGTTTAACTATACCACATACTTCATTACAACATGTTTTTCTGATCAACTATTACATCTGCTAAATTCTCTTCATATTCAATGTATGATGTTCTATCACATTAAAGAAAGGACATGGACTATTTTTAAGGCTAAGTGTGAATTTTGCAGACTTCTTTTTTGTATCCATCCACTCACAGTAATGCCCTGTGTGAGACATGGGTGGATGATGCTGGAGATGCCCGTTCGGATGTGGAGGCCCTGCAGGGGTGAAGCTGCTGTTTCTGTTCCAATTGGGGGTGGAATCTGTAAATATCAATTATCATTAAATAGCTGCATTGCCAAACTCATGCCAACTTAAAGTCAGGATGTTGGATCAGATCATAAAGCTAAATAACCAAAACGTGCTTCTTTACATATCAAACTAATCAACAGGGAAACCCTTATAAAAAGGTCATTTCAAAACGACCTAATTGTAAATGAAACAAAATGAATACTTTTACAGCAATGTGCATTTTCTAACATGTAGTGTCTCACTTGAGGGTCCTGCACTGAGTGTTGAGAAAGCAGGGATTGAAACTGAGCTGCCGCCCTCTGATGGGGGGAGCAGAGAGGGGCTGCTGAAGATCTCCTGTGGACATGCTCTTGACAGGGACTGGAGGTGGCATTCAGAGCTTGAGTGATGGTTGTCAAAGTCATACTCATCCTTTACCGTGAGTGAACCTAGATTAAGAAAAACATGCATCGATAAGACTGATGGGCATCTCAAAACATGGTCAGCAAGCCACACAGGAGAACATTGGTACCTCCTTACCTGAACTTGAAAGGGTCAGCCCTGATAAGTCTGCAAAAACATGAGAACAAATGTATCATTTCATCTAAGTCAATATTCTGAGTTAGAATAAGAACAAGGGCTGTAATCTTTTGAATGTGGAGAATCGTGAGAGCATCTGATATGCTCAATAATGAAATTCTTGTGAAATAAGGAGGGTGATAAAAAAAAAATATATATATATATATAATTTTTTTTAAATGGTACATGTCAGATCAATGTTTTTAAAATTCCAAGTTTTGGTTATAATTTAACTGGATGAAAACTCCCATTGGTTTGAAGGGGATCATATTAAAAAGAAACCATGTGTCAACCCTCAGAATCCTTCAGTGTGTCTAATTCTATTTTTAATCAATATGCTTAAATCATCAATGTCAGAGGTGTCCAAACTACAGCCCGGGGGCCAAATGTGGCCCCGTTATCCATTTCAAATTGGCCCTCATCTAATTTAAAATGTTTTCAAACTAATTTTAGTTAAAAAATAAATAAATAACTTATTTGCATAACCAGTTTGAAATATACCCTTCATATTTCCCCTTATGATAAGCAATCTGAGGCTTCTGTTTTAATGAATGAGCTGACAACACATTTTGTAACACAGTAAATTAAACCCTATGGAAAGCTGTGATGTAATCTGTTGTTGTTTAAGCATATTCAAGTATCAAGAATAATGTACCTACTTTTTGCTAACTTAGACCTTAGCTTATGACAACATACCTCACCGCTAGAGAGGGTCCCAGCCCTTCGTTTGTTTTTCTGTATGTGGCCCCAAGTGAAAAAAGTGTGGACACTCCTGTCTATTTAGATACAACAAACGTGTTCAAAAGCTTACTTACCAATGCCTGGAGATACGACCCTCTCGTAGTGGTATGGGTTGACACAGACATTGTCACATTTTAAGTCAAAGGCATACTGGCAATATTTGACATGTTTTAGCTCATTCTTGTGTAGATCAGGCCATCGCCAGAGTCGGGCATAGATAACATGGGGAAACCCTTTGCGCCCTGCAACCTAAAGCACAGAGAGAAAGAAAGTGACGTTTGTCTTTTGTAGTTTCAAATAGCATTTATTAGCTCAACTTGCTTCTGTTTATCGGCCACTTTACCTGTAAGCGTCCATCCAAGGTTCTCTGAATGGTGACACACTTGCTAGGATGAGCTCCATTGGTGGTGATTGCTGTGATGAGGGAATCCAGCTCATCTTTCTTTTCCTTCAGCTTCTTGACAAGACTCTCGATAGCTCGCTTAGCGAAGGTTTCACTCTCCCCACCTTGTCGGTGGCACATCAGGCTATGCACGATGCTCAGACAGGCATCATTACTTGTGGGAGTGTTTGTGATTGACATGTTGCTCCTTAGTGGCAACCTCAGGGAGATTTGTAAACTGTGGATTAGCAACCTGAAAAAGCAGTGTCTGAGTTTAAATGGGTTTGCCAATTAAAATATACATTGCAGGACATCAAGTGCCACTCAAAGCACACATGTGTATCACCTAGCCTTCCTTTCAGGTGTGGGAAAACAACAGATTATCATGTTCAACCCTCAATCGAATGTCCCTTTAAAATGACATACACTTCAGTCTAATTTAAGCCATTGTTTGTGAAGAAAGGGATTAAAGGCAACTTTCCAAACCTTTAGGGGTCATTACCGAAGGTTGTCTGGATATCTGCCATTTACATTTGTAATTGTGTTAACTCCTGTCACTTGCTTTAAACATACATTACAACGCATTTAGCTTGTGCTTTTATCCAAAGCAACTTACAATAAGTGCAATAAACCATAAAGATTCAAACTAAGGACCACAAGAACAGTGCTGACATATTTACTTCCAACAACATCATCAAGTGCTAATTGTGCCATTACAAATTGACAGCTCACAGAAACTGCACACGGTCGCCCTCTGCAAATATGGCCATTACATTTAGGCTAACATTCACCACATATATTCGTTTGGCACCAGAAACTGCGCGTTTTTCTGCACGTAGAAAACCTCGTCGGTTTATCAAATTTAGATTAAAAGGTTATTTCAAAGCATCATAGCTAACATTAGCCAAGATGGTTATCAGCTAATAAACAGGGGAGTTTAACATTTCTTAAATAAGCCTCAATAGTAGTGCAACGCAACCTCGCCTAAATTATAATGCTCAGTTATAATCTCGCCTATTTAAATAGATACACATATGTCATGAATATACAAGTGTTAGGGAGCATTAGTATAACTAACATTGCCTAGCTTCTGTTTGGTGTCTCCGCTAGCAATTACTGTGATTGCAGTAGTATACCATTAGCTACAGCAAGCTAACGCTGATTCACAAAGCTTTCGTATCATTAACTTTATCAAAACGAACATATTCCTGGACTTACAGTCATAAACCCGCGATGCCGCGTTCGTCCCAGTGGTACAAGATGATAATAAGTGAGTGGTTTAAGCCTCCTAAATACCGATGTGCTAACGATAACTAGCCTGCAATAATGATGTTTTGGCAAGCCTGCTGTTAGCTACCCTTCTCCTCTGACGGACGAACTCCACTACCTCATAGCATCTTTTACAACGGCATAAACCAAAAACACTTACCCGTTTATCTGTTGTTCTAAATACACTAAAAAGTGAACCTATAATATAATTACTAGTAGCCTACTACACGTTTAACTGGCCACGAAAATAAACAGAAAAATCCTCTCCACCCACCACGCTCAGACTGCGCATGCACGTATGGACAGTGATAGGCGTGGCGCTGCTGTTTGTTTTTCTCTCGTATTTTTCATAAGAAAACCTCATTTAATAACCAAGAAAGAGGTCCATTGTCAGAAATAATACCAGTTGGAATTTAACTCCAATTTGTAAGATTTATGAATCATCCATATATGGGGCATTCTACCGAATTAGTACAAAGTGCGATCCCACAACAAGAAACACTATTTAACAAAACAATTAAGTATTCAGTATATTTACTAAGAATATGTTATGATCTATTTAAACATAAGGCATTCAATTATATAGTGATAAGCTTAATATATACAAAAACATAATTTATATGGTACTTTCTATTGGGAAGTAGCTGTCCCCAAACCTGACATTTCTATAACACTTAAAACATTTCTATAACACTTAAAACATTTTTTTAAATATAGCTCAATGGTGTATTTAGAAGATCTTTCTGATTAAATTCAAACAGAAGTTGGAATATTTAGATTTATTGTGGGTATCATTTTTTAATAAAAAAACTATATTCAAAAAATCATGTCCCCAGTTTTCATGTCACTACCGAAACACAAGGGGTTTTAGTGCAATGGCTGAGGCCCTTTCTCACTTCTCTTATTTTTCATTTCCTCGTTCCTCGGTCTCGGTCTCACTGGAAGTTGATTTGTCTGCGCCATCTTGATCATCCCAAGGGCCTTATTTTTGCCGGAGGAGCGAGGAGCGATTATGGACGAGCTATAATCGAGGAACCACCAGACACACTCGCCCCGCCCCCTTACTGTGTATCGCTCACTGATTGGACGATGCAGTGCATGCACTGATCTGATGCTTTTTGACATGAGAGCAGTTTCCCAGCGGAGTGAAGAAAATACATGAACCTCACGGGAGTCACTCCTCAGTTTATACCGTGTTTTGTTTCAATTAATGTATCATTTAGTTACAAATATGTGATATATCTGAACAACAAAGTGGTCAAAAATCATTTTATTCATTTTTGGAAACATTTTCATGATCGCTTTTTTCGTTTTACATTCTCAATAATTGTCATTTCCATTCAGTCAGTCATTAAGTGCTATTTAAAATGTTAATTTTAAGTTAATGTTAATGTTAATCCAATTAAAAACAAACAAAAAAAGCCTATATAAATAATTACAATAGATGTTCCCTCAGTGTTTGATGTATTAACTCCTTAATGCATGAATTACAACAAACTAAGGATATTTTCATCTTTATGCATAAAAAAAAAGATTTTTCCAAGGAGTTTTTCAATTGAATTAATATGTTTAACAATTAATAACATATTAATGATATATTATTAAAAACTATAAATACAATACACAAATGTAATATGTTTATATGAGGACCCCCTTAGTGGTTCTAGGAATATTTTATATACAATTGTATTTTCATTTTTAACTTATTGTACTAAGAATATGTTTGTAATCATGCATGGTATTTTTTTAATTAACCTTTTTATTTATTTTTACCTCACGTACCCCCTGCAGTACCCCAACGTACCCCTAGGGGTCCGCGTACCCCCATTTGAGAATCACTGCTCTAATCAATATTAATCAAACTATTGTTCGTTTATACATTTTAAGAATGGCGTTTATCTTTTTTAAGAATGAGTTCTTATTTGATTTTATTTATTTGGGTCTACAACAGATGATACAAATGTTTGTGTCAGTAAATATGTAGGCGGGGGTGTTTGTGAAAATAACGGGGACAGAGCTGCTGTCAGACGATCAGCTGTGCGGCGTCATCACAAACGGACGTCGCTTCACGTGACGCTCCGGAGGAAAGGACGTCCCATTGCTCTTAAAACTCATTTCCCTGCTTCTCGTGGTTTCCTTGCGTCTCTCCATGCTTCCCTGGTGGGAGGGACTAGTCGCAGGGAAACAACACAAGTGAGGGACGTAAGGAACCCATTTAACCGAAGTGAGAAGGACCCTGAGCCTGGTTTTTAGCAAGACCCCTGCATTTTTGACAAGGCAGTGACACTGCATCCCTGTCCCTCGTGCAGGCCCGGTTCTACGGGGGTGCATAAGGGTGCATTGCACCCTCAGTTGAGTCGTTATGCACCCTCATTTGAAAAATGAAAAGTGAAACAAAAAAAACACCGCCACCCCTCAGCGGCCCACAAGTGCCAGAGGACCTCGGCAAAACACAGCCTGCCCAGGTATATTTAAAAAAGTACCCAACTCGCCTGTACAGTGGGGTAAGGCGCTCATTTCGCAGCTCATGGTTTCAAAACAGAGATTGGCTGGAATATTCATGTGAAAAATATGCCATCTTCTGCTATGCATGTAGACATTTCGGTTCAAGTAAGTCAGATGCCTTCACCACAACTGGTGAATGAATGAATCAAGCAAAGAGCACATAGATCCATAGATCTCATATCTTCTCGGAGGAGCATGCCCCCGGACCCCCCTACAGGAGGTGCGGACCCTCCTAGAGGAGGTGAGGACCCCCCTAGAGGGTGTTAGGTCCACTCCCCACTTATAAAAATAGCACTTTACCACTGCACCCTCTCTAATCTCAGATGCACCCTGAGTCATTTTGTTCTGGAACCGGGCCTGCCCTCATGGCTGAATGGCAAGTAGCTATATCCCATACTTTTGATATAAGTCTGTTCCAAAATCTGAAAATCGGCCTGTAACCTTAAGAATTGTCACTACCGAACACATATCATCTTCAATTAAGTAATATTTTTCAGGGTTTTATGCAAAGTATTAGGTTTTTATGTGTGTTAACCTCTTCAAAGATGTATGCTAGCCATGTACTTGCTAACATTCTTTAGTTATGGTCAACCTTAACTAGAATCGTCACTACCGAAACATACGGTTACGTTTCGGTAATTGACATGATCGTTTCGGGTAGTGACAAAATGGAATGGTAAGCAGGTAAATCCCACCATTTTGAAATAAATGTGTTTTAAAGTCTGAAAATCTAAGGCAGGGTTGCCAACTCTCACGCATCTGGCGTGTGACACACGCTTTCACTCTCAATCTCACGCTCTCACGCTGCCCAAACTATTCTCACGCCAAAAACAAGATGAACCGGCGATCGTTTTTGGTTAGTTATTTACAATGTTGAGTTGACAGCTGCTCAAGCTGTCGATCCCCTCCCTCCCCGCCCCCACCACTCTTAACAACGTTAACAGACAGCAGAGCAGTGGGAGACGGTTGGTCAATCTGACCCGTATTGCGCATGCGCAGATCTAAGATCCAGTAGAAATGATAAAAAAGTAAAAGTCTGCTGCTTATTATTCTACTTGGCCAAAATAGAGTCAAAGAGTATGAGAGTGTGTTAATTAATATATTTGGCAGTTTGGAGTAAGTCTGTAGATTTGTTTGTGTCTGTGTGTTTCACGTAGGCCTATAGGCCTCTCACAATAATTAATTTTGTTGGATACATTTTCTCGGAAATTATTGCGATAAACGATAATATTGTCTGCACCGTTGTATGACCATTTTAGACCACTGACATAATGATAATATATAATAATATAATAATAATTCAAGTACATCCTTTCAAACTGCTAGTCACATCCAGTTCATTTTTATTTATCGTACGATAAGTCTATTAATTGCTTATCGCGACAGGCCTATGCACACAATAAAACAGTGGAAACAGTGTTTGACTTTCATTAGTGAATTAAACTGTGTGCCCTTTATAGTCTGTATCCAATATTGTGTATTTGTATATATTGTATATATATCCTATATATATGCTAAGGTCCCGCTACTGACACGATAGCAGTCATTTAGTGTGCATATGTGTAATTAAACCCAAGATATCAAAATCTCACTCTAGCCAGGTACCCAAAGTTGGCAACCCTGTCTAAGGTCTCTTATTATGCTATTGTTCGGCATATATAATAGGTCTCATATATATAAAAAAACATGTCTATGAAGTGTTTTGCTCAAAATACCAAACAGATTAACCATGCTAGCCTCATTCCCCTCTATTTCAGCCTGTTACTAAAGTGCTGATTCTGGGTCATAGCTTCAAACATTCAAACTTCAACATAAGGCATGTTATGAGTTAAGATTAAGCAATAAGGTTGAGGGAATATGATACAACCTTGAGAACAACATACTGTGGTCACTTCCGAAACACTGGATGTTTTGTAAAAAACGTAGTATATTGAGTTATCAACTAAAATGATATGATACTGATTAGTTTAATGTATGTTCAATGTCAACAATCATCAACTCTGGAATCAATATGATCAGTATTATGCATTTTACAAAGAAAGTTTGCATTATGATTTTTATGAATTGTATAAATTGAACTTTGATTACAAATACACTTTTATTAATTTAATTGTGAAAACCCTCAATAAATATTTGTTAAAATACTATTTAGAGAAGGGAAGGTAAAACAATCTTAACAGGTTAATATAATACTTTTTTACTACAGTGTATGTACCGTATGTATGTTTCGGTAGTGACCATTTTTGGTAGAGGAAGAACATTCAAATAAAGTCTGAAAATACGATATAAAAATGTAGATAACTAGATATGTGTAATTTAGATATGGTACAAAATATGTATCAAATATTATATATATAAGTTTTGGGAAAAAAACACAACATTCCAAATCATTTCCAACCTGACTTTGGTCCAATTCGGTAGAATGGCCCATATAGGCCTACGCTACCATTCACACATGTCATTCTTCATCAGAGGTGGGATGTAACTAAGTACTTTTACTCAAGTACTGTACTTAAGTACAACTTTTAAGGTACTTGTACTTTACTTGAGTATTTCCATGTTGTGCTACTGTGTATTCCTACTCCACTACAATTCAGAGGTGAATAGTGGACTTTTACTCCACTACATTAATTGAATACCTTTAGTTACTTTACAGATATGGATTATTGATGTGAAAAATAATCAACACTTAGATCAGACTTTCGTTACACCTGGAGTAAATTCACAAGCTAACCTGGAAGGTTAGCAGGAGTCTTGTCACGGTCGAGTGAAGGAAGCAGGACCCAAATGCAGATAACTTAAGAGAAACCCTTTATTATAAAGATAATGCAGAGATACGGAACACTCACCGGTGAACTCCGTCACCAACAAACAATGACCCAACACTGAACACAGACAGAGACAAGACTAAATACAAGAAGGGGTAATCATGACAACGAGAAACAGCCGGGCAGGGGAGGAGAAACACAAGGACAATAGGTGAACACAATCGGGTAATCAGGGAGGGAAACAGACAGAAAGCAGACAGGCAGGAAATGGGGGTGAACACTTAACACAATAAGACAGGAAACCCAAAGACAAGAAAAACACCAACACAGACAAAACTACAAACGTGACCCAACATGTGAATTGTGACAGAACCCCCCCCTCAAGGGACGGATTCCAGACGTCCCTAAAAAAAACAAAAACAAAAAAGTCCAAAACCCCAAGCAGGGTGGGCGGAGGGGGTCCGGAGGACGGGTCTTGGGCTGACAGCCCAGGAACACAGCGGAGGACCAGGAAGGGGTCTCGGGCGGACGGCCGGGGGGCAAGGTACAGTCCAAAAAGGGGGATTCGGGCGGACTGCCCGGGGACAAGGCAGAGAACCAGGAAGGGGTCTCGGGCGGACGGCCCGGGGTCAAAACAGAGTCCAAGGTGGGGACCATGGAGGACCGAAGGCAGCGGCAGGAAGAGTCAGGGACCCGGGTCCGAGGGCGAAGGCAACGGCAGGAAGAGTCAGGGGGTCGGGCCCGAGGGCGAAGACCGCAGCTCTCAGGGGGCCGGGCACGAGGGCGAAGACCGCGGCTCTCAGGGGGCCGGGCTCTCAGGGGGCCGGGCTCGAGGGCGAAGACCGCGGCTCTCAGGGGGCCGGGCTCGAGGGCGAAGACCGCGGCTCTCAGGGGGCCGGGCTCGAGGGCGAAGACCGCGGCTCGAGGGGGGCCGGGCTCGAGGGCGAAGACCGCGGCTCTCAGGGGGCCGGGCTCGAGCCGGTGTCGACCGGACAGGATCAGGAGGCCGGGCAGGAAAACGCTGATGGGCCAGTTCCGGAGATCGGGCAGGACCCGGTGTCGGCCGGACAGAAACCGGAGCCGGTCGGACAGGCTTCGGCAGGATCCCCCACGGAAAAGGACCAGGAGTTGGCAGGAACCCCGGCGAGACCGGTGATGGACATGGGGCTGGCAGGGCCCCTGGTAGAACCTCCAACGGCACGGGATATAGGGTTGGCAGGACCCCCGGCAGAAGAGTCTTCTGCGGGACCTCCAACGGGACAGGAGAAAAGGTTGGCAGGACCCCCGGCAGGGGAGTAGACGGCGGGACCTCCAACGACACAGGACACAGGGTTGGCAGGACCCCCGGCAGGGGAGTAGACGGCGGGACCTCAAACGGCACAGGACACAGAGCTGGCAGGACCCCCGGCAGGGGAGTATTCTGCGGGACCTCCAACGGCACAGGACACAGGGTTGGCAGGACCCCCGGCAGGGGAGTAGACGGCGGGACCTCCAACGGCACAGGACACAGAGCTGGCAGGACCCCCGGCAGGGGAGTATTCTGCGGGACCTCCATCGCCACAGGACACAGGGTTGGCAGGACCCCCGGCAGGGGAGTAGACGGCGGGATCTCCAACGGCACAGGACACAGAGCTGGCAGGACCCCCGGCAGGGGAGTAGACGGCGGGACCTCCAACGGGACAGGAGAAAGGGTTGGCAGGACCCCCGGCAGGGGAGTAGACGGCGGGACCTCCAACGACACAGGACACAGGATTGGCAGGACCCCCGGCAGGGGAGTAGACGGCGGGACCTCCAACGGCACAGGACACAGAGCTGGCAGGACCCCCGGCAGGGGAGCAGACGGCGGGACCTCCAACGACACAGGACACAGGGTTGGCAGGACCCCCGGCAGGGGAGTAGACGGCGGGACCTCCAACGGCACAGGACACAGGGTTGGCAGGACCCCCGGCAGGAGAGTCTTCTGCGGGACCTCCAACGGGACAGGACATAGGGTTGGCAGGACCCCCGGCAGGGGAGTAGACGGCGGGACCTCCAACGGCACAGGACACAGGGTTGGCAGGACCCCCAGCGGAACCTCCAACAACACTTGCGTAGGGGCTTGAATCGGGAATGGAGAGGGAACTCGAGCGGAGACTTGAGAGGGGACTCGAGAGGAGACTGGAGAGGGGACTCCAGAGGGGACTAGAGAAGGGAACACGAGAGGGGACTTGAGAGGGGAACTAGAGAGGGGACTCGAGGAGGGACTAGAGGAGGGCCTGAAGGAGGGAACTGGAGAGGGGACTCGAGGGGGAACTGGAGAGGGAACTTGAGATGGAAACAGAGAGGGGACTCGAACAGAGACTAAAGAGGGGACTAGAGGAGAGAGGAGGGACTAGATGAGTAACTAGAGAAGGGAACTCGAGAGGGAACTCGAGAGGGAAACTAGAGAGGGAAACTAGAGAGGGGACTCGAGGAGGGACTAGAGGAGGGACTAAAGGAGGGAACTCGAGAGGGAACTGGAGATGGAAACAGAGAGGGGACTCGAGAAGGGACTACAGAGGGGACTAGAGGAGAGACTAGAGGAGGGACTAGAGGAGTAACTAGAGAAGGGAACTCGAGAGGGGAACTAGAGAGGGGACTCGAGGAGGGACTAGAGGAGGGCCTAAAGGAGGGAACTCGAGAGGGGACTCGAGGGGGAACTTGAGATGGAAACAGAGAGGGGACTCGAACAGAGACTAAAGAGGGGACTCGAACAGAGACTAAAGAGGGGACTAGAGGAGAGACTAGAGGAGGGACTAGCTGAGTAACTAGAGAAGGGAACTCGAGAGGGAAACCAAAGAGGGGACTCGAGGAGGAACCAGAGGAGGGCACCCGAGATGGGACTGTGGCAGCTGGGATCGGGACCATGGCTGCTGGGGCCAGAACTGGGGCTGAAACCATGGCTGCAGGGACCGGAATTGAAGCCAGAATCATGGCTGTTGAAGCCAGAATCCTGTCTATAAGATCCAGCTCTGAAGTCGGAAACATGACTGTATAGGGCGCTCTTGGAGCCTGTACTGGGGCTGGAACCATGGCTGCTGGGGCCTGTACTGGGACTGGAACCATGGCTGCTGGGGCCCGTACTGGAACTGGAACCATGGCTGCTGGGGCCCGTACTGGGACTGGAACCATGGCTGCTGGGGCCCGTACTGGAACTGGAACCATGGCTGCTGGGGCCCGTACTGGGACTGGAACCATGGCTGCTGGGGCCCGTACTGGGACTGGAACCATGGCTGCTGGGGCACGTACTGGGACTGGAACCATGGCTGCTGGGGCACGTACTGGGACTGGAACCATGGCTGCTGGGGCCCGTGCTCCTTGTCTGGCCTTGCGACGACTCCTCTTAGCAGCCGCCTGAATACTCCGTGGGCCTCCATAAGCCTGACGAGTTCCAGCACATGACTCCGGAACAGGAGCAGGAACTGGGACAGAAGCATGGGTTGACCCCAGACGGACCACTCCGAGACGTCTGTACTCAGCAGGCTGGAAATCACACCTCCAGAGGAAGTCCAACATCCAGTCAGGTAAGAATTCCACCAAGTCGGGCTTCTCCATCGCCAACCGGTGCGCCTCTACCAGGGCGGCCTCCTTCAGCCGAACACTGGACGCTTCCTTCCACCAATCGTGGCAACATTCCAAAGGAAAAGAAAAATGTTGCAGCTCCACCTCAAAAGGATCGTCTGCTGGGTCCATTTCTGGTTGGGTCATTCTGTCACGGTCGAGTGAAGGAAGCAGGACCCAAATGCAGATAACTTAAGAGAAACCCTTTATTATAAAGATAATGCAGAGATACGGCACACTCACCGGTGAACTCCGTCACCAACAAACAATGACCCAACACTGAACACAGACAGAGACAAGACTAAATACAAGAAGGGGTAATCATGACAACGAGAAACAGCCGGGCAGGGGAGGAGAAACACAAGGACAACAGGTGAACACAATCGGGTAATCAGGGAGGGAAACAGACAGAAAGCAGACAGGCAGGAAATGGGGGTGAACACTTAACACAATAAGACAGGAAACCCAAAGACAAGAAAAACACCAACACAGACAAAACTACAAACGTGACCTAACATGTGAATTGTGACAAGTCTGGAACTAAAAATAGAGCTCTGTTCTCAGCACCTATTTTAAAGTCATTAAAACTGCACCTATGCCAGCTTTGATAACACTTTAATGCGTCAATAATTATAATCATAACATATAATATATTATTATTCTGAAATGGACCAACTTGCATAATGAGTGCTCTTACTTTTGGTACTTTAAGTACATTTGTATGCTATACTTTTGTACTTTTACATGAGCAACATTTTGAATGTAGCAAATTTTACTTGTAAGAGTGTATTCCTAAACTGTGATACTTCTACTTTTAATCAAGTACAAGATCTGAGTAGTTCTCCCACCTCTGTTTTTCATACATATTCAAATAGATCGCTTCTCCTCACCAGATGGTTGTCACCATAAAAACAAAGTTGGTTATATTATTTTATATTTGCTGGGTGCATTCCTCTCCATGTATTAATGAATGCATGTCCAATGTATACAAGAATAAATCTTTAGATGATGTTCTCAAAACATCTTTAAGGTGTAACTTAAGTGTTGTGATGGTTTTACTGTACTTTCAAGTCTATTAGAATAGAGTGTGACATCACAGTAATAAAACCATTCTACTGTCCAATTCTCCCTTTCTGGTTATCTCTCTTTCCATATATCCCAATGAGATTTACCAAGTGTTTATGATTCAAAGTTACCCTCCCATGAACCAACAGCTTTGTTGCATAAGATTGATGTCCAAAAGCTGCCAAATAAACCTGATGACAAGTTGTTTTCCAGACTATGTAGAGATAGGCAAAGAGAAGGATTATAGAAAAGCAGCTTCTATTTATAATGTATCAGCTGTAAAAATATAATATAGAATAAGTATACAGATATGGTTTTTAACATGGTTAAAAATGCAGATATTTAGGTGCGAACGGTGTTGACCAATGAACAACACAAATAATGCGTTTCATAAAAACAAACCCATTTATTGTTTGTATAGTAAACTAAATAAACAGAATGATATATTTGTAAAGCTTAATTAAACATTATTCTGGAGGTGGAGTAATGTAACATTCTTCTTCTTTTTATTGATATTGATGCCTGTTAATGTTTAAACAATGCAGATGGGTGTTTCAATAAAATGAAGCCATCACAACAGAACACAGAATATGATGAACGCAAAGTGTATGGGGAATAGTCCTCAAGGGTCTTGGCTAAAAAAGAACATTAAATGTAAGATTCGGCATCTTCCCCTCACCCAAATCCTTTTTGTATGGTCCCTAACCAACAAAAAAAACAGGCCATAGTGAACAGAGAAGTTGGAATATTGGATTTTTTAAGGAATAATTATTCGGTTTCTACTTTTTCTGGTTTCAAATAAGTTCCACACTGTGAAATAAATGTATTATCTGTCACTGTCAGTCGATATCTCTGCCCTGCAAACTTGGCCGATGTAAATCTGTGAGCTGAGTGAGGATCCTATTAAGTCAGAAAGTTCAACAGTGTTATTCCGTCAATGTTATCTGCTTCCGACTGTTAACAGCAGAAGCAAGGTGATGATGTGACATGTATTTATTTCCATTTGTACTGTTGCTGGGGCTCGATAAGGGAGTCAGCATGCCCGTGTCAGAAAGAGGAAGTGGGGGGTTCAGAGGGCACTGAGCAACCTGATGGCAGGATTGTCAATAGAACATGTTGGCGTTGAAGACCAGGAATCTGACACCACCTTCTCACAAATGCTGCCACTTGGAGTGGCGTCTCATCCTGAGTGACGGTCTACAAGACTCCAGGCTCTGACACCTCCTTATCACTGTGGCATGAAGCGGGCAGCGAGAGGCCCGCCAGGCATGTGGCGCTAGAGTTATGGGGATTAAGGTTGTTACGTAGACACTGCTGTGATTACATGACAATGAAACAGGGTGTACAAGAGATCAAAACTTGCTTAATGAGAATTTTATTATGATAACAATAATATCGGTGTGATAACCAAAAGCAGAATATGAATGGCTGCGGTGTGAGGAAAGATTTCACAGCAGTTTATAGCAATGTTAGGTAAGAGAAATTGTTCATTTTTCAGACAGGAATCCCAGAAGAAATCCAAGACACTGAAAGTCATCTCCTGGTCAAAAGCTAGATATAATGGCAAGCAAATAAAGGGAAAGATGTCACATACTTTAAATAATTTCAGCAGCTACAACGTACCATAGTCCATCTTCTTAATGAGCATATAGCCAACCCTATGATTCAATGCAATGATTTTAAGAGACTTTTCATACAAAAACAAAAACATACAGCATCCTATAAGTAGTGCAAATCATTGTTATCCGGGGGCTATCCTGAATTGTAGATTTTTCAATTATTCTGAAACTGAATATGCTGGAGCAACTACTGCATTAGATGTATTTCCTGCCAGAACGAAATGTAGATATTATAAAGAAAGGTTTGTGATAGATGTCAGATAATAAGATACTGCATTTACATATTGCAATAAGATGGCGTGTAGAAGTATTTTCTTTTCAAGCACTGTAATAACCCGGGGCGCGAACTTCACTTTTGTCAGATTCAGTACCTTGAAACATTCTTTTGATCTTGGATCCCACACACATACTTTGAAACAATTCAGAAGGTTGTTATTGCAACTGATAACAGTGCTGTAGTATTGAACCTTTTGACTAGCTCGCCATTAATGACATGGAGTTTCCAAACAGGATTTATCGGAATATTCAGGCATCCACTCTCAGAACCTTCTTTCTTTTCTCTTGCAGTGTCAGATGGGGCCGATAACCTACAGTAGTATTTGCAGGAATATGGCCTGTGATTTACACTGTAATGTGGTATCATCCAAAAGCATTCTAAAATACATAAAACAGCAAATAATATATTAAATCATGACAAAAGCTTTATATTCTACATTAATATAATAATAACCTTTATACAATTACAAATGTACATCATTTAGCACAGCATGTGTCCGTCCCTAATATACAACTTTATGTCTAGAGTTCTGCTTTTGCACACCACTGTAGAGATCTTAAATACTGTGGAAACAAGCACATGATAAGGAATATAAATAGATGAATAGATGTGTTTCTGAGATGATGGTTGAAACATTGGTGCAGTCTCTCTCTCTCTCTCTCTCTGTGTAAATGTTTCCAAGACTATCTACAGCCACACTCTGCCACCACCATCCCCTCATACTTGTGGGTAAAAGTGACCACTCCGTTATCCTGATAAAGGAGTGAAATTGGCTCCAACCTAGTGGGTACACAGCAGGCACGCGATGCCCTCTCCGGACTCTTAACACTCAGCAGTGTCTGCACTATGGCATGTTTGGTAGGCGAGACCTCGGAGGTCATAGGGGGGTTGCACACGCCGTTGCACTCATACGCCTCATAACCCGCAGGCCGGATGATCCACGTGTCCCAGCCAATGTCTTTCAAATCCACAAAGAGTGGGGTCCTCTTGCATGGCTCGCTCTTAACATTGCGACGGATTCGGGGAGGTGTGTCATAGATAAGGTTGGACTGCAGTTGCATGAGAGACTGTTTGTCCAGCTCGTCCTGAATAGCGTGGCCGGCATTGTGGTTCCCCCAGAAAGCTGGTTGGCTTCGGCCTACATTATCAGGAAGGTCATTCTCATGTTCGATCATCTGGTTGAGCTCTTGTTTATCCTGCTTGCGATCTCCGATTTGATCATCTGAAAATACAATCATCACGGCATTGTGTTTCCCCTCCAAACTCCTGTCGATATCAACCCCAACCAATCTCTCGTCCTGCTCCGTGACCTCTTGAGTGACCCCTTCCTCTTCTGACCCAAGACATGCAATATGTACCTTCAGACTGTGGGTAGCAAACCCCACCGACTTCCGCCAGACTGCATGAGTCAGGTCAAACGACACCCAGCTCTTATCTTTGGCACGAAAATGCTTTGTCACCACCACCTCTTCTTTATCCCTCCTTCTCCCTTCTTTCCCCACCTCTTTAGTCCAAACAACGCCCTCATGTATTTTGTAAATGGTCACCTTGCAGTCAATGCCGGCATTTGGTCTTTGGGCCTTCTGGAACAGGGTGAAAAGGCGAAGCTCAGCTATGGTTATGTGCTCATGGTGGTGCATGGAGATGTTGAACAGCAGTGGATGTATCTGTACACCCCTTGTTGTTATGCTGTAGGGGGAGGAATCTGAAATCAAGATATCAAAAAAAGTGTTAATCAATGCATTTTGTATGTTTTTGATGTCAAAACTCATGTTAAACTGTTATATAGTCAAACGTAAACACACAAAATTCACGTTTTGTTTTTTTGTAAATCATATTAATTTTCAAGGCAATTAAAACAATAAACACTTCTAGATTTATGTATTATGATCAAACCAATCAACATTTTTATATCCTTAAATCTTAAGAATGTCAGAGAAAACCAATAATAAATAAATAAATTACTTATTTATTTTTGTGCAATACGGAATATAAATTTAGTTTAGTTTAGTTTATTTATTTATAGTGTCGTGGACAGTCCCCATCGATGAACTGTCACAAAAACAGTAAATGGTGCAGCTTTAGCAGACATGGCTAATTTCCAGCTGTTGTCCCCGGCCAGATGGTAATAGACACCCTTAAAATTACAATATATCAACAGCATTAGTTATAAGAAAATATATAAAATAAAATAAAAAGGAGGAAAGACAAGTAGATACCGGTGTGAGGATAAAAGAGAACAATAAACAACACATGTTACTATATACAGTACCTGTCACATATAGCACATCACAATCACATAACAGAAACGAGGGGCAATGCTCAAAAAGTTTGTTAAACACAAAGAAGTTTGTACCTTCATTCTTGAAACTGCGCACGACGTTGGCTGATGGAACAGCCGTGCGGTCGTTGACAAAGCGGTCGTACAGCTCCAGCATGTACTCTGGGGGCTCCCTGCGGGCAGGCAGAGGCCTGGGCTGGGACCTCAGCTCGGTCAGGTTCATCGTGGAGAGAAACTGACTCAGAAAGACCTGAGCATCAAGTAGCGGATTATCACCCATCCTGACTGATACCCTGTGACTGTTCTCAGGGGACCTGATAGGACTGCTCATGCTCAAACCAGTCAACATCAGGAGAAAGACATTCGAAGAGCGGGTAAATCCAAAGTTGGAGAGGACTGAAACAGCCATGGTAGAGTGGAGTAAAGGTTTAAAATCCAGAGATTGAGTATCAGATGAGAAGACGGGAGGGATCCTTTGGAAAGGATACCTGCAACTGGGAAAGACTGTCCTTTGGTAAATGACAACAGGTTGCTGTTGGGTGCAAAGACAAAACAGGTTTGCCCTTGTTGATCTTGAGGTTTGGTTCTGAGGGCAGGGCTGTGCTGTCCAATGTGCTGTGCTGACATGTTTGGAGATGTTTGGCCTTGCTCTGCCCACCTCCCTCTCCACCCGCCAGGACCTTATCATCCATTTCCACTGATATCTTGATGCATGCATTTTTTTCCTAATTAACCACTGACAAAACTTGCCTTAAAGTGACTTTAGATCAGCATTATATGTTCATGTATGTAGTGATTTATGTTGCACAATGCTGACATTTAAAATGTTTAACCGTTATAAAAACAAATAAAGAACATAATGGGTTTGGAGATAACAACGTTTTTAAGTTTTCAAACGATGTTGGTGGTTCTACTTTTCATTCGAATGCCTGCAATCAATTACCAATTAACAATATGTGTTCATTTATGCTATGCAATCTCCACAAGAGGCCAGTGTAGACTGTAATATGTCATTTTAGATGATTGAGAACTGAAAACACGTATATGAGACATACACATCATGCCTTGACATGAAGCTATAGATATTTGAACACAGTACATGAGTATCTAGATGCCAACACGTTACTGCTGCAGCCTGCCGAATGAAACATGACTAATGTCAACACATTTCAGCGCACTCAGTGGCATTGTGCAACCAAGATCAAAGTTTGTTATCAGTCCTCACAGCGACTGCCGATATGAGGTTATATAAATGTCTTGACAGCTTGTCTGGGTGTACATGAGGTAGGAAATGTATTATTATAATGTTTATTCAAGGAAAAAACATGTTATTTATTTGGTTTTAAATATGCCACAAATGAGAGGAAATGAGAATACAAAGACAAATGTAGCATTGGTATTCTTTGGAAGTGTTTTTGTGATACTCCTTTGCTGAGTCACTGCTTAATCAATAAATGCATTATGTATAGGGCGTAAAAAGCATAATACATATTCAAACCATATATTGTACGGTACATTTTTGTCATCTCTGATAAGTTTGTTATAAGGTATTCTGCATACTGAATGTATGCTAATATATTGAAATGTTGTGAGTTTTGCAAAGAACTGGACATTACTAGGAGTAGACAAAGCAATCTGAACAGTATTGCAATGGATGCTGTAGAGTAGGTCATGTTTTAATCTATATTTAACCAGGTAGTCCGGTATTGCAGTAGGTTGCAGACCAAAATACAGCATGTATAAAGAACATCCAACATATTGCTGTTTGTTTCAAAATGTAACTGCTGGGAGTTGAGCGTGTTTTCCAGACTGTTCCCCTGGAATAATTAAATTCATTAGTGAGTGTTTTTTGGCCAATGCACCTCCATTTTGGCACAGATTTCTCCTCTTTGGATCTCTTTGGGAAGGTAAGTGGTTTGAAAACTTGCATATCATTTTTATGAGTGCCAGAAATCATCTACAGCTGTCAAATTCTGCCAACTGGCATTCAACCAAATATGACACACATTTGTAGTTGTGTTTGCAATTGTTGTTTAGCTGTGTTAGAGTTTGGTGTTTATTATGTTGTACCAGCACATAGTGTGACTGCTAGCAAAGAATAAGCCCTGGCTGTGTACAAATGTTCTTTATACAACGAATGTGTAGGTTTTTAAGTTTGACCACAACGTAGAGAAATTTGAAAATGCAATAGTCACAATTGACTGCCTATAAAGAAAATGAATAGGAGACTTTATCTATTAATTTAAACCAATAAATAAATAAATACAGGGTTGTTAAACCAGCCGGGGGGTGCTGTTTGGTATCCACTGATAAAATGGAAGAGGGCATAAAATCCACTCTGCAAAACAAAAAAAGACTTCAAAAAAAATGTGAAATTATGCACATCATTTATTTTAATTTTTCATTCAATATAGCGATGCAAAAAGGACCACTGCAAAGCAGAGTTGTATAGAATGTAGGATCACTTACCGGGATTAGCTAATGCACATCGATAACCTTTAATTAATAACATGGGTATTACAATAAATATTACAATATAAATACCTTCATTTAGAATATTAACAGTCTTTTGTTACACATTTACAATTCCCTTTTGCCTATCATGAAACAAATGGAATAGAGAGGCTTCGATAATAACAGCATAGTTGAGTCTATGGCAGCTTTGTCAAGAATGAACTGAATTTAAAATCATTTGGATGTTTTTGAAGACGAGGCCGACGGTGGCCCTAATAGTAATTATCTAAAACACTGACCAAATTATATTTAAATAATTTTATATCAGAATATTTTTCAGCCCATAACCCATGGGGATGGACAACAACCAATGCTAATTTAGGCCTTAAACTTGACAAACTAGACGTTTTATAAATTATTTCCTTTTTGTGTAGCAATACAATTCAAATTGTACATGTCATATCATCTTTGGAGTCATGATTCACCACAGTTTGCATATTCAGGCTATTTCATGTCATACATAATCCTTCATGAGTTTTTCAGAAATACAATAGGCTATATTATGCTAAAGGTCAAAATCTATTAAATGTTTTTCCAAATAACCTCCATAATATATACATGTAAATGTTTGGCACGTTATTTCCTGTAAACTAAGGAAATTATTTGAATTGTCTGTACAAGAATGAGCAAATAGCACAAATCTGTATTTCACCAATGGAGAGTGTCTCTACAGGATGTATCTGGCCGTGTTGTGGTGTTTACACCCAGGAGTCCAGCGGTGGAGGTTTGTTATCCATGAGGCCCACTGCAGGCCTGCCAGCTCTGATGAAGTGTTTTCTCTCACTCAGCGCCTAGGTAAAGAAATATGCAAACAGACGGTGTTAGTCAATTTGAATCAGCAACATTGAAAAGACTGCCCATTAAAATCACAAGGCAATAATCCTCTAAAACTGATTTTAATAGAACATACCTGGAGGTTGTCTCTTTCCACAACAGGACCTTTAGCATCTCCAACTCTATCGTTTGGCTCTAAACTGGAGTATACATCTGCAAAGGAAATTATAATCACATTAGCGGAAGACAATATGGCAAATGTGGCATTTACTGACCATTTTACTCGATGCTAAATACATATAATATGCTATTTCTTGTACTGGTGTCTGCAGAAGCCTATAAACCCTACACTAACATTTATTTTCACAACAGGCCAGTCATTAAAAAGCAGCAAAGCCTCAGAAACGATTACTAGATGACTGAGAGAAACAGGCACTTGTAATGAAATAATTCATTAAAAGCTTGCTTGGAAGCTAGAGGTCGCTCTTGACGTGAGAAAGCGGGTGCCCTTTTGGAACAACGTTGAAATGAAATGTCACTGCTGAGGCATGCGCCTGCTCTGCCTGTGGGGGGGCATGTTCAGGCTAATAAGCTGAGTCTCTGCACTGATAACCCTGGCAGCACATCATTGGTTTAAGGCTATGATTCAGAAGAATATGGTGTGGTACTGAAAACCCCCCATTTCTTTGTCCCTGACATGACAAGAGCCACAATATGTTTAAAAGCCGCTTTTATTCCCCGAGCTAGAGGTCACTTTTCTCATACAGATGATGGTTTAATAATAGTTTGAATGCATGCAATGATTTGCTGACCTTGGTTTTTGTCCATGAGAGGCAAGGTGATGTCATCGGCGCCTTGCTTTCCACTCTTGGATTTTTTTGTCACCCCGGTAACTGTTGGCTTTGAAAGATAAAAAACGATTATGTTACTGGATGACTACCAGCATGTTATGCCCTCCTGTTATAATGTTTTAGAGGGGTATTAAAATGGTACCAATTAGAATGAATTGTGCTGTGTTGGACAGTCACACAACTTTACTTTTTCAGGAGACAATGCTGCTGTGTGGACGTACCGTAAGCTGAAATGTAATGATCTGTTTTACAACTCACATAAAGGGTGTCCTGTGTCCTCAGTGGCAAACAGCCGACTGTGCAAAATATTTTCTGGGTTCAGATTAAGCCCAAATGTCCCCACCCCGACAAAACACTGATTTATTACCTGAATGTATCTTGTTTATTTTTTACTCATCCATGTTTGTATTTCTCGACTCACATTACTACTGGCAGGTGTAAAGTGGTTTGTCCTGCCAAATCCAAATACTTGTAACAAATACCTTAAAGTGGGTCTTGTTCCAGCCGGCCTTGATCAGGACGCTTCGCAGGTCCTTGTAGGCCCATATTGTCTGGAGCACATGGGAGGCAGCCTTGGTCTCCCGTGCTGATTGGCTGACAACAAGTAATAAGACAACGTGTTAAACAGCAGAGGACAGCTCTAAGACAATACTGTCCGCATGAATAAAATCTATTCCTGATTGCCCTGGGATATGGTGCTTATAATATCACAAGTTAATGAGGCTGTGTCTGAAGTATAAACAGATATTAAGCAGTTGCAGCAATGAATACTATAATGCAAACACTATTATTTTCCATCTTATATTGAAAAAAAGGATCATATCTGATCAATATAATTTGGATTTTAAATTACAGCCTGTCAGTTTAGAAAGATGTATCATTATTATTATTTGATCAACCTTGATTTTAATTGTGTAGTTCAGTTTGGAAAGCTTTACATATTAAATATGTGTAAATCGTATGACGTTAACTATTCAGTTGAGCACCTTGACAACGTGTTAAACAGCAGAGGACAGCTCTAAGACAATACTGTCTCCATGAATAAAATCTATTCCTGATTGCCCTGGGATATGGTGCTTATAATATCACGAGTTAATGAGGCTGTGTCTGAAGTATAAACAGATATTTAGCAGTTGCAGCAACGAATAATATAATACCAAACACAGTTTCTATATATGTTCCCATCTATTATTTCAAAAATAGAATATCTGAGAGGTTTACTTTGAATAACAAATAACAGCCTGACAGTTGTAAGTTCAACTTTTTGATTGTCTGTAAATAATGTCCTACTTTATAGTGTGTTAGCAGTAAATTGGCCTTTCAATAGTGTTTTATTTGTCAGCTTTTACAGATTTGTATCTTCACGGTCAACTTGTATATTTTTTACTTTTTAGATCTGTTTTATTTTATATTTTGAGATGTTCATATTTTATAATTGTTTATTTTCTACTCTTTTTAATTTCGTGTCGTGGGGATTTTTTTACTGGGTGGATGCAATGTCGACGCTCGTGAACTGAACTGTCAAAGGGGAGGTGCACTGTGGACATCTGTCGCCTGTCAGCGCAACTTACATGATGCCGTTTAAAAATATAATAAGAAAGGGCAGTGCCGGACGTCAGCGAACCGAACTTTCTGAGCGACTGTCACTCAAATGCGGGACATAGTTTCAATTTGTGGGACGCGGGACAAATGATAACCATGGACACACCGGCACATAAGTTACATAAACAATGTTGGGCCTACAATATAAATACCTACACTACTGGCTGTAACGAAATCCAATTTGGGATAACTCCAGAAATCCAATTTGGGATAAATAAAGTATATCTTATCTTTATCTTATCTTAATTTGGGAAGAAGCAGTACGTATTTAGAAATATATGTGAAAAGTTAACTATTTATTTGAGTACCTTGACTTGTTGATGGCCACCAGTTTCTGCACTGCATGACCCTGTATGAGCGCTCGGGCGTTCTCTGGGCTATCTGTGATGATCTCGTGGATGGTGTTCAAAATAGACACCACCGTATCTCCATCAAGGTTCTTGGCCGGGTGCTGCTGCCCACAAGGAAGATTCCCCACAAGGTCCCTCAAAGCATAGCTCCCTGTAACGACAGAAACACAACGAAGTGAAGTCAGTGTGCATGTGTCGAGGTGTGTGCATGAAGATGAGAGTAACAAGCCTGTACCTATGAGGTCTTTGTTCCTTCGGTCCAACGCCAGGTTACGGAGAGCGATAGCCACCGCCCGCACCACTTTGTCGGCATCAGAGCGCAGCAGCTCCACCAGGATAGGAAGCCCCTTCTCTTTCCTCACTGTGGCCCGGATGAAGCTGGACCACTAAAAGAGCAAATACAAACAAGGTGATGTGGTGGCGTTTACATCTCTGTTAGCTCATCGCAGAATTTGTTGTCACTGTTTTTTTATATCTGAACGTGGAATCAATATGTTTTATTTTTTTCATTAAACTTTTCAAGGTGGGATGGGAGGGGAGGAGATGGGTGGGTGGTTGGGGGGTGGCGATGGTTTGTTCTAAGAAATTGAAAGTGGATGAAAATCATTGTCTCAATTGTGAACCTGTATGATTGTGCCTGTTCTTCATAAAAAAAAAAAATAATAATAATAATAATTAATACAAAATAAAGCTGAGTAAAGTTTAAGAAAAAGTAAAACATCTTAACTACCCACTTATTTCTCCACTTTCACCAAACCATTTAAACTCAACTGTAAAAGTACCATCAGTAAGAAATGAGTTCCACCCTCTGAATTGTTTGATGCAATTTAATCAAAAAACATACTGATTTTTACAACTCCTTTAATCTGAGCGAGGCCTATAGGTTGAATTTAAGTGACATTTATTGCACAGTATATCTTGCCAAAGCACATTATTTGACAGGCCTATGGATCCACTTAGGTTACATACTGTCGCAGTAAAAGCAGTTTTTGAACATACAGGCTGACGAAAAAGTCAATATAGAAAGTCTAGTTGGATTTAGATGATCTATCCTGCACTTCCCTCCTTCTGAACACTCGAACACTGGTACAGCCTCAGACACAAAGCCCAACCAGCCAAGAAAGTGTCTAGTCTGAACCTGTACATTGCAGACTGACATAAAAGGAGAATTCACCCTTAAAGGTCCCCTATTATACTGTTTTTCATCAATATATTGTAGGTCTCAGATAGATACAAAACATGTCTCTGAAGTGTTTGGCTCCAAACACCAAACAGATCATGCATTGTAGCATCCCATACCCTCTGTTTCAGCCCTGTTTCAAAAGTGCTGATTCTGTGTCTGTTACTTTAGATGAAAATAAGGAGCCCCTCCCCACGCCCCTCTGAGAGATATTTGGTTAAAAAGAACACAATGGTGCTCTAGAGGAGATTCAGGTGATAAGGTGGGGGGGGTGTTACCTTGGTTGGTGATTGGCTAATGGTTACACAAGCCAAACAATCGTTATGACATCATAAAGTGGCCAAATTCTGATCAGCTCAATTTCAGACAGGTTTTTAAGGTAAAGCTCGTGAGAAAAGCAGAGAGATATAATGTGAGGATTTGATCCAGAGACAAATTAGATCTGCTCCTATATCTATACAGGACACTATTAAAGCATCCACGGCAATCTTACTTGAATACACTCTGGGCAAACAACATGTCACTTCTTATCTACATTGATTTAAGTGTTAATGCTCCATTGTCAAGCTATAAAGTGACCATTTTTATTTTTGGGATAAATGCAACAACTTCTGTGTAAGGAATGCCACGGATAACGGTTAACTTTTCCATCTACTCACAGCCCATTGTCCCGCAGCGAGGTTCTGCAGGGCCCCCCCGGCTGCCTCCAGGGTGTTGTGGTTGTGACTGCAGGTAAGAAGAGAGAGGTAGAGCCTCACCACCTCAGGCTGATACAGCAGCTCCAGTCCTTTAAAGAGAAAAGAACAGAATCAGGGACGACGTGTTTTCATCCACATTGTTCGACAATTCCCTCTATCTAGCTTAGTTTAGGTCAATAGGTAAGCAAGCCAATATGAAACGTGTTAATGAAACTCTAGGTAAGAACATTACTACTCCTGCAGAGGGTTTTTTCCTTTGTTCTGAGCCAGTTGTGGATGCTGGATGTCTGACAAGTAGTATAGCGCTGACCCTGGAGCGTAACATGCTTATCATACTGATTTGCATTCACTGGCTGGAGTGTGGGAGACATGAGCTCAGCTTTGATCTCTGTTCAAACAGCAGTCAGATCCGCATGCAGTATTCAGCACTACAGTACTATTGTAAAAATATATTCCCAATAATTTCTATACACAGAATGCAATCATAAACGGGTTGGCTAAACAAAAGATAAAGATAATTTAGCAGCAGCAAATAAAGATGTCCCGCAGTATCTTGAGCAAATTCCTGTGCCTGCCAGAGGAAATGTTCCCCCTCTAGATGTTGCCAGATAAAAATGTCTTTCAGTCGGTGGGTCATTCTGTTTTAGTAATGAAACTCTCCTCAAGTGTTGCAGGTGCTGGAGTGTGGCTTTGCATTTTAATGAATTATTTTTCAGGCCATGCCAGCGTCCAGCATATAAAGCAAATAGCGTAACACAGAAAGCAGGTGCTGATGCTTGATTATAGTGCTATGGGACGATGATATACGATGGAAGATCTGCATAATGCATCTACCTTTAATCTATTGGTAATAAGCCTAATGTATAGCTTACTTATTCCCAAAAGTCACTGTGTGAGTCATGCCATAACGCGAATGTGAGGTTTTATGTGAAGTTACATACACAAGTATATACCTTTCATTTGTTCTGTACGTTTTGGTAAATCCAATGTACCGTACTTTCTGTCCATTAATCCATTTTTCCAACCTGTACATCACAGACATGCACACAATATAACACTGGTTTACATGATATCATTATACAGACACATAATCACAATATAAATGCCATGAAAATGTAGAGCAGTAACTAGCACACTGACCTTGATTGAACCATTCCTCTGATGGATCAGGATTGAAGGGAAAAGAAGAACAATGTCAAAGATTAGATAGCAGCAGATAAAGGAGCTCCAATATGCGGTGAGACACTGAGGGACCTGACAGTATCAGGTTGATCAGAGAGGCATTTGACCATTTTTGCAATTAGCTGAAAGGTTAGCAGTGAGGAAAAGCCGTAAAACTTAAAATCACATTAACTCAATCACTATTGTTTCTCCATTAAACTATGTCCTGCAGCACACACTGCTGCAGCCTATTACTATAACTCAAATGGTTACTTACATGGGTTATGCATCACTTCCAAAGAGTTTTAACAGTTTTATAACCTTCTTGCTTCTTATATTGGTTGCATGTAAAAATCAAATAACTGATGTAACAAAGTATAAACAGGCTTTTTCAATTTTGGAGCCTGGCAATCCTCCTGCAGGGCAAATATATCACCAGCTCCTGCATGCGCAGGGATATGAAATATTCACACTCTCCTTGGCATAAAAAAGGGCACGAAAGGTTAAACTGATGCTTGGAGCAAAAACACATTGAAAGTAAACATTTCAAACAGAGAAATTGTTGACTTACAGGGACACTAGTATAAAAAAGAAGGTAAATATTCTTTTTCAAACAAAGATGTTTAGGTATACTGTTATGGAAGGAGAAGAAGGAGGGGGAAAACAAAGAATTAAACAATATAACTACAAAACCTTTTGAAAGTATTTCTGCGCTTGTACAATCTGGGATATCAGTGCATCTGTTTGAGTAATCTGCACTGCAACTGCTATATTAAGCCCTTATCAGACTCAAATAGAGCATAATAATCTTAATGTGGGGTATTAATTGTTATCTTATCTCGAGGACACCATTAATCAGTAGATGTCCCCACACATGGGTGTTACTCATACACTGACCGCAAGCTTGAAATAAAAGTAAAGAATGTTTTCAATCAGAGCAACCTAAACTAAAAAGACGCAACCAGAAATGATTAATGTGATTTCATCATGTATGACAGTCTTTATAACCTTTGGGTTTTTTCCCTCCAAAACAGTCAGGCTCATTCTTCTTCTTCTGGTGTCCCACTGATCTCATCAGATGATTGCCGTGGGGCTCCTGCAGACGCTCGGCTCCAGGTATCTCTTTGTGAACATGATAGGACAGGTTTCGCAGGATGCACACGCAGTTCTCCACCGACTGAAAGGAGGCAGAAGATTTCAATCAGAAAGTTATACTGCAGGAGAAGTTTACTGGTGTTTAGTATTTATTTCCCCTTCCACATTAAAATGTATTGATTATATATTCCTTATCAAATTGTAAATCCTATACAATCTAATCTACAATACAATCTCGTTTAAAATTGTGTTACGATGTCTAAAGTTACTGATAAGTCACCTGTTTCCTGCCTGGCCTTGCCCATGGCATTAGTTTATCATTACGGGGCAGAGCCCCCGAGCGAAACAGCAGCAACCAGCAGGTTGCAAAAGTCTCAATAGTAAACTGTGCCGCCAAAACATAATTTCAGCCAATCAGCGCCGTCAAATATTTTGGTCACGTGGGCGCTCACGTTGGCGCCCATGTTGCTTACGTGCGTTGACGTGAGGAGTTGTTTTTTAGACTCGTGAGCAGTGTTGGGACTAACGCGTTACAAGTAACGCGTTACTGTAACGCCGTTATTTTTGGCAGTAACTAGTACTCTAACGCATTACTTTTTAAATTCAGTAACTCAGTTACCGTTACTACATGGTGCGTTACTCCGTTACTGCGTTAGTTTTTTTATATAGTCAACAGCCAGGCGAACAGAGATGAGAACTGTACTTAAGTACAGTACTTGAGTAAATGTACTTAGATACTTCCTGTGTCACATGCGGAGACGGGCTGTGGGCGTGTTTGTGTTGTTTACTAACAAGACTGTCATGGCGGCGGCGGAGCTCAAGTCTAGTTTCTCCACCTGGAGATATTCTCACTATTTCACTTTTGTCGAGCACAAAGAAAAGAACGTTTTAGTTAAATGTAAGTTGTGTCCTGGCGGGTCAAAGAGCCTATCTACTGCCCAAACCAGTCGTTCAAATATCTTCAAACATCTGCAAAAACAACATGCTGGGACGAAGCTAGGAGCTAAGACCACAGAGACTCAGCCGACGCCACTCCACCTGCACCTAAGCAACAGCGGCTGGATTTTAACCAAGGGACTGCTAGCCATGGGAAAGTCGATAAAGCCATTGCACGGTATGTTGTAGAACACATGCAGGCTATTGCTACAGTGGAGTCACCCGCTTTCAGGGAGCTAGTTAGCATGATAGCATGTCCGGGCGGCACACGGCATATGGGACGGAAAACTTTTTCCAACTACTTGGAGAAAGAATATACAAAAATGTAAAGCCAGCTAATATCGATGCTATCCAGATTGCATATAATGCATGTCAAGTTGATCAACAGATTGTATTATTCTCCAATGCAATAACAGTACTGAAATGAAGGCTATAAGGGCATTAATATAATGGGAGCCCTTTTTTTAAAGTAACTAAAACGTTACTTTTCACAGTAACGCATTACTTTTTTGTGTAAGTAATCAGTAAAGTAACTGAGTTACTTTTGAAATGAAGTAACTAGTAATGGTAACTAGTTACTGGTTTTCAGTAACTAGCACAACACTGCTCGTGAGTGACCAAGGTGACGCAGTATTTGGATGAGAATGGTGTGCAGGTGGAGTCGCCGGATCCGCCCAAGAGCTACTCTCCAATCCTTTTGAAAGGAGAAGTTTGGGAGATAAATTGATACTTAAAGACCTTGGACCGGACCAACCCGATTTTTATATATCACAGCAAGCTCGTGAAAAAGACAAAACGTATCAACAAGGCTTCTCACATGGCTAGCTGGATGCAAACAGGTAAATGCTATCTTTTGTTTCACATGCTTGCTCTTCAAACAGCCGGGGACAGATACGATCTGTTCAGAAACTAGACAAAAGTTAAACAAGTACAAACCACAGACTGTCTGTGTCATGGAGAATACAGTCGCTGGTTTATTTATGTCTGTAGGCCGTTGTTGTGAGTGTGGATGGTCGGAGCATATATAGCGTTAGCTTAGCCAAGCTCCATTCAGGGAACAAGCATTCTAAAAGGTTTTTCGCCTGCCGTCTGTCTGCAGACTTGTCAAAGCATTAATTCATGGTTTTTACTAACCGGTATCAGTATGTTGTTACGTCGGCATCATTTAGAAACGTGTATTACAATTTAATCACGGTAAAATATGTTCATGTTGTTGTTGTTGTTGTTGTTGTTGTAGCTCCTGAGCCAGCGCGTCTTGTTTGAATGATGCGAGTAAACACAGCTGACAGCTGCGGTGAAACTCGAGCGACTAGAGCGATGCGATAGGAGCGTTTAGAGCGAAGCGAATATTCACATCGCGTCCGGTCTGAACGCAGCATTAAAGCGAGCTCCGTGCTGCACTGGAAACGCGCCATTACATCACCAGAAGTCCTAATTTAAGGGGTCATTTCTCCCAAAAATAATGTTTTACTCACTCTATCAACAGCCCCACCAAAAATATTTTCCACCAGCCGCCACTGGCAGGGGCCTCCTTTATAAAGGGATATACGCTCAAAAATGGCGTACGCCAGTTTCTACGCAATGTTTGCGATTTATAAAATACTAACTTGACGGGAAAATGTGCGGTCCTCCACGAAAACTCTAACCCATGCGTACGCACTAAGCACAAAAACGGGAGAGACGAGAAACTGCGACACCGTTGGCAGAAGGAAGAATGGAGAGAAATATGTGGAAATAATACCATAAACAAAATGTTACCGCTCATTTATCATATATGAAGAATTCATTTTCAAACATTGATTAAAGCCAATCTTAAAATGATTAAACAAACGCCTCAATGCACACATAAACATAACTTGGAGAAATAAATAAATACGGATATGTTATTTAAAACTACCTCGAATATGTTGTGTTAATGTTATGAAATGTATTCTCATAAATGATGCGGTAAGCAGGAGAACAGAATTACGTCTAAACTGAGGCCGTTTTGCATTTCTATAGGTTGTATAGATACGAGCATGGTTTTATATAGGCTACTATCATGTTTAATCGTGTTTTATGCCGTTTGCCAAGACTTGATAAGTCGCTCGTAAAACACAGAAGGTATGGAAGCTAAGAACACCATATGTGGTAAATTGTACATAACACAACACATTGGTTGTATTTCCTTTAACTGGTGGATATAGAGTTGCTGCGGGGAGGGGGGTTGAGATGCACAGGCTGCAGTGGAGACGCTGCGCACAGCTGATCGACAGCTGGGACACAAACCACCAAATACAAAAACATAATTCAGATCAAGTCGTCATGATTCCCCGATAATTTCTTACAGTTTCTAATCAAGGGGAGGGTCTCCTGTCCCCGGTACAAACACACTGCCTGAGGAAGGTTATGTGTATTTATTTTGTCATTAACCTTTTTCGGAACACTTATTTATTTATTTTGGTGACGATCCGACTTCCATGCTGCTGCTCTGGAGTGCATCCACCAAACAATAGGATTTATCTCGACCTCCCCAAAATAACCAAAATCTGACTCGGGTTGCGTTCCGATAATCCAAAAATCAGCTCCTTAATTCTAACCCTATCTCCTATTCCTTGACCTCTGAGTGAAACGTCACGGGGTTAAGGGATAGTGGATAGGAGAATTCAAAAGGACTTAGGAGAAGAGACTGCGGTACTTTAGTTTAGAGAATCCGAATGCACTTTCACTATCCGACGTGTTTATGATGCGCCAGCGGACATCATGAATGTGCGTCTGCTGCTGTGGGGAAACTATGGAAACTACGGCCCATTCCCAAACCGCCCCCTACACCCTATCCCTACACCCTACCCCTCCGTTTGCGCGTTCACGCGGAGGGTCCGCCATATTGAGGGCTGTTCCAAAGCAACGAGTGTGGAGGGGGAGTGGGCTATCAAGCCCTCAAATAGCGAGTCTGCAGCGGTGCTGACTTGAGACCGGTCTCTACCTGACCGGAGTCAAGCTGTGTGTATCCGTCAGGAAACACGCTGTTTACAAGTAGTTCCAGCAAACATCCACTGATAAACTGCGATGTTAACAACCTCATGATGACCTCATATGTTTTTAACTTAGGATCGTACCTGTGTTTAGTCTAGAAAAAGGTAAATGTGTGCATTTTATTATAAAGTTGTGTATATTTACAGACCGTTGCAAAAACTAAGAAGCTTATAAACATCAGGTTTAAAACTAAAAGAGTTTTGAAACACAATGAAAGATGTTTGGAGTTTTATTTGAGTTATTCATTTAAACTTTTGGTCTAAGAGATGCTGATTTGAAACCGTTGTTACATACAGTTACGGCATTTCCTGTTTCTGCCGGAGAGAGGGGAGGCCGTCCCAAAGCTTGCTGCTGTAATTTACTCCCTCCATCTGACAGGAGGGAGCCTCGTTGAGCTGCGAGTGTGGCTACAGACGGAGTTCACTCCATCACGGAGGGGTAGGGTCGAGGGAGTGGTTTGGGATTGGGCCTACAGTTCTCATTCATAACACTCCATTCGATGTCTCACTATGGGATGCGCCTCATCGCGGAGCAAACAGAAGCATCAATCTCATTACGCCAATCCTGATTGGCTGGTGATCTTGACGTCAGCGTCAGGGAATCCACCCCCTATAAGTAGCTTGCGCTACGTCGCATGCGTCATTCGAACACCTCTTCTCGCTTCAGAGCACATCTCTATGGTAGCCGGGCTAGCTTAACAGTCCACAGACTGAACCCAAATCTAAATTTCGGTCGACGGGCGCTCGCCGGCTACCCTTCCTGCTTCGCAAGAAGACTGCTAATACTAACACACCAGTTAGTATTATAATCGACCTCGCTGTTTCTTCCTCGGGAATTAAGGTAAGGTTTTGACTTTCTCAAGCTAGCAACACACCTGTCGCTAGCTTGCTTTCGTTTTTCTTTTCTCTTTCTCACGGAGGAGGAAAGGATTGAAAGAATATTAACACACCAGTTAATATTCTTTGAGAAAAAAGACCGACACCGTCTTTTTTTTCTCCGGATTAAAGACAGGTTGGTAACACTTTTTTCTCGACGAAGTACCTGACAGCCCCCCCTTCTCCCCTCTGTGACAGAGCTGGAAGTCCACGGTTCCCCAGCTCTAGATGTGTTCCCGCTGCTTCGAGAGATGCCTCAACGCCATCCTCAAGTCCGCAAAAACACATGTCACAATATTGTTGTTGTTTCTCACATAAACCATTTTCCGCTGACGCATCCAGGCTAAGGGCGCAGCTCAAAAAATGAAAAGAAAAAGAAAAACAATAAAAAGTCTGTCAACTGTTCCCCTTCTGAGAGCAGCTACGGCCTCTCTCAAAAGGCGGATAATAGACGGGTCTGTGAAGGCACCACCGTCACGCGCATGCGCAGTGCCGGCTGCGCTTGTGAAGGCACTGTCACTACCCGATCCGTCACCCTACCCGATCGGTACTGCGCATGTGCGAGATGGTCCGCCATATTGGACAACTCCGGACGGCAACACCAGATGGACACTTGACACAGTGGCTTTTAGCAAAGCTCAAAAAGAAAACTCGAGAGAGATGAGTTATTGTTATTACAACGTGACTTCACTATTATTTAACAACTCTTTTTATTGGGTTCTTTTATTTGGGGTTAAGTCCATTGTCAGAATAAGTGAGGAATGAATTTAACTTCTGTTCGACAGCCATATGCCATACATTTTTGCATACATTCACAGTAAATATTTATTCAGTATGATAGCTGTCTAACAGAAGTTAAATCTATTTCTCACTTATTCTGACAATGTACTTAACCCCAAATAAAAGAACCCAATAAAAAGAGTTGTTAAATAATAGTGAAGTCACGTTGTAATAACAATAACTCATCTCTCTCGGTTTTTCTTTTTGAGCTTTGCTAAAAGCCACTGTGTCAAGTGTCCATCTTGGGTTGCCGTCCGGACTTCCGGACCATCTCGCACATGCGCAGTACCGATCGGGTAGGGTGACGGATTGGGTAGTGACAACCATAGACATATAAAGATATATATTTATATGTCTATGGTGACAACCACCGTCATGCGCATGCGCAGTGTCGGTGGGGATTGTCGAAATGGGGTACCACTGTGTTCAGACACTAGAGGGCCCCATAACACAACAAATAGAGACTCTGCTGGCTCTAAGGAGCATACAGTGGGAGATGCTCACAACATCTGCTTGGGTTTTCAAGACAGTAACACGGGGCTACAGACTCCAATTCGCTGTCACCCCCCCTCGCTTCTCGGGCATTCTGTATTCACAAGCCCGGGGAGAGTCAGCCCATATTCTGGAGAGAGAGATCCTCTCACTTCTAGAAAAGAGGGCTATATCTATAGTACCCACCGAGCAGAGTCAGAGCGGCTTTTATTCCAAGTATTTCCTCGTTCTCAAACGGGAAGGGAACGGAATTCAGCCAATACTAGATTTGAGGGCTCTGAACAAATATCTAAAAAGATACAAATTCAGAATGCTCACTCACACATCTCTGCTGCGTCTCGTGCGACAAAACGACTGGTTTACATCAGTCGACCTGAAAGATGCGTATTTTCACATCCCAGTATATTACCCACACAGGAAATATCTGAGGTTCGCATTTCAGGGGATCTGTTACGAATACAGAGTACTCCCCTTTGGTCTGTCTCTCAGTCCAAGAGTGTTTGTACGATGTACGGAAGCTGCGATAGCCCCGTTAAGACAACAGGGTATTCGCCTGGCGATCTATCTAGACGACTGGCTGCTTCTCGCACAGTCGGAGCAGGAGGCTATTACACAGACAAATGTCCTCGTAAAGCACCTGCTCAACCTGGGTTTCATAATAAATACAGAGAAGAGCATGTTGTGCCCAGCACGGACTGTACTCTTCCTGGGTTTACACCTGAACTCGGTGCCCTTTACAGCCCGCCTGTCAGCGGAAAGAGTGAAAGCTTTCAGAGCTTGTCTCGCTCATTTCCAGCTGCGCAAACATGTTCTCTTCAGATCATGCCTGCGGTTACTGGGGCTCATGGCGTCAGCCATCCTGGTCGTACGACTGGGACGCTTACACATGAGGGAGTTTCAGCGCTGGGTAGCCGCTCTAAAACTAAACCCCGCGCGTCATGGCGCGCGGAGAGTAATGGTTACGGTGAAATGCGTAATGGCACTGTGTCACTGGCTGCACCCGACTTTTCTAGTACGGGGCGTGCCTATGGGTGCTGTCCTTTCACGGAAGGTGGTCACCACGGACGCATGTCTGACAGGCTGGGGAGGTATTTACGAAGGTCGCCCGGTGAGGCGCACATAAATTACCTGGAGCTTTTAGCGGTGTTCCTCACCCTAAAACGCTTTCTGCCTTTTCTCAGAGGACATCGTGTCCTCGTATATAAACCGCCAAGGGGGTTTGCGTTCTCTCCAGTTACACATGCTGGCACGCAAACTGATCTTATGGAGCGACGGACGTCTCCTCTCTCTGAGAGCGACGCACGTACCAGGAGTGATGAATCTCGGGGCAGATCTACTGTCCAGATGTGCACCACTATACGCAGACTAGACTCTACATCCAAGGATTGTGAGTCAGCTGTGGGTGCGTTACGGCAGAGCCGCGGTAGATCTGTTCGCATCAAAAGAAAATGCTCAATGTCAGCTGTTCTTTTCAATGCGCGATCTAAACGCACCATTAGGCGTGGACGCGCTCGCGCACGTTTGGCCTCCGGGCCTTCTGTACGCGTTCCCACCCCTGGCTCTGATACCCCAAACTCTGGCCAGAGTGAGGGAACAACGCCACACACTTATCCTGATAGCTCCGCACTGGCCCGCAATGTACTGGCTAGCGGAGATATATCAGCTGCTGTGCGGGCAGCCGTGGCAGCTCCCACTACGCAGGGACATACTGTCTCAGGCGGGGGGGGCGATCTTTCACCCACACCCAGAGCGCTTGGCACTATGGGCCTGGCCCGTGAGTGGTACAATCTGAATACAGTGGGACTCCCTCAGAAGGTGATAAACACTATTCAGAGTGCGAGAGCTTCCTCCACCAGGTCTCTCTATGACTGTAAGTGGAGGGTGTTTGAGGAGTGGTGCCTTAAAAAAAAAAGGACACATCTCTTTTCAATGTCCTGTCGGGGTGATTTTATCATTTCTACAGGACTTGATTGATAAACAGAGCTTTCTCTACGATCAAAGTGTACCTGGCTGCTATTGATACGAATCAGGGTTTGCAGGCACCTTCGGGCCGGCGTGCTCATTCGACTCGTGGTCTGGCTACATCCTGGGCTTTGTTCAAGGGTGTTTCCATCCAAGACATTTGTGCAGCAGCGAGCTGGTCCTCGCCGCTCACTTTTGTCCGCTTTTACAGGCTAGACGTCTCTGCTCCTAGTGTGGCCCGAGCAGTGCTGGGCACCTTCTTGAGTCAGAGCTCTACCTGTTAAGTTCTGGTTGGTTTGGTGAATTTCGAGATAAGCTCGTCTGGCATTACGGGAGCTACAATATCCCATAGTGAGACATCGAACGGAGTGTTATGAATGAGAACTATAGGTTACTTACGTAACCCTAGTTCTCCGAGTAACATGTAGTGAGATGTCTCACCAGACGGCCCTCCTTGCTATGGTGAAGCGAGAAGAGGTGCTTATTTTGAATGACGCATGCGACGTAGCGCAAGCTACTTATAGGGGGTGGATTCCCCTGACGCTGACGTCAAGATCACCAGCCAATCAGGATTGGCGTAATGAGATTGATGCTTCTGTTTGCTCCGCGATGAGGCGCATCCCATAGTGAGACATCTCACTACATGTTACTCTGAGAACTGGGGTTACGTAAGTAACCTATAGTTTTCTATACAGCGGACTACAACATGGATGTTTAATAAGAACCACGGACTACTGTAAACTCATCTGGAGACTCTGCACCGTGCTCTGATGCTGTTGTTTTATGCTTTATGAACGTGGACAACAGAGAAACATATTCTTCAGGACCAAAGTTGGAATTGAAATAAAAAAGGAAAGTGAAACTTATGCTCGTCACCCTCTCCCTCCGGTCCACATTAATACAAATGATCCCAATACGTATGATTGTATGAAAATATCTTAAAATCAATACAAATGTATTTATTATAAATGTTAGTCCTTAACATCTATCAGTGTGTATATCACCATTCAAACATATTTTAAAAGTTGAACAAACCCCACACAGCTCAGTGAAGACTGTGAAATGTTGACTTTATTTGATCATTTCAGTAAAAACTAACGTTCATATTTCTCTTTTTGATTATAATACTGATGAAAGTTCAGAACAAAGCACTTTGGCTACTTACCACATACGTTTTAAAATGCTTAATAAGCACCGTAACTTTCATGATATAATTTCTCGGTCATAATCGGTTGTTTCCATGAACGGCCGACTGTTGAGTGACGGCAAATGCTGCGGCTGCAATGCATTGTGGGGCAGCATTTTCGCCTCTCCTTTCGGTTAGGGAGGTCCAGTGGTTCCTAAGCTAAAGGAGGTTATAAAGGAAGTTTGAAACCTCCTTTCCTTTCATTTGGAGAATTGGAACGGCACTTATCATGGCTGCCACTGAGGGACTTCCGGGTCATTTCACTTGGTTAGGAAGGTTCCTAAGCTAAATGGACTATTGGAACGCAACCACGGTGTGAGATGTCTTTTTTAGCTGTTCTGTCGTCATTTCCTGCAGTCAGTCAGAATGAATGAATGAATGGGCGTTTCTTTGACTATTTATAGGCAAATATGGGCGTTACGTGAAGCCCGCAAAAGCTGCACCGCATTTCGAGTCGATTGTGATTTATAAAGGGAAAGCGGCGTAAGAAGTGCTGTACGCACTTTCCTCGCCGGTACACAATGTTTGGTGAATCGGAAAATGTCGGAACATTTCTGTACCTATTTTTTGGATTTCTACTACGTAAGCAACCTTCCCACGTCAATCCTACGCACGGCGTTATAAATGAGGCCCCAGGAAATGATGGATACACGGATCGTGTTCAAATCAATACACAGGAAATATTGGTGAGTATTTTTTCCGGAATAATTACTATTTTGCTCTGAAATAGTGATATTTAATCATTTTGGAGTGTATTTATTACTCATAGCTTCTAGAGTGCGATAAAAAATGCAGAGTCAATTATATTGGAGTCAAACCATGACCACGCTGTAACGGAGGTGATCTCTGGGGCCGTAGATCTCGGTCTCTTATATTATATATAGTGGCGGCCGGCCCGTAGGGGCGCTAGGGGCGCCGCCCCACCTCTTCCCACATACAAAAAGAAATATTAAAAAAAATATATATATATATTATATTTTTATTTTTAATGAACAAGGTAAATATCATACAATTGGTATCACTAAAATGTATAATCTACAATAAAATCTCATTTAAATTTGTGTTACGATGTCTAAAGTTACTGATAAGTCACATGTTTCCTGCCTGGCCTTGCCCATGGCATTAGCTTATCATTACCGGGCGGAGCCCCCGAGCCAAACAGCAGCAACCAGCACGTTGCAAAAGTCTCAATAGTAAACTGTGCCGCCGAAACATAATTTCAGCCAATCAGCGCCGTCAAATATTTTGGTCACGAGGGCGCTCACGTTGGAGCCCACGTTGCTTACATGAGTTGTTGTTTAGACTCGTGAGTGACCAAGGTGACGCAGTAGTTGGATGAGAATGGTGTGCAGGTGGAGTCGGCGGACCTCGGTCCGCACCCAATTCCGTGCAAGAGCTACTCTCCAATCCTTTCGAAAGGAGAAGTTTGGGAGATAAATTGATACTTAAAGATCTTGGACCGGACCAACCCGATTTGTATATATCACAGCAAGCTCGTGAAAAAGACAACGTATCAACAAGGCTTCTCACATGGCTAGCTGGATGCAAACGATGCAAACAGGTAAATGCTATCTTTTGTTTCCCATGCTTGCTCTTCAAACAGCCAAGTACAAACCACAGACTGTCTGTCATGGAGAATACAGTCGCTGGTTTATTTATGTCTGTATAGGCCGTTGTTGTGAGTGTGGACGGTCGGATATAACCTTAGCTTAGCCAAGCTCCATTCAGAAAACAAGCATTCTAAAAGGTTTTTCGCCTGCCGTCTGTCTGCAGACTTGTCAAAGCATTAATTCATGGTGTTTACTAACCGGTATCAGTATGTTGTTACGTCGGCATCATTTAGAAACGTGTATTACAATTTAATCACGGTAAAATATGTTAATTTTGTTGTAGTTGTAGCTCCCGAGCCAGCGCGTCTTGTTTGAATGATGCGAGTAAACACAGCTGCCAGCCGCGGTGAAACTCGAGAGACTAGAGCGATGCGATAGGAGCGTTTAGAGCGAAGCGAATATTCACATCGCGTCCGGTCTGAACACAGCATTAAAGCGAGCTCCGCTCTGCACTGGAAACGCGCCATTACATCACCAGAAGTCCTAATTTAAGGGGTCATTTCTCCCAAAAAAAAAATGTTTACTCACTCTATCAACAGCCCCACCAAAAATATTTTTCACCAGCCGCAACTGATTATATAGCTTCATTATTGGCGAAGTATATTACTTTGTTCCACGCTAAAACATTGCGCAGGAAGCATGTGAATTTATGTCATTTATGCATCTATTTGTCACGATCTGTCTATGTTTTTAGTTTGTCTGTCTCTGTTTCCTGTTTGAAAAGTTTTCCCCCTCCCGTCTTGTCTGTTGCTGGTGATTGTGTTCACCTGGTGCCCCTGTGTTTTCTCCTCCCTCCTCACCTGTGTCCTGTTGGTTTGATTAGTCCTGTGTGTATTTCGGTTCTGTTTTCCTGTTAGTGTGTGTGAGGTCCTTGTTGCTGGTGACTGTGTTCACGTCATATTGAGGCTGTGTATCATGAACCACAGCGATGAATAAATGCCCACACCGGGTTGTATTTTAACTCTCTGCCTCCTTGCTTGGTCGGGCCGCTCAATGGTCAGCTTCACACACGCCCACTTGTGTTGCTTAAGCACTTTGGTTTATTGACCTTTTTTATTATAAAGATCATTATGGTTCATTTATTCTATTCTGAGTCAAATTACCTTCTATTGGGAGTAAAATTACCTTCTATTTGGAGTAAAATGACATTCTTTTGGGAGTAAAATGACCTTCTAGTTGGAGTGAAATGACGTTCGATTGGAAGTAAAATTACCTTCTATTATGAGTAAAATGGCAGTAGAGTTGTTTTTAATATACACTACATAGAGTAAATGACCATTAAGCAGAGTTCAATCTAAGCACATAATAGAGTAAAATGAACTCTAAAAATACAACTCTGAACAAAGAGTACATTTTACTCTTATACACTGAACAAAAATATAAACGCAACACTTTTGTTTTTGCTCCCATTTTTCATGAGATGAACTCAAAGATCTAAAACATTTTTTATATACACAAAATAACCATTTATCTCAAATATTGTTCGCAAATCTGAAAAAATCTGTGATAGTGAGCACTTCTCCTTTGCCGAGATAATCCATCCCACCTCACAGGTGTGGCATATCAAGATGCTGATTAGACAGCATGATTATTGCACAGGTGTGCCTTAGAATGGCCACAATAAAAGGCCCCTCTGAAATGTGCATTTTTGCTTTATTGGGGGGGGTCTGGGGGGGTCCGAAAACCAGGCAGTATCTGGTGTGAGGGGTAGGGGTAGGGTAATGTTGTGAATCGAGTGGCCCATGGTGGTTATGGTATGGGCAGGTGTATGTAATGGACAACGAACACAGGCCACTCGATTCACAACATTACCCTACCCCTCACACCAGATACTGTCTGGTTTTCGGACCCCCCCAGACCCCCCCAATAAAGCAAAAATGCACGTTTCAGAGTGGCCTTTTATTGTGGCCAGCCTAAGGCACACTTGTGCAATAATCATGCTGTCTAATCAGCATCTTGATATGCCACACCTGTGAGGTGGGATGGATTATCTCGGCAAAGGAGAAGTGCTCACTATCACAGATATTTTTCAGATTTTTGAACAATATTTGAGAGAAATGGTTATCTTGTGTATATAGAAAATGTTTTAGATCTTTGAGTTCATCTCATGAAAAATGGGAGCAAAAACAAAAGTGTTGCGTTTATATTTTTGTTCAGTGTAGGTTGGGACCAAATGTAATATTTCTAGAGTAACATTTTCTTCAATTTGAGTAAATTTTACTCAGAGAAATTTACTGTGATAGGCACAAAATTACTCTATAATAATGATCACGCCACCAAACACAGATTAAAACTAAACTAACAAACCTGTTTTGAAAATGTAAGAAGTAGAAAGTACAGGTATTTGTGTTAAAAATGTAAGAAGTAAAAGTTAAAAGTCGTCAGAAAAATAAGTGGTGAAGTAAAGTACTGATACCAGAAAAATGTACTTAAGTACAGAAACAAAGTATTTGTACTCCACTACTTCCCACCTCTGACCTAAAGTCACTATAACAACATACAATTTGATTACAACATATTTAATGCGCTCAAAAACAGTACATTGTAGGTTGAATTGTTTTCTATCAGTCTCTACATTTATGGCAGTATGATGATTTTACCTTATTGTCAGTGTCCTTGTTGACAACAGCTGACTGAAGGGCATGAAGCAGTGCTTCCACCAGCCCCTCACACTCCCTCAACCTCTGTCGAGCCTCCGCCCCGTCTGAGCTGACGTTCCTGCGGGAAACAACCGTGTCAGCAGCGCTGCGACAACTCAGTCCATCAAAAGTCAGCTTTTTGGGCAGCCATTGTAATTTGTTCCATGACAGAAGCAAAGGTTACCTCAGACATCCAGAGGTGTTCTTGAAGACGGTGGTCCACTCAGCACTCAGCAGTTTGGAGGGGTCGGCTGCGTCTCTCCTCCAGCCTGAGTGCGGGATGATGATTTCATCCGTCAGTGTTTGAAGCCCGTTGTTGATTACCATCATCTTCAGGGGCTCATGAGAGGAGAGGTTCCACAGTGTGCCTGTAAAAAGTACAAAAAATATAGATAAAAATGAAGGACAGGAGGGTATAACTCCAGGTAAACTGAAAAATCGAGCTGTACCTGTGACCAACTCTTTGACCTCCACGCTGCTCGTCCTCCTCATTAGTCGAACTAAAGCTGGGATGCCATCGCAGTTCTTGATGGCCATTTTGTTGTTGTGGTCTTTTCCATAGGATATGTTACGCAGAGCACCACAGGCCTTGCGGTGGACTTCAGGCTTGGGGTGGTCCAGTAATTCCACTAAGCACGGGACCCCGTTAAGCTGGCGAACCTCCTGTTTGATGCGGTCGTTCTCGTAACACAGGTGCTGCAAATAGGCGGCGGCATTGGACTTGACCGGGTCCATCGGGTGGCCGAGCATGGAGATGACCTCAAGCAGGTTGGGGTCTCTCCAGCGGGGGTCTCTGCGGAGGCTGTCCAGGCTCACCATGCTGCTGCGTTTGTGGGGGAACTGCAGGGTCTGAGCCCGGCACATGGCCTGGAAGAAAGGATTCAGGTTCCCCTCCAGCTGGGCCATGAAGGCATCATCATAACCACCTCTGAGGAGACCCATGCATGTCATTAGGATCAGGATAGAAAATACACAACAATCTTGAATTTTAGGATTTGATGAGTCATACCCAACATTTTGGGAAATTCACGTTTCAATTCTTGATCAGAGTTAGAAAAGAAGAATGATACTACCATCTGTACACTTGAAGTGGTTAGCTTAGCTTAACCTAAATGACTTGAGATAGGAGGGGGCAGCAAGACTTAGGTTAGAAAAAGGCATTTAAAAAAACACAGATGTACCTCAAAACATCACTAATTGTAAAGAGGTTCAGATGAAACGGCTAAGTACGGTTTACATTTTGTGATACCTTGTTGTTTGCAGGTTCCTTCATCATTTCAGGTGTTGATTGTAAAAATAAATATGTATGTCTTGTTTGTGTAAAAGAACAAGGCTAAGGTGTTAAAGAGTTAGGGTTGTCACTTTAAGACTGAGCCCTGCTAGATGTTCCCTCCGCCTCCTCTCCAAAATGTAGCCTTGTATTTCACAGACAAATATGAAAGTGTTATCGATCTTCTTATCTAATTATCAGCAAGAAACCCAATAAGCGTATTTCCCAAAATGTCAAACTATTTATTTGAGCGTAAATAATTACCAGGTAGAGTAAAACAGGTTTAATGGTGTCTTGTAATAGACTGAGCTTTAGGGACTTTCACAGCATAAGTGAGTTGCTTGTATCTTTTGTGAACAGCTCTGTCACTTATATGGGATAAGGAAAAGCTTCTGGCAGGCAATAGCAGGTGAAACCTCCTTATTTATCGACTTTGCAGAAGGCTGCCATTCCTGATTGATACCGGCTCCAACTTAACTGCTGTCCATATGTCTTTCTATTGTCTGGGCTGACTCACAGGCTAGAGGTGACAACCAGGTCAGGTGCAGCTACAAGTGTGATATATAATTTTCACAGCAGGTCATCCGTGATAAGGTGTCGGATTGTCGATTTGTACATTGTTACCTCTGCTGCTGTACTCTGGCAGTACTATAACACCTTACACTCTCTGGCTATCTTGAACATGTTCTTGTGGTTAGCCCAACCTCTAAACCGCAGATTATGAATAAAATGGTAATTCAAGTTCATTATTTGGCAATCACACATGGAAAAACATTGATGTTAGAATGTTTTTTATATAGATCAATATTTTCCTTTAAGGTCCCATGACATGCCCCTGCTGCCACTGTGTCAGGCCGTTGTGTCCTTGGGCAAGACACTTGCATATACCCGAATTTGCTCCTGTGTCCACAGTACATGACCGTTACATGTATGATATGTGTGTAATGTGTACTTGTAAAGCACTTTGAGCATCTGGAAAAGCGCTATAATAAATCTAAGGAATTATTCATTAATTATTATTATGACATGGCCATTTCTACTGATCATAATTCCATTGTTGAGGTCTACTAGAATAGATTTACGTTCAATGTTCCAAAATCACATTGGTTTCTCATACAGCATCTCTGTATAGTATGTGTATTCACTCTCTGTCCTAAACGCCTTGTTGGAGCTCCTGCCCCCCCTCCCTATGAGCCCACTGTGCTCTGATTGGTCAGCTTGCCCACTCTGTTCTGATGAGTCCACCACCGTTACATCGGAACATCAGTGTTTGTGTTACAATGGCGTTTGTTAGCAACCAGAAAATGACACCAGTAATGACAAACAGATGAGAATGCTGCGTGGGGTCTGGGTGCCGTGTTGGCGGGACGTTGCAAGGCTCGCTGCTCTGCCCTTTGAGGCTCGAGGAGCGGACAGTGTGAGCTGGGTTACTGGTGTCATTTCCTGGTTGCTGCGTGGGGTCTGCGAGACACCAGAGCCTGAGCACACACACACAGCGAGGAGATCCGCAGAGCTGCGGCTGAGAAAACAGTATTTTCTGTGTTCGAGTTTTACTCGCTACAGGGTGTACTTTGAGGGTTTGTGACTTTGCAGACCGTTTACATGCATACAAAGCTACATAACACACAAGTGGATGGGTAATAACTAGGGATGGGAACGATTAATCGAATATTCGAATATTCGAAATGATTCAGGTATTCGAATAATTATTCATGTATTCGATTATGAGTTATGAATATTTTTATAAACTTTTTTTTTTTTTTTTTTGGGAGTGATGCCTAAGTTGATTACATATTATCAAATTGAATAATTCAATGTATTTATACACGACAGTGCCATAGCTAAATGTGTTAGGTGACGTCTAAAGGTGTGTTTTGCTCCGCTCACCGGTCCCTCACAGCGGGCAGAGCTGCAGGTGCTGATCTCTCTCTCTCTCGTGTCCGGTTATACTTCACTCGCGTTTATGTCCAAATCCATCAGATCTAGCTGGTTCTAGCTAATGATACGGCTGCTGCCCCTCCCTACACGCAGATCACGCAGACTCAAACCTCATCTTAGGCCCAAATGTGGCGCAAATGAGCTCCGCAGCCGTTGCGAGGTTCCGGCGCTAACAGTTCATGAGCGTGCTCCCCCGCCCCCTGTCAACACTCGCGACACATGAGTGGCCAGCCTAAACAACAATAAGCGCTGCTTGTGGCGGCAAAGTACATGGACATTTTGACTGGAGAGATTTAGTTTTGCCGGTATTCAACATTTTACCAGTCATAGTCCGGTAATTATTTACACTCTAAGAAGAGTCCTACACAGCAGACATGGCGTCAAAAAGGAGTAATGTGTGGAAATACTTCGACCAGGTTAGTGAGTGCGGTGTAGAGGTCAAACTATGCCAAATTAAACTTATATACATGCTATACCTTGCTATACCCGCAACCTCCGTTCCAGCTGAGAGGGTCTTCTCTACAGCTGGCCTGATTGTGAATCGCCTCCACACTATAGCTGTCAAACTGTGATCACCAGTTCAATCCATTTGACAAATTCGACTTGGTTTCTACACTTATTTGTACATGTATGTATGTCTAAAAAAATCTTGAAAAAAAATTGGGTAAAAAAAAAATGTAAAAAAAAATATTTGGAAAAAAAAAATTTACCCGATTTTTTTTTTTATAGGATATGTACATTTCGGTTAACCGGTTAACCGTTTTTTGGGGGGTCGAATATTCGAATATACATTTGCTTTCAAATTCCCATCCCTAGTAATAACCGGATAAGCATGTCATGGGACCTTTAACTCTTAAAAAATATATAAGAATCACTGACATTAAAACGGTTTTTTGTTTGAAATCTAACTCTAATGTATGGAATCCAGTCAAACTGCAGGTACATAAGTGCACCACAGAGTTAAATGGGTGTTGAGGCATTTAAAAACTATCCTCTTTCTACTGCTATAAAGTTATTGATGCTATTTATGTCAATGGTAAATTGGCTTTCTATTGGCTGCAGTGTTAAAGGTGATCTCATTAGAAAAGGGGCCTTATTGATATTTCAGTGATTGAGTTACATTTTCCTTCCCCGTCTGCCTTCTGTACAAAATATGTTTAAAGGAATCAAAGAAAGGCCTTAAATAACCTGACAGCCTTTTTAGTGTACTTCAGTGACTGAATGAGAAACACATCACACGCATTTTACAGATTTATTTTTCCCCTGGCCCTTTCATAACGGTTAAATACACATAGCAGAGACTGATCTATATTTGACCTAACCTGTAGTTACCATGGAAACAACAAGTTAGTACTTGAAAAACTCATTTACACAGTCTCCCCTCTGGGATCAATCCAGTTTGATCTAATGTACCATCCTCTTACCTGGTTCTGGAGGGTTCTCTGAGGAGCTCCATGGTGGTGATTGGCCTGAACTGGTGGACCCCCGCCAGTGTTGGGTAACTGGAAGCCGGGTGTTCAGCCTTCAGGTCCAGGGGGTTTTCTCCCCCTTCCTCCTCCGCCTGGCTGCTGAGAGCTGCCGGAGCGTAGCTGTCCCGGAGGAAGGGCAGCGTGCAGTGAGCCCCCGTCTGAAAGTTCTTGGCGGGCCAGTAGCCATGGAGGGTGGCCCGGGACAGGCTCCCATACCCCGGACATAACTCCCCCCTGATGCCTCTGTAGCTGTCAGGGAGGGTGTACACTCTGCTCTGCCTGTCGGGGTTCACCGGCTGAGGCTCTTCAGGCTGCTGCACCACCACTGGCGGAGGCGGCTGTGGTGTAACATACTTGGGGGGGGCTTCAGAAGTTGGGGGCTCAACAGGAGTGTCATCTTGAACCTCTGGAGTCAATATGAGATCAGGTGTGTCTGGTATCTGGGGGTCCTCCTGCTGTGTCCCTGGGGATTGGGTTTCATTTGGAGCCTGTTCGCCATCTTGTTCCACAGCTTTGGACTCCTGCAAGGATTGATGCACCACAACTAGTATCTCTCTACACAAATATAATTAGATGTTAGTCTTTAAAATCCCATTGGTATGAAAGGTCTTAGTATTCCTCTTATGGAATGCTACAAGAAATGGTGTGTTTACAGAGCAGGAATTGTTTGGTCTTAATTTACTTGGAACATGTTTTACTTACTGTGTGTGTTTTTCATCAATTCAACACTACCCTGGCTTTTTGAGCCGCCAGTAAATAATGATTTCTTCCTTCCTGCCAAACAGTAATGAATTCCTCACGTTGAAAATTTGCTTGGATTTGACTCTGATGAAACAATTTGAGGTCCAGCCACTGTTTAGAAGCAGGGTAAATTGAAGGAAATGTTATTGTGTCGTTTATCAAACTGCATTTAGTTGTTGACTGTGAGCAAAACCTCATACCACAAAAACATATTATCTTGCAACTCACTTAAATTTAAACTAATTGCAGAACAGGTTTTGTGGTGTTGGTTTTTGTACCTGAAACTCAGTAATATAGAGAGATCTGAGATAAGACACATGGCTCGGGTAACACCTTTCTTTAGGATGCATATATTTTCATAGTTCTTAAAACAAATGTTGGTTAATAAGTTGAAAAATAATAGTTAAAATCTTCAAGAATATACAGTAAATGTAGTCACAGTAGTGACAAGTGGATCTTATAGCCTGACAGTTCAAGTATTACTTAATAAATAAATTCAATATATAAGTACAAAGTATTTTTGAACATCTATAAGTTGATGTTTTTATCATTGCCAAAAAAGACTTGACTCTGGTATTTACCAATCAATTAAAACTCTTTTACAAACTACATTAGGTGGTGACAATTCCCAAAAAGTGTGACCAAACATAAAGCCTTGCACCTCAGTGTCTGTCTGCTGCGGGGTGTCGGTCTCCGTGGAGCTCTCATTGGTCGATGTCACCACGGAGGCGATGGAAGTGGGCGTGTCCAGCTCGTCATTGGCTGACGGGTTATCCAGAGTCACCTCTTTGGCCTCCTGGGACAAAGATAGTGGAGGAGGCCCCTCTGAACTCTGCTCCTAAAGCACAAAGACATAAATGTGTGTGTTAATATATTATACACAACAGAGAAATTATTTTGGGGTAGACAACACGATGACAGCACACCGTGTCATTAAAGCTATCGCACATGATAAGGGAATAATGAAAGACTGGGCGCGCAGTCAGTGATGAGAGCACAACTCACTCCCCCTCCATAACCATATAATTTGTATAATATGAAACAAGATCTGTTAAAATCCTGCTGAAAAATGCCACTTATATCTTAATTATGCTGAACATCTGAGACATTCTGTGCCTCTGTTTTCAAACTATTTGGTGAGCTGTAATTTAATTGAGCAATCTATCAATAGCACAATAACACTCAAGCTGCTGCAGAGCCAGAGATCATGTGTAGACAGCAAGTTAGAAATACTGACATAATAAAGGATGAGAGGATTAAGTAGTTGTACGAGTTCTCCATTGTCATATACTTTCGTGCAGGCTTACTCTATCAGGTAAAATGTGCTTTCCTGAAGGTTATTAGTATAACAACAAGTACAACAATCATATATATATTCAGATTCAGATATTTACAGCCCATTGGTGTATGCATGCATGATTTGTTTTCCAATTATTATATCCAGGCTCAATTCCTGTTGAAATGTGCCAACATTTTAAATGGATACAGTTGTTAAAGCTTTTATAACGATATCAGGGAGCAGTCAGCTTCTTTTGAAATGAAGTCTGCAGATACTGACAGACAGGGAGGCTTTCACCGTGTAATAAAAAGAGAAGAGGTACAAAAAAGTAGACACCAACAGTGTAGTGTTTGGTAATAAATCAGGAGGGAATAAAGCCATGTTTTTCTGAAGTGCGCATCTGCACCAGGCTTCTGAGTTACAGTTTAGTAGGTCAACCCGACTGATGGGAACATCGTACATTAAATAAAGCAAAACAGACAATATCTGCATTGTTATTTTGTTTCTCCATAAAACCTATACAAAAAAATCCAGGCCATTTCATAGACATAATGTTCATGCCTAAATCCCTCTTAACAGATGTTGACATTGCCCTTTGTGTTATGTAAGCTTGTACAAGTGCCACTTGACTATGTACAGCAGGATAGTAATAGAACTGGATGGGAGCATCAAGTTAGTTAAGTCATTTAAGTGTGTTATGAGACCATATTAACCACTTACACTTGAATCAATAATCCAGCTGCTGCTCTGGTACAACATGTGGATATTTCTCTAATTTCCATTTGCTTATTTCAATTAGAACTTGAAATTCTCTTTTTCTTCTCAACAGAATGGGATTCATCAACCGGAGTGGATTAATTATTCAGCATCTTGGTGTGAGAAAGAACTGGAGGCAGCAATTGATTGTAAACACATGTTATGCTGGTTTTAATACAAACTTCACATTCATTTAGGCACGTCTACAAAAATGTGCCTCACTGCTCTAATGATCTCAATCAATATCCGATTATCTGATACACCTTTTTTAAGTCCCAAGAGCCTTTTGATTGCAGCAGCTGCAATTCTTTTAGATCTTGGACAAACAATAACAACCAGTCAACATATTAGAGTATAATTGATTTAAAATGTGTTTTTTTAAATCCAGGAAATCCATTCCACTGCATCATTAATAACCTATTTCACCATGAATTGCTTCACCCTCTAAATCAATTTGTATTGTATTTAATACGACACAAATGCTTATAATCTCAACTGAAATGCATCACTCAACAGCACAGACATTAAATGCTAAATACTGCAATCGGATTAAAATAAAATAAAATACCAAACTCTTTTTTTCTGAGGCTGCGGCATTAAACCGAACAAGTGCTGAGAACTCAACTCCACTGCATGAACTGAGGCTGTGGAGATCAGCTGACTGCATGTGGAGGGAGAGGGCTTGATTCGCTTTTCAAACAGCAAACACAAGAGCCCCTCATATCCAAGAGCAAAATGTGTCGACGAGGGGCGACGAGATGAAAGGGTCACACAGGAGAAACTGGCAGCCGGGAAATGCTTTTGGCTAAAACACCTCTGAAGGGGGTTTGATTGGACATTGTTCGGCTACACTGAGTGAACGCCAGGCCAAAAGATGGACAGGGAACTACTGTTATCCATATGCTTGATGGCATATTTGGAGGACGATAATAGGCTGGACAGGGGCCCATGTTCTGTCCCCGTCTGATTCGAGCTCCAGGGAAGGCCAGGCCGCTGTGAGTCAAATCTCATTTAAATAACTCACTGCACCATCACTAACTAAGTCTGCTCGCAGAGCCAAATAGGTCGAGATGACAAATCTGACTTTTAAAAAAATGGGGGAAAGTCTGGTATGTAGCTGGGAGGAGACAGAAGGGCATGATTAGCATCTTGTCCCCATCAACTCTCAGTTTTGGGGCCAGCTGCAGCCAGGTTTTATATTTGGGGGACATGTAATGCTGAGTGAGTTTTTAGGTGACCTGCTCAAGGGCACAACAGACAAGCCATGATTAAAAAATAGTCCCACATCTATTTCAGATAGAATACATCATTCTAAAAATGATGTAATTGAATCAGTGAGGGCAGTCATTTTGTAGTGATCAAACTTAAATCAGCTTTAGCAGGCAGTTTGTCTTTTTCAAACTGTGGGATTGAAAGAGTAATGCTTCCAGTGGATAATAAAACATGACATCAGCCCACTGATGTCAGAAGACATTAGTCACAAGTTTGTCACAACTCATGCCCTCCACTATCTGTTGAATCAGTGATGCTCATGGACATTTCGTGTTGCTGTAGATTCTGAATGAAAATGCCACTGAAATGACCCATTTCCTAAAAGGATTCTTATTATTTAGGACTTGTTTCCTGCAGAGACCCCATTGTCTGTTATGCAATAAATCATTTTAAGTCATAACCCTGTTTGGAGAAAACACTGATGAAAAATGACTGGCCAGAAAAAACAGAAAGAAGGATATTCATTCTCAAAGTTTCTATTCGAAGCCTCTTTTCCCTCCTCTGAGCCTCAAATAGTTAAATGCTGCATGGTCAAATGTGATGTCTCTCTGATACATCACGGCAATACACTTACCAGTGTGTGCAGCATCGCCCCCCCCTTGAGGGATAACCTCCCCTTATAATGCAATCAAACATGACCCCCCCCCCCCCCCCTTATAAGCTTGCCTATGCATTTGCACACATGCTTGGCGGTGCGCGTGCACACAAACACACACTTGATGAAGATGTTAGCATCATGTCCCCACAAGGAGACTGCACCGAGCAGCAGGGAGAGGGAAGGAGGTAAAGCGATTGATGCCTCCTTCAGTCATCATGACAGAGGCAGAATGCAAAGTTGTGGAGGGCTACAGTTCTCTGAAGGAAGGAGAGGAAAAAACTGACAAGCAAAAAAAAGAGGGAGGGTACAGAACAAATAGAGCCATTCCACCACACACTTACCTCTTTTACTTCAGCGGGCATTGCCAAATCTTCTCTGCCTCCCCACAAATGATGAGCAAGATGCGTCCCCCAGTGAGAGTCTGTTTCTCTGCTGATTTTTTGCCTTGACTCTTCCTTTGAGCATATGAGGCAGTTCAAACACGAGCAGCCATCCTTTCCTCCCAGCTTTCACCAACACACGTCCTCTCTCTCCCTTTTTTCTCTCCCTCCCTCTGCCTCTGTTTTCTCTTTCTCTCACAAACGCACACTAGACGCACCATGCACAGATTTGCTCAACACAGACATCCACACACACACACACACACACACACACACACTCAGAAGCAATAAACGGCGGGCTCCCTCTCATTACTGCACTCCTCCTCTGATCTGTGCTGCAGTTAATGTGTGCGCTATTAGCAAGGTGCAGAATCAACTCTGATGCTGAGCCTGTGAATGGCTTAGGTAAGTGCAGAGCCCTGCAATCCCTGTGCGCTACCCATATTTTCTGGCAGCCTTGGTGCGCAGGCAGAGCACACACACACACACACATGCCATTCCCTGTGGGCTCACAAGCAGATGCAGCTGGAGCAGCCCGCACTAGTTTGGTCCTGTGTCCCCCATGTGCAGCATAATAAAGGGTGAGGGATGGGAAGGTGCAGAGAGGCTGAATGCTGCACCAGGAAGACACACACTCCACACTGAACCGGTGTTGTTCTGAAAACTGTAACAAAACCTTTTCCCCCACCTGCTTTCCTGTTAGTTAATGCATCTCCATCTCAATGCGTTGTTATTTGATAGGCTTAGAAACCAAGTTAATGATTCATGCAGAAAGGGATTCATAGATAAGGCAAGGCAAGTTTATTTATAGAGCACTTTTCAACACAAGGCAATTGAAAGTGCTAAATGCTCCATATGTTTTTTAGATGTCGTCACTAAAAAATCTGAATCATTTGTTGTGGTGGATTTTTTTGGGAGCTTCTTTCTCTTTTCTGATGTAGTGGGTATAACATCATTTCTAAAAAAGGAGTCTGAGATTGGCTGAAATGGTCTGAAATAATCACGTTGATTTTCTGACATCCACTTGACTTGAAAAATACTGACTGATGATCAGCTATCATCTACGGAACAGTGCCATCTCTCATCTGTTTTTCATTTTGATTTAACAGCGACCCTCCATTAGTGACCCGGGGAGCATTTAGAGAAACTCATCGACTGCATTTTTGTCATCCCTGTTTGTCTAAACTTTGCTAATAGACAGTGGTTTGATATTTTTGAAGCAAACACCTTTGCATTTTTGAGGTGCATTTCATAAAAACTCTTGGCTCAGTCATCCTTGCCTCATTTTTTTGAATCCCTTGTTGGTAGTCAATAATATCTCCTTGTTATTTCAGAATAACTCAACAGAACAGTATAGCCACAGAAACGGTGAAGTGGAATTAAAAAAGAACCTTGATTATTGTGTGTATTGAGTGATTCTTTTGATCAGTTAAAAAGCTCCCTCGGGGAAAAGCTATCATTTGAGTCATTTCCTTTAATTGAAAAAAGAAAAGAGTGTAGATCTTGCATTGTGGAATTAAATTATCATCTATGAAACAGCATGTTTTCACATTAGAAAGATTTACCGACATGCAAACAAGAATCCATTTGTTCCAGAAATGATTACTGTTCGCTGCTCTCCCACCGCTCCATATCCACACTTGAAGTTCCATCAAATGGAAAACTCCAACATTAAGTGTTTTAATGGTTTTGGGTCACTGACAGACACCAGAGTGGCTTTTTATCACAGGTGGCTTAGTTTGTATACTGCTTGATATTTTAATGAAATGTTGTTGTACTTAATTACATTTATAAAACTGAATATCCAATACTAGATACAGGGCAGACATGAACAGAGATATTAGATGCAGACATAAAGATATACAAAATGTACAAATATACCCAATGCCTGAAAAGTCAGAGGATTAGCTTCTCACTTTGTCCAGAGGGGCTGGAAGTGTTCAAACTTTAATGAAAATGAATTCAATAGTCTAATGTCAACCCAGCACTATAGGAATAGGAGGAAATTGGAATTGGAGGATCAGCAAAGTGATAACAATTCATCTTCTGGGAATAATTAATGTATATAACAAAATTCATAGCAAGCACTTTTTAGCTTTTAAGATATTTCACGATAAAACTGTTGAAAAACTAATGATTCATCCTCTGGGGAACATGAATGAAGAAAACTAATCTGACTATCTCTCCAACAGTTCCTATGTATTTGAGCAAATAATTTAAAGGATATGAAACCATTCCTCCACAAGGAATTGCATAGTACAGTGTTTCAATGATTGTGATGTGAATTGCAAATAGCTAATTGTACAATATAGCCTCTCGGTTTTCCACCATTTCATCATATATGTGCTGTATGTAGTTTGAATTTGTTAAACCTTTAAATTCTCAAAAGTCACTGCAATAACTATGAAGCAAGCAATTTAAAACATTTACATTATGTGAACTTTCTCTGTGCATCATTTTGTCCATCTGAAAAAGCAAGAAGTGAAGTAAAACACTAAAAAACAACCCACACAGGTGTGTCAGTGTGAGATAGCAGGGACTGACACATTATCGTTAGAGCTGGAAATGTCACTGATGATGGATGAGACCTTTTCATACTTCAAATAAATTATACTGGAGTTATTGACATTCCCTCAGGGTGTACAGTTTTGGAAATTACTTTGAGATTATTGCACTTAATGTGACGAAATGTCAGCTGTATGGATCTGTTTTATCTCATTTATTATAAGCTTCTTCTCACTTTCAAGCCCACAAACTTTACCTGATATCACCTCACGTACATGCACACAGACACAACTCTTAAAAAATATTTTTGCCTCAAGGACTTCTCCTCTGCTATTCCTCTCTTCAGGTTGAATAGAGAAATGTTTCATTGTTGGGACGGCATCAAGGACTGCTGTGACAGAGAGAGTCTGTAACCACCAAATTTTCAAGCGTGTCTTGCCTCTAGGCTCTGTCATTTTCCCTAAATTGCTTTTAAATTCTAGGGATTTCCATTTGCCTGCAGTAACCCCCCCCCCTCCCCCTTCAAGGTGAACTCATTACTCATCCATCCGGTTAAGTGGGCCTTCTGGATATGAACCCCAAATGACCGTTTTTACCCATGTGGGCCCACACGACACACCTGCATGGTCTCCCTACACTTCAATGTTAACCTACTTTGGGAGCCGTCTCCCTTAGGTCTGCCGCATGTATAATTACCATACACAAATGTCATTAAACTTCAACCGCTGTCTTCATGTCAGCTACTCACTGCATCTGCCTTTATTTCACTTTCCATACTGAAAGCTGCAGCATCTCTGGCAATTACGTTTATAATGGACGGCTTTCAGAGTCAAACATATTTTATATTGCATCTCATTCTTCTTCGATTTCAAGTCAAGGTTCAATTATTGTCATTCTACAACACAGTGAGGGAAAACATTCACGTTATAGTCCCTTTATGATACAATAGAAAAATGAATGTACAATGCTTTAGTAAGCTGCCTGGTGTCACGGTTGAGTGAAGGAAGCAGGACCCAAATGCAGATAACTCTGATAAACCTTTATTTCAAGGATAATGAAACTAATACAGACTAAACAGAACACTCACCGGTGAACTCAGTCACCAACAAAAGACGAACCGACAAAGACAGACAGAAAAACCAGAACTTAAATACACACAAGACACAGGTGAGGAGGGAGGAGAAAACACGGGGACACCAGGTGAACACAATCGGGTAAATTAGACACACCAGGGAAACTAACGACAGGGAACCACAGACGGATTTAAACAAGACAAAACGCAGACAGAAAACCAAAAATAGATCTAGACAAGACACCATAGAGACAGATCGTGACAGTACCCCCCCCTCAAGAGACGGATCCCAGACGTCCCAGAAAAAGAACACAAAAGTCCAAAACCTCAAGCAGGGTGGGTGGAGGGGGTCCAGCGGAGGGACGTATCACTAGGCCACCAGGGTGGGTGGAGGGGGTCAGGAGGACGGGACTGAGCTGACCGCCAAGGAGCACAGCAGAGGACCAGGAAGGGATCTCGGGCGGACGGCCCGGGGGCAAGGCAGAGTTCAAGGAGGGGCTCTCGGGCGGACGGCCCGGGGGCAAGGCAGAGTTCAAGGTGGGGGTCTCGGGCGGACGGCCCGGGGGCAAGGCAGAGTCCATGGAGGGGCGAAGACCACAGCGGGCAAACTCAGGGGGCCGAGCATGAGTGAAGGCAGCGGCAGGAAGAGTCAGGGGGCCGAGCAGGAGGGCGAAGACCGTGGCACTCAGGGAGCCGGGCTCGAAGGCGAAGACCGCGGCTCTCAGAGGGCCGGGCTCGAGGGCGAAGACCAGACAGCTCCGGAGGCCGAGCAGGAAGGCGCTGAAGGGACAGCTCCGGAGGCCGGGCAGGAAGGCGCTGACGGGACAGCTCCGGAGGCCGGGCAGGAAGGCGCTGACGGGACAGCTCCGGAGGCCGGGCAGGAACCAGAGCCGGTGGGACAGGCTTCGGCAGGATCCCCAACGGAAGAGGACCAGGAGTTGGCAGGACCCCCGGCGAGACAGGTAACGGCGGGACCTCCAATGGAACAAGACATGGGATTGGCAGGACTCTCAGCGGGTCCTCCAACGGAAAAGGACATAGGGCTGGCAGGACCCCCGGCAGAAGAGTAGTTGGCGGGGCCTCCAACGGCACAGGACACAGGGTTGGCAGGACACAGGGTTGGCAGGACCCCCGGCAGAAGAGTAGTCGGCGGGGCCTCCAACGAGACAGGACACAGGGTTGGCAGGACCCCCGGCAGGAGAGTAGTCGGCGGGGCCTCCAACGGCACAGGACATAGGGTTGGCAGGACCCCCAGAAGAAGAGTAGTCGGCGGGACCTCCAACAGCACAGGACATAGGATTGGCAGGACCCCCGGCAGGAGAGTTGACGGCGGGACCTCCAACGAGACAGGACAAAGGGTTGGCAGGACCCCCGGCAGGAGAGTAGTCGGCGGGGCCTCCAACGGCACAGGACATAGGATTGGCAGGACCCCCGGCAGGAGAGTAGACGGCGGGACCTCCAACGAGACAGGACAAAGGGTTGGCAGGACCCCCGGCAGGAGAGTAGTCGGCGGGACCTCCAACGGGACAGCACAAGGAGCTGGCAGGGTCCCCAGCGGAACCTCCAACGGGGCAGGAGTAGGGACTTGAGTGGGAACTCGAGAGGAAACTCGAGAGGTGACTGGCGAGGAGACTCGAGAGGGAACTTGAGAGGGGACTCGAGAGGAGACTCGAGAAGGAACTTGAGAAGAGACTCGAGAGGGAACTTGAGAGGGGACTCGAGAAGGAACTTGAGAAGAGACTCGAGAGGGAACTCGAGAGGAGACTCGAGAAGGAACTTGAGAAGAGACTCGAGAGGGAACTTGAGAGGGGACTTGAGAAGTGTCTTGAACAGGGACTCGAGAGGGGACTCGAGAGGTAACTCGAGAGGAGATTTGAGAGATGAATTGAAAGGGAACTCGAGAGGGGATTTGAGAGGGAACTTGAGAGAAGACTTGAGAGTGGACTCGAGAGGGAACTCGAGAGGGAACTGGAGGGGTGACTTGAAAGGAGACTGGAGGGGGGACTCGAGAGGAGACTCGAGAGGAAACTGGAGAGGAAACTTGAGAGATGACTCGGGAGGGGACTCGAGAGGTGACTCGAGAGGTAGCTCGAGAGGGAACTCAAGAGGAGACTTGAGAGGGAACTCGAGAGGGAACTGGAGGGGTGACTTGAAAGGAGACTCGAGAGGGGACTCGAGAGGAGACTCGAGAGGGAACTGGAGAGGAAACTTGAGAGAGTTGGTTCGCCAACAGAACACGGGGGGCTGGAGTCGGCCGGTATGCTGACTGGACTCGGGGAGCTGGTGTCGGCTGGAGAGCCAGTAGGAGACGAGGTGCTGGAGTCGGCCGGTATGCTGACAGGACTCGGGGAGCTGGCGTCGGCTGCAGAGCCAGCAGGAGACGAGGTGCTGGAGTCGGCCGGTACGCCAAAAGGATACGGTGAGCTGGCGTCGGCCGGAGACGAGGGGCTGGAGTCGAAACCATGGCTGTTGGGGCCAGCACTGGAGCTGGAACCATGGCTGTGTCGGCCAGTTCTGTTGCCGGAACCATGGCTTCTGGGACCTGTACTGGAGCCCGAACCATGGCTGCTGGGGCTGGAACCAGGGCTGGAACCATGGTTGCTGGGGCCAGGACTGGGGCTGGAACCATGGCTCTTGGGGCTCGGGTTGCTAGCTTGGCCTTGCGACTCCTCTTAGCAGCCGCCTGAATACTCCGTGGACCTCCATAAGCCAGACGAGTTCCAGAATACGACTCCTGGACAGGAGCAGGAACTGGGGCAGAAGCATGGGTTGACTCCAGACGGAACACACCGAGACGTTTGTAGTCAGCAGGCTGGAAATTACACACCCAGAGGAAGTTCAAAATCCAGCCAGGTAAGAATTTCACCAAGTCTGGTTTCTCCATAGCCAACCGGTGTGCCTCTACCAGAGCGGCCTCCTTCTGCAGAACACTGGACGCTCCCTTCCACCAATCATAGCAGCAAGACAAATAAAAGGAAAAATGTTGTAGTTCCACCTCAAAAGGATCATCTGCTGGGTCCATTTCTGGTCGGTTCGTACTGTCACGGTTGAGTGAAGGAAGCAGGACCCAAATGCAGATAACTCTGATAAACCTTTATTTCAAGGATAATGAAACTAATACAGACTAAACAGAACACTCACCGGTGAACTCAGTCACCAACAAAAGACGAACCGACAAAGACAGACAGAAAAACCAGAACTTAAATACACACAAGACACAGGTGAGGAGGGAGGAGAAAACACGGGGACACCAGGTGAACACAATCGGGTAAATTAGACACACCAGGGAAACTAACGACAGGGAACCACAGACAGATTTAAACAAGACAAAACGCAGACAGAAAACCAAAAATAGATCTAGACAAGACACCATAGAGACAGATCGTGACACCTGGGCATCTATTGTACTGTATCTATCGAATTTTTGAAACCTTTTGTCCCATTACAATCTTATTTGTTAAATACATAACCATTTGCTGAATGGAATAGCAGTCACATGTTTTTCAAGCTCACAAACTAGTTTCTGTCCATCCTTTATTATGCTTTCTCAGTGACGTGTGCAGTGTTGTAGGTTATTTTCCAGATATTTCAGCCTTTCATTTAGCCATGTATGTGTTATTTGACTCAGGTAGTAATCAAGACTGCCAGGGACATCTTTAAATATTTTTTTTTAAAACTCCATGTTATATTAGCCTGGTCCTAAAGATGGAGATCAGTTGTGGAAAGGTGAACATTTAATATTCTGTTTACTTAAAAAGACGTAACTGGCTGAAATCTAAACAACCACCAAGGTCTATTTGTGGTAAATGCCTAAAGGGGTTGAGCACTTCCAGGGATCAAGAATTTTAAAGATGACTATTCTCTGTCCAATTATAGCAGGGTATAACAAAATTATCAGTTCTGCAAATTCATGAGATGTTTTGCAAATCAATTCTGCATAAATAAATACATTTCAAGATTTGATGTGTAAAAAATCAGCAAGTTGGGAAGCTAAACAGTAAACAGTTGAATACTGTGTATTTTCATTCATACTCGTGCAGCATCCTGGGTCTTATTACCCTCTCGCGTTCTCTACCTATATTTCATAGAGCTCTCCAGTGTTTACTCTCAGTTTACTAACTAATACAAATCTGCAAAAACAACCTGAATCGCCAGCAACGACTACCCTCGTACTTTGTTGCCACCAAGGACATCGTGTGTTTGGATTCAAATATTATAACTCCGATCACGTTTTACTTTTCTTTTCATGTTCTCCTACAGTCTACCTGGGCAACTACTGTAGCTTTCAACTATTTTCTACAATCTGTACATTGATTTATTCTCGGTTCCCATCGCCTGGCCTGATACCCCTCACACACACGTAGGAAATAATGTTCTCTATGTTAACAGCAAGAATAAATCCAATTGTCCTGAATGCATTGATGAATTAAAAAGAGGAGAAAGAGCCACACATTCCTCCAATTAGACACCTCAGCTTTATGTGTACATGCGGTTTTGTTAAAGTCGTCATAGCCACAATAACTGTATCGAAAATTGGCACAACCAACCATGTGACAGAGATGAATCTAATTATTGCTGCCTATTATCTAAACACAGTCGACAAACACCCACACAGATAAATTAATATTACATTTGCAGCATGTATGGAGCTGAATGAATTGAAATGAACAGATGCCCACACAGTCTTTGGTGCTCAGCGGGGAATTTAACATCCTTTTCCTGTGTACACTGCCACACAGAGGCACAGTCAGTGCACATTTTTGTCCTAATTAAAACCCACACTGCCCACCTCTGCTCTGCTCAGACTGGCATGTTGAGCTGAGCCTAATTCAATTTAACGCTGAGACAAAACGTCTATCAAGAGTTTACAAAAAATAAGAAATTGGTGCCAGCAATGTGTTAAATCCTGCTTGTATTTCAGATGGCCCCCTTTACACACAGTGCATAATAACACTGGAAATACCAGAAAAGGTCACCAAAATCGGCAAAAAGGTCACATTTAATTTTCATATTCAAATATTCAAAGATGATCACATAAGCAACACCAATTTGCAGAAGTATAACAGGAAATCAGTACATTATGCTACTTCTGGAAAGGATCCAGTCAGATTGAGAGTTTGTCCTCAGACTATAAATGACAAAGCAGTCCCCCCATGGTGAGTTTTAGGAACTTCCACCAGGCAGGATCACACAAGCACAACTTCTCCTGAGGCAGCACTACAATACATCCCTTCCCTGTGATTTTGATTAATAATGTAAATATTATAAAACAGCCCCCTCCCATCCAGAGGAGAAACCAACCAGGGTGCTATTAATCCAACTTCTCTTTGTCAAGTGTGACTGCAGCAAGTGCTTAATCACACCCAGGGAGAGCCCGGGGAGGAAATGAAATGCATCAGTGGCACTGCAGCTGAAAATGACAATCAGCCAGTTCAGAGATGTCTCTGATGATCAGGCATATCAATGAGCTGAGAGAAAAGAGACTGAGAGGGAGAGAGAGAGAGAGAGAGAGAGAGAGACACACACACACACACACAACCACTGCTACAGAGAGTCAGTGGCACAAATGTAGGTCAGTATGCAGCGTCGCTAGAATTATCATAAACAATTTAGGAGATTTGAAAATGTATCAGAGTAAATTACCCCAAGTTTAGGAGTCTGTGTTCCTCAGATGAACTCTCACACTGTTTACTCTTTTTGTATTGCTCTGTTTTTCAAAACATCATGCATATGCAAGAAGAACCATAGATCACAGATACAAATCTGCCATAATAGAGTGGCGAAGTCCCTCCTCTTCCGGTGGACCTCCATAAGATCTTATTTCGAAAAAATTATGTATTGAAGTCAATGGAGAGAGAAAGATTATCTTTCGATCCCGTTTGAATTTTGCAATGAATTATAATATGATGTTTGTCAATTTAAAAGATCATTTTGCAAGTACAAAAAAAAAAAATGTGTCGTAAAACTGTGAAGTAACACATTTGTTTGTGTGAAAAGCTCAATGAACTACATCTCTGGTCTCACAGAACAACACACGTCACCAAGATGGCCGTCACTACTGTCTTGTCAACAAAACGATTGACTACCCTCACTATCACCACAATGAAACGCGTCCAGAAGAATGTCATGCAAAGCTGCCTGCCTGCCTTCCTTTGATTCTCTCTGAACTGCCTGGTCTTTTTAATGTTTAATGTCAACCATTTGTGCAGATAGCATGAAGTAGAAAAGATCGGCGATCGCCGATGCTAGCGTTAGCATTTCTCCCCCGGGCTTAAATTGTGTATTATAGAATGATCACACCGGTGACAGTACTCTTCAAAGGGTTCACAAAATATGACTACTACTCATACTGTTTAACATTTTGGGTTACTTAATGTTACTTCATATTAAGGCTAATAAAAATGACAAGGCTGTAATGCTAACTAACGTGCTAGCTACTAGCTAGGTAGCTAACTTGATCCAGCCACTCCTGGTCCTTTCATCAGACGGGAAGCGAAAGAACTAGCAAGACCCATTGCTGGTATGATAACAACCTGGTACTAAGCACACAGGCATCTTGTTAAAGTTATCTTATCTTAGCCAGATCTTAGCTATCTCTTAGTGGAGGAAAACAATTGTGACATCACTTACACGACTCTGGGATTTGTAGTCTTTCTAGTTGCGTATTTTTCATAGTCTTATATTTCAACAGTTTTACGACAAACTGTGACTGTTTTGACATGGAAATTATTTTTTAAGATTGACAAACATCATGTGTAATTCATGGCACAATTCAAACGGGATCGAAAGATACGTTTTCTCTCTCCATTGACTTCAATACATTATTTTTCCGAAATAAGGTCCCATAAACCGGAAGTAGATGGGCGTGACTTCGCCACTCTATAATGCAGTGGTTCTCAAAGTGGGGGGCACGCACCCCCAGGGGGGCGCAGAGGCATGACAGTGAGAGACCAGGAGGAAAAATGGTTATTTAAAAAAAGAATTTAGAAAAATTATTGATTCGAAAATAATATGATGCAGTACTATTACGTCTGGGTCTCTGTGTTTCATTAAAGCTTGGCTCTGTGTGTGTGTGGAACGAGCCATTTTGTGTGCGTGCGCGAGCGAGAGAGAGAGAGAGAGAGAGAGAGAGAGCGCACCGGTACCGGGGATCGTTGTTGTTAGCTTCTGGTGCTAGCGAGCTACGCTAACGGATATAAGGAGTTTTTTCAACAACAAAGTGGAGGAGAGCCCTCTCCTGTCAGACTGAGAGACTCAGTGAGCTAAAGGACTCTCTCACTGTTATCTCAGTGGGACTCAAACGTTTTGGTCACCATTAATGTAAACAATTATTTCCGAGGCACACATATGATCATTATAGTTATAAAAAAATAAGAGAATAAATTAAAAACAGGTATGAAATACTATATGACATTAAAAAAAGAATAAAGTTTAAAAGGGAGTGATTTGTAAAATATCCATTAAAAAAAAGTAAATCTGTTTACAGTTCTGTTTCAAATGGGTGTTGAGAGATGTATCCATAGATGTCTTCATTTTGCTCTCAAAGTGCACCAGATTGATACTTTTAACTTCAATATTTAAAAATCTTCCCGGGGGAGCTTGCCCCTGGAAGCCCCTATGTGAGGTCCACACACCACCTGTAAAAATAGCACTTTACCCCTGCTTACACCTATATGCCGTGAGCTGATATCGAGCCTTCATTGTAACAGTCGCGGGTACATTGTGTATGTGCGTGGGGATTGTTGCAATAGAAAATTCCACTTTAGCGACCGGTACATTAATGGGAAACCCTAAATGTTTGAGCACCCTCTATGAAACGTCAAGCTACCCCACAGCACCCCCAAAATAAATCTCTGGTGTCGCCACTGAGCCTGACTATTTGTGTTGGGGGGGCCCGACTTTTTTTTTTTTTACAAAGGGGGGGCCTGACAGAAAAAGTTTGAGAACCACTGCTATAACGTGAGAGAGGCAGAGAGTTGCCTGCAAAATAAATGATGGCTCAAAGTTCACTAATGAACTTTGTTTTTTTTTAAAAAGCCAGACTGCCCTCATCTAGCAGCGATCTATACGATCATTTTCTGATAACGATGAAATATCCCCGCCTCCCTCTCCCCACGTCTCCCTCTCCCCACCTCTCCTGCTGCTGGGCTGTCAGAAGAAAACAAATGTTAACGGAAACTCTGCCGCACGGTTCCCTCGTCCCTTGAAAGAGGCGGAGAGGTGGGTGTTTTTCATCTGCTGGTGGACAGTCTGGAGAGATATACACAGGGTTGGGTTGTAACCATGGTTGTAACGGAATAGCCTACATGTAACGGGATTACATAATCAGAATACAAAAATCAAGTGTATTCAGCTGGCGTTACATTTGAAAAACGAATAATCTGATTACAGTTACTTTCGTAAACCTGAAGTGAATACATTTTGGAATACTTATTGGAATTATTGGTGGAAAAGTTTCCTCACAAAATGTAATATTCATTACCGGTGTCGGTACACGATGTCTTCGGGGTACACGATGTGTTCGGGGTCCGTCTCTTACCAGTGACGTCACAACGTCACGACGTAACGACGTCAATGACGTCACGCATTGTGATTGGCTGGACGGTAATTTACCCAAGCTGTCTATAAAACACTCAGGGGAGTTTCCTGAATTTTCATGCCCAAAGCCAAGCACTAGGCCCTGGGCAAATTAAGAGGCTGATCTGGGGCACTTTTGTCCACTTTCCCTGGTGCTAGAAACTCAAGTCAGGCATCCCTGGAATCGTCTCAGAGAGTAGATGATCAGTGGGGCCTTCTTTTTACTGAAACATGATGTTTCGATGTATATTTCCATTTAAAATGCTAACCGCTAGCCGCAAAGCAAGCATCGCAGCCACACGCTAGGAGTATGGGAGTAATAGTGTAAACATAATTATGTAAATAACCCAATTTGTGTTCTGTGAAACGGAAAAGGATTCTATGGAAACAACATCACGGAGAAAAAAGTAATATCTTCTACATATAATAACGGACAAAGTAAAGAATGAAGTGTAGGCTATGTTTAAATGTTCGGAATTTGACCGTGTATGATGGTCCTCTTGAGTTGCCGTACAGCCAATGGCGTACAGCCATTGCTCCATTTTCATGTTTTTTAACATGTTTTTCACAAACATTTTCACACGCTAGGAGTATAGGAATACTTCAATTCGGTTCGTCATGATCTGTAGATGTGATTTGCCCCCGAGCACCCCTGGGTAAATTACCGTACAGCCAATCACAATGCGTACAATGTGTGACGTCATTGGTAGGAGACGGCCCCCGAACACATCGTGTACCGACACCGGCAGAACTGTGTGCACACTGCACGGCGCTGCAGCATGTCACTCTGTGAGCGAGAGAGAGATGCAGCGTGTCTGTGAGGCCCCGCCCCCGCACGCAGAGAGAGAGAGATCTCTCTCTCTTAAAATATATTCAAAGTTAGAAACGGAGATGGTTAGATAAAATGTGCAAGATAACGTTTATGTAGCATTTATTTATTGTCGAAATGATGACATTTATAACGGGATAAAATCAAAGTGAATGGCCTGCTGCTGCTGCTGAATGCATGGGGCAAGTGACTGGAAAAAGTTTTAAAAGTTATTACATCGTTTCAGATAATAATAATAATAATAATAATAATAATAATAATAATAATAATAATAATAATAAATAATAATAATGATGATGATGATTCATTCTATTTAGGGGCGTCTTTCAAAGCACCCAAGGACACCTTACAATTCATAACATATTCTAAGGAAAGGTTTTAAGACAGTACAAAGAATGCAGTCCGGGTGATGTTTTTTATGTGGGTGCAGATGAGAGAGCTGTCCAGAATGACACCAAGATGTTGTGTTTGTGCTCTTGATAAGCCATTAAAACAGTAAAATACGTGTCTCATGTTCACCAAAACCTACCCATCTGTTATGGAAAAAGAAAGTATTCTAAAAGTAATCTGCCACCGGTACCGGCGGGGATTGTTGTTAGCTTCTGATGCGCAGAAGAAAAATCTGGCCCACCCTTTTTTTTACAGGCCCACCCTAAAGTACATTTCTGCCTACGCTACTGAGTCAGAGTGGCTGTAATATTCATGATGTCCACATTGGATGTGTTATGAGAGCCATCCTTGATAAATTATGAGGACACAATCATTGTGGGTATGCCTTTTTAAAATTAAATCCATACTTAGATGATCCACCATTAGAATATACCCACTGTGTTTGTCTAACACAGACAAATAAAACTATTTCGCTTTAACTGAATTTAAAATGCTTTTTTTTTACCAATAAATGATTGGCACAAATGACTTGTACTTTGGGTGAACAGACCCTTTACATTTCAACTGAAAGAAAGTTTATTTGGCGTCTTAGTTTCTCTTCTAGAGCATACTGTTATGGTCTCTTCATCCACAACCATGTATTCCCATTAGATCAATAAATCAGAAAAACCAAAGACTAAAATCCCACTTGGTTGGACACAAATAAAAACAAGGTATTTAAAGATGTGGCTCATTTGAACCTAAAGCACCAGCAATAACAATGGTTTGGGTTCTGAGGTTGGATTATATTAGTAGATGGTTTATTGTACTTGTGTATGTATGTATGTATGTATGTATGTATGTATGTATGTATGTATGTATGTATGTATGTATGTATGTATGTATGTATGTATGTATGTATGTATGTATGTATGTATGTATGTATGTATGTATGTATGTATGTATGTATGTATGTATATTTGTATTATTTTCATTTAATGTGTGATATCCATCTATAACCACCTACAGGCTACATAACATATGAGAGAAAGAAAGCAGCCTGCAACATAAGATAAGAGCTACAGAGTTTGAACAACAACCCATATTAGCTTCCTGCTAAAATCTTGTTATTATTTAATCACAAAACTGATCCATATTCGTCTTGAGCTGCAGCTAGCTTGTTGAACTAGCCACTAATTCACAGTTAGCTAATTGTCTGCCCAGCTGCAGCTCATTAAACACACACTCACCTGCAGGTATAATTTTCGAAAATGCAGGTTTGGTGTTCTTCAATTCTAGAAAACACTATCTGCCCATGACTTTTTGTAATCGGTAGCTAAGGTTTGTTTACTCCCTCTTGTTCAGGAGGTGCAGGGACTCAATCTGCCACCTGCTGTCAATCACCCACAGACACGCCCCTCCACTCCCCTAAAACCGTTTTTCTTCCTTTTCATTGTACAAAACTATGAACAAAATATTCGCTGTAATTTTTTACTGCCAAGCTTTTTAACTGCCAAAAAGACAAAAAGTAACATCAGAAGATCCAAATGTCTATCCTGGGAACATAATTGGGTGCCACTTTACAATAAGACTACTCTTATAAAGGATTCATAAAGGGCTTATAATTAGGTTATTAATTAGGTTGTGAGCACTTTATTAATCATTAAGAACTATTTATAAACCTGTTCTAAAATAGTTGTCATACATCAACACAGGCTCACTATTTGGCAGCCAACATCCTTGGTATCTGTTGTTCACCGAGTTGATTCCCCCCCCCTTCCATCTTGATGTTTCTTGGCATCTCTTTATGACTATTTATTTACGAGTTACTAACATTTATAGTTGCCAAAAGGGAGCCTTATTGTAAAGTGTAAAACACATTCCCATTTATGAATGAGTTACTACCATTTCTAATAATAAGGCTTAGCAGTACAGATCAATGTGGGCTCACTATTAGGCAAGCAACCGGTCACAGTTGCCCTGTTTATCTCATGTCTTATAAAAGACATATTTATTATTATTTATAAAGTGTTCACAACCTAATTAATAAATTAATTACAAACTATTCGTAAACCCTTTATAAGGGTAGTCTTATTGTAAAGTGGTACCCATAATTGTAACAATTTTAGCTTGAGCAAGCAGGTAAAAAATATGGATGTGCACTAGATGTTTCCAACAGTGATGAAAGTATGATTGTAAAGTGTTTCTTTTTTAAATTGTGTCTTGTAATTTTCTGTTGAACTCTTATTGGGAGTGCTTTTAAATTGGTACAGTTTACATTTTAAACAGAAGAAAAAACAAATTAGCACTTTCCAAACTGAGTGGGATTGGAAAAGTTATATTTCTGGTCATGAAAAACAGTGTTGAAATAAACCGACTTAAAGCAGATGTACTCTTACACACAAAGCTAGCATTTGTAAGATTCATCCACTCATAGATCATAATGGAGCCACTTTGTGGGAGGAGAACATGTCTTACATTATAATTATTAAAGGAAGGTTATCTTCACATTCAGTATGAATATTTGCAGGGACCACAAACTGTTTCAATGTGGGCATTTGATAAACTGTGAATCTGTCCCTTAATAAACAGGATATCTTTGAAAAATGTAATCATGGCAGATAAGGTATCTCTAACTGGATCCCTTTTCTTTTTTTGTTGATCTGTGTAAATTTGTTAACACTTTATATTAAGGTAAACATATTCACCATCAACTTCACATGCATATTAGCAGTATATTGGCTCTTTATTAGTCATTATAAAACACGTATTAATGCCTAATTCTACATGACCATATTCTACAAGTACTAGGCCATTAGTTAAGAGTTTTTCCTCAATAACCCTCTAATTAGTGCTTATTTATTGCAAGTAAAGAAGTTGTTGTAAATGAGTTTTGGTGTTAATATGCTCAATATGGGCCTAATAAGGCAGTAGTACCACAAGAATAGTAATTCTCCCATAATAACAAATATGGTATATTCTTATTAACAAGACATGAAACTACAAGTGTTTATTTTTATATATAACAAAAGATTTGGTATTTCCAACTCAGAAACATATTATGTTCCCTATTTTAAAGTGAAGTCTTGTTCATAACAAACAAGCTAATAGTTTGTCTCTAATAGGTTAATTAACAAATAGTTGATGGTGAATAAGTGTACCTTAATATAATGTGTTACCGTGAATTTTTATGAAGACAGGCATTTCAAACTGTTCTAGCAGACAGTGATTGCAGTGGTTTCTGGTCAATATTGCACGTGTCCCTATAAAAGTGGGACTGTAAAAAGAAAATAATAGATTAGCACTAAAGCACTTGAGATAATAGCTTGCATATAATTTGTTCACACCCCTCTTCTGATGATGCTTTATGCACCAATATATTCAACAGCTTCTGAATTCCTTACAGACGTCTGCACAATGTCATGAGTGAAAAGACTGTGTAATATCATTTGCAATCTTGTTAGACATAATTTTGGCAAGAGCTAATGCTCCGATGAATCCCGAACAATGCTGTTTACACTTTCCTTGTTATTCTCTGGCACTTTAACTGAGAGGCTTTTTTCTGTAAATGCTTCACATCTTTAGTTGTTCTCAGGTCTTTAACTAGGCGAGTTGTTTTTACATCACTGAATTAACCGGTCTAGTGTGAGATCTGTCAGTTATTCAGCTGTGTTGTAAATTCCTGCCAACAGTTTAAATCACTAAATCCTTTCAAGCTTTCCTGTTGTCGAATCTGCACCTGCTATAAGGTAAAGTGCAACAATAACTCACATGAAAAGCTCCAGCGTCAAAGTCAAGAATGTCATTTATTGCTTAAACACAAACGTGTGATTGTCTATCATGGCGCGAGGTAATAAAAACTCCAAACATTTCTGCCGCAAAGACCCTGAATGACTCACGAGGCTGTCCTGAGAATGAAGGCCATTCAGAAGAGCAGACGTTTGAAGAAAAATGCAAAATGAGTCACTGGATTTCTCATCTGACCCTGCAAAAACATTAAACACACTTCCCATAGATGTCTTTTTCACTTGTAGATTACATGAAAAAAGGTTAAAGGAGATGTGTGCCTTGGGAAGTTTTTATATTCTTGATTTTCCTATTATTTTTTTAATGTGAACTACCTGTAGTGATAATAAAGTGCAGTGTGAAAGGGACTTTCTGAAATATAGGGCACACTATCAAGCCTCCCCGGGACTTTTCCATTAGTTGTAGTCCTTGACATGGACAACATGCTGTTTTTTGGCATTTTCCACACAATAGCATCATCTGCTGGAGCTCGCTGCCTAGCCAACGTCACACCTCCTTCTGAAACTGTTCACTAGAGGGTGCCAAACACAAATGCGATGCAGAAACAGGCATTGCAGATCCAGTGAATCAATCCACCACATTTAGATGTATTTTAAACTCCCCATTACATGTCTTCTTTGATTTCCATAAGCGCTTCGATCGCTGCTAAACAGATGTATGAACGGTCCCAGTTTATAATAGAAATGACTGTAAAGTGCATAGTTGCTATATTTCAGTGAAGCATATCATCTGTAATGAGAACAAATTATCTTGTGGATGTGGCGCACTAAAAAAAGTGTTGTAGTATAATATCTTTGTAGTAAGATTGATCACCAGCAGTAAAATGCATTTTTCCTTTTGCAACTTAGAGAAGCAGGTGCTTTAAAAATGTAAAACCTCATTCACAGTCATCCATTTTATTCTGCAGCGCTGTGCAGGTGGCTTCACTGGCAGCCATTCAGATAAGAAAATAGCGTGAAACAGAAATTAAAATTACAAAATAAGTTTATTCATATAAACAACTACAAAATTCTATTAAAATGGGTGTTTTTCAGCGGGAGACATATTGGATGATACGGTATTATATTGTTTCACAAAAGCAATATCAAAACACATACAAACAGATAATAAGTTAACCTGTATTCTTCACATAGCTCTTCTGGTTTCACTGAGTGTTTGTAGAGCTCACTCTGTTTGTAAGAGGAGGCACAACTATCCTGAGATTCACCGTTTTGCAGATTTGGAACTTGCATGACTGAATAATCCTAAATGTGTCCTCCACTGTGTATTCTCACACACCCTCCCACAGATGAAAGTCCCGTATGGCCTCTTATTTACAAAGTATTTCGGAGCTGTGAAGACTGAGACTAACACTGCATAGATGATTCATTCACACCATCAGAAACATGGGAGTATTTATTTCAGGGCTCCCAGAGTGACTGAGTCCTTCCCCTCGGAGGAGAATGGGAGCGAGGATCGTTTAGTGGAGGCGTACGAGGGGGTGGAGGAGGAGGGTAAACGGGGCAGAGTGGATGTAGAGGAGGGGAAGGGTTGAGTCTGTCTGTCCGCGGGGCCGTACGCCGGAGAGGAAGAGCGGCCCTTGCTCTGCAGGCTGCTGCTGCTGCTGCTCTGCAGGGGGGAGCTGGACGTTTTCGGGCCTCGAGTCAGAGACGACGTGGAGGAGCTGGAGAGAGGCGAGGTCCTCATGCCGTACCCCAGGATGCCTGTACTCATCAGGAACTCCCTGGAGCCGTAGGCCGGAGGAGTGGGGCCACGGGAGCCTGGGGGTCGGATGTTCTCCGGCGGGAGACTCCTCCTGCTGGGGATGTCATAGATCCCCACATCTGGGCCGTACAGGGCCTGGGTCCTGGCTTGGAGACGCAGCATCCTGTCCCTCTCATCCATCTCTCGTCTCTCCTGGATGGATGCCATGATGGTTTTTGAAAAGCTGTCGTAGCGTGCAGTGGAAGACTTCTGAGGCGCCAAACCCTGCGGACCCAGATCGCGGAGGCTGTCTCGGAGACTCTGAGAGGTCAGATCTCGCATCGCCAGACCTGGAGGGGCGACGTCTCGCGATGTTAAGCTCTGGGAGGCCAGGTCCCTCGGCATCATTCCTTGAAAATTGGGAGAAGGGTCTCTTTGGATGAAACCTTGGAAGGACGGCGAGGGCTCTCTTGAGGAGAGACCCTGCAGTGAGGGGGAGGAGTCTCGAGGCTGAGGGGACTGCCTGGTGACGCCCATGAACACGGGGCTGTAGTCGTGAGGAGAGGCCCGCTGCACCACAGTCCCGTCTGAGCCCAGGGTCATATAGTGAGGGTGATAGCCCACCGGAGGAGCCCCTCTCTGAGCCCGGAACTGAGGGTCTGCAGGGCTGATGATGATGTTATCGTAGGAGAGGCTGCTGCTGTGGTTGGCCAGCAGGTTGGAAGAGTTGATGATTCCCGGTGGGGGATTGGATCCCAAACCTTCACCGTGCATGGCAGGTAGGTGAGATTTGCTGCCGTGGCGATTGTTGTGTCTGAGGGTGAGGGAGCGGGAGTTGAGCGTCAGAGAGTTGAGCTGCATCGGGCTGGAGCTGCGGTTGGTCTGGACAGGAAGTCCGATCTGCTGACTTCCTCTCGCAGGGCTTTCTTTAGGCTCAGAGCGGGAGTCATGCCTGTTGGTGTTCCCTTGCTGCTCTGATGTCTTCAGCAACTAAAAACACAAAGACATAAATATCTGTTAGACAAGGATCAAACTACGATATATGGAAAAAAACACCCTACCACATTAATATCAGACTGAAAAGCACCTGCTCCGGAGGAATGGGTGACGATCCTCTGGATATAGCTTCCAGGACCGGCCGTAGCTGCGGCACAGTGGGAATTGATACAGGAATGATAGATTTGGTATGATGTCCCATTTCTAAAACAGAAAACACATTGTGATTAATTGGAGGATACAGAAGGTAGATATGTTTGTAATTTTCTCATTCAAATTCCAAAAAAGACCAAACTAATGTTGAGTTAGCTGGTATGATTAGTACCTAGTGATTATGTAAGTCATATATATATATTTTACAACTAAAATATTCATATTTAACAAATGGCTACTTCCTAAAACACTTTGGCACTGTAGTAGCAAAGATACTCAAATAGGAGGAACTGCAGTTAGTGTAAAAAATTGCCCACAATACGTATTTTGGCACCATGACCATCATCACCATGAATAGGATTTGAAATAAATATCACTAGACATATCCTTTAAATGACTCTGCAGGCTTATGAAATTAGATGTATACTATATATACTTGGTATCGTGTATAAATATGTGTTTAACAGAGTATATATGTGTCATCCAACAGTACCGTCCATAACAGTGAATTGGCTTTTCAGCAGGCCGTGGTCTGGTTTGGGGGGCAGCGGTGGAGGGGTCTTCACAGGCTCCACAGCTCCAGCTGACGTTCGCTGGCAGGAGAACAAAACACAGAGAAGCGTGAGGGATCTGATCTCTTGACAACTGGAGTTACAACCCTTAGACGTGGTGTGAGAACATATTTAACTTCGAATTTGTCATACTTTATTTTGGAGATCCTGGCTCTGTATCCCGTTGTCCCTGACCTTCACCGGCCTCTGCCTGTCAATCTCTGGTCTGAGGAACGGAGCCTGGACGTGAATCACTGCTTTCTTACAGGGCCTCGCTGTGTAGCTGGAGTCACATGACAAACGGGGCGTCAGACAGTGAGTTATAAAGCTTCCGGAAAAACGGAACATTGAGTAGAAGTAATGGATCTTACTTTGGAGTGATGGGGCTGCACACCAGATACTCCAGATTGTTACAACAACCTCGTGTGAAGGGATTTACTCCTCCTTGAAACTTCCCAGTGACCTGTGGCATCAGGAAGATAACAGTACACATGTATTCATTATATTTAGATAAATCATGTCAGGGATAATACTTTAGAATAACACAGCTGGTAAATCTAAGAATGGAACCATATGGGATTTTATCTTGGATCGCATTAAAAAAACATAATAAGTTGATCATGGTGAATTACTTTTATCTGGATAATCATGAATATAATCACATTATTTACTTAAAAAAGCTGATCCTGGTTTAAAAATATAGAAATCATCATGAAGGAAAGTGTAAAAAATATGTGTTATGTTATTTGACAAAATGTAAGGTAAAGTGATTTCAGTTTCAGCATATTTTAAGAATAATGAGGGGGAACATTTTTCTGGCCTGGTTAAGTGTTTCAGAACCTTATAAAGTTCACTTTAAATCAGACTGACCTGTTCATTGGTGGTTCGTCCTCTGGACACCAGGTACAGGTGGAATCCAGCGAGTCCCAGGACCGGGAGAATAAACAGCCCTGATATACTGATCACCACCAAACTGTACATGCTGTTAAGGAAAACTGCTTGATATAAGTCTCATTTAAGTTTGATATATTAACACAAATAATCTCACAGATAGATGCGCTCACACACATCTTGAGTGTGTATAAGGATACGTGACAGTGCAGTGCAGCTTCCATAACTCGTCCCGGTGGTGCAGGACGTATATGAGGCCGAAGGTGAAGACACAGATCATGTGAGCTGTTAGCGAAAACAGAAACAGGAAGAAGTAGCGGTAGTTTCTCCTCCCGATGCAGTTATTCACCCAGGGACAGTGGTGGTCAAAGTCCTGAGGGGACATTGTGGGAGAAAATTAAAAGACAGAAAAAAGAACACATACATAACACAGTAGAATCCGATGTGCTCTGTAAATACACTTTGTTTAATGCTGAACCCTTTTTCAAATTGCATTTCTGCAGAGACCACAAAAGGATTAACCTGATTAATGAGATCTCTCTCCCTCCATCACACTCTGTCCATCATTCACTCTGCAGAAATCCCCTTTATTGACTTTCCCCACACACACACACACACACACACTGCTACACTCACTCATAAGCGCCACTCTCCCCCAATCTGTCCATCCATGCCGTTATCACTCATTCTCTACGACTGATTTCCTTACTAAAAACGATGAATTCCCATTCTCTTCTCTCAGATTGAACTCACCTCCACACAGTGATCACAGACGCTGCAGTGGGAGCAGCGTGGGGGTCTGTAGAAATGACACGATGCGCACCATTTCATCCGCACCTGGACGCCCTTCACATCCACGTTTTTGTACAGCGGAGCGCGGAACTCATCATCCTTGTCCTCGTCCTCGTTTGCTGGAAATGTGAAATTGTTAAAATAACACCTCCACAAATTAAAAACACTGCATTTTACTGTGAGCATAACATCACTTTGATTACGAACCTATTGGAAGCACACCAGCATCCATAAAGGTTGCCATGGTGAAGTTGGCCAGCACAAAAAGGAAGAGGATGGCACAACATGGTGGCACAGCAGGGCAGATGTTCACAGCCAGCCACGGGCATCTGAGTATACAAGCACAACGGAGGGTCAATTCAAAGCAAAATGCACGTTGTAAATCAGAGCTTTTACAACGGTTTTTTAGCCTTGCAAGTATCCATCCTACAGAAGTTGAGGTTAAGACAAAGCAGGGCGATGACAAAGATTTTAAGGGATAATCTTCATCCAATTTATTCTGATGGGAGCAGAGGCTCACAAAAGTAATTGTTTACAGTGAAAGATAAGCATGCATTAGTGCCCACAACAAGGGATTAAATGCTGGGGTCTCTGCTGGCAAAGAGTCTCTGAACTCTGCAGTAAAGGCACGCAGCTAGCTGTGGTACACACTGAAGCAGGTCTGGATACTGCCACTGACATTTGGTTCCATTATCGGTTCATTATTTTGGCATATAATGTCCAAAAATAATAAAAGATGCATGTTGAACTTACTCATTCTTGATGTGAGGTTGCAAAAGGCTCGTTTTAGCTTATCAACTGTCCAACACTCAAATATATTTAATGAACAATGGTGTATAAAACAGCTTAAAGTGGACCTATCATGCTGTATTTGAATAATATATTGTAGGGCCATACCTATATAAAACATGTCTGTGAAGTTTTTTTTCAAAATACCAAACAGATCATGCATTTTAGCCATGCCTCATTTCGCTCTATTTGCTCTATTCCAGCCCTGTTTTTGCAAGGGCTGATTCTGTGGCAAATGAGCAGCAGCTGACCACGCCCCCCTGCAAAGGAGGGGGGCGAGGCACGAGCGTCATGTTACCATGCTGTTACCATGCTGTTACCATGCCACGCAACCTCTCATTCCCCTGATAGGTGGAGAGTTGCCCATATAGGCGGAGCTCCTCGTTCCTGACGTCAGAGCATTTTCAAATCTGTATCAGATCCGTTGCAGCCCCGTTTTTAGAGATTTGGGTATGGAGGAAAAGAGAGAGGGTTGTGTTTTCTGACACTTGGTGAGTTCCCTGACACACCGGGACACATATTCATGTATAAAAGACGTACAAAAGTGCATTTTGCATGATAGGTCCTCTTTAAGTATGTAAACCCTCACATTTGAGAAACTCGAACTATAAAACATCTGGATCTTTCCTTCCTACAATTTGCTGCTTTCTACAATTTTTTTACCACTGTTTACTGATTAATAAACTAACTAAAACTCATTTTAAAAAAGAAAAATCGAGTGTCCGAACCAGTTTAACATATTTCTTACTGGACTAAATTCTTAGAGAACCATCACTTTATTTCTCACCGACACACTGTGTGTGTTTTGTGTTATACTGAATGGGAGTATGATTATATCTCTGCTGTGTGAGATTAGAGGGAGGGGCAGTGTAATCAGGCTACAGTGAGGAAAAGATTCACTGGATTATATGAACAGTGTTTGATTGAACATCACATGTTAACCTACATATATACTGTGTGGGAATTCTTTAGTTGAATTAGTTAAAGTTATAGTTTTTGGTATGACATAGTTAGAGAAAAAAGGGCCTCGTAGGACTGTTGAATGGAAAATGTATAACAGGTGTCTAAATCCATTTTTAAATCTCTTTTCCAGATATATTCTCCACGGGAAAGAAAACCATATATATATACATTTGAGTGATTAAAACAAAAGGTCTTATGTTAAGTGAAAACGCTGACTAAATTAAGAGTCATCCGCCTCAATTATGCGCCTCATCCCAGTGCTGCTTCAATCCCCAAACCCCCCAGCTGGTTTAAGGCTGTGGGGGAGGGGTCCACCTTCCACCGAAAGAGGAACGCCTGCTGATGCCATGCCAGCTGCAAACCCAGTAATCCCTGGATTATGATCTCTGGATTACAGACCATTTCTGCTCGTCCAGCGCATTGTGGCTTCCTCACATCAGACATTAAACACAGATCCTGAGGTCTCCATATATCACACCACACCTTACTATATACTGGATATCATGACATAAATCAAATCGATTCACTAACGGTATACCCGGAGATGACTCCCTTATAGATTCTTAGGAAAGACTGGAGAAAGGACAAGATTTTGTTGTAGACTTCAACAAATGTAGAATAATGAAATTATGAGTATCTTAAAATATGTGACAAAAAGATTAAGGAGCATAACATAACACAGCCCCCCCGTAAAGCTGGTATTAAGGATATGCATCCAACTCATTCTCACTAAATATGATCTTGTCATAGCTGATCAGATCATTAATCTGTGTAACTCGAGCTGGTTAGTTATAACAGTTACTCAGAATGAAAAAAATGCTAATAAAAAAACAATCCTTCAATCATAAATTGTAACCCTGAGATTTTTAAATGCTATAGTATATTTGATGTTCTCTATTTTGTCTTCAGATTCACAGATTAATTATTTATTTTTTCCATTTCAAGGCCAAATTAGTGTATTATGACAAACACAGGCCTGTTCCCAATCAGTAATGGCGCTGCAGATGAAGGTGAACTGGGAGCATGGTAAGAGTTCATCCGTCTGATTTTCTTATGCAGCAGATTACAGCGTGGACAGCCTCCATCATCGCTCTGAGGCCATCTGGAACTCAGGAAGAAACAGTTCATTCCACTGCAGCGCGGCAAAGACAAGCCCCACCTAATGAAACAGCCTACACAGAGCTGTATTAAATCACACAGAACAGTAAGCTGCACTCGCAATCTGCACACTGCCCCCATCCCTGCAGTGGGTCAGTGGCACAGCAGACGCCAAACAATTGGTCAAGCAGCGAGCTCGCCACTGATGACAGCCAGAGCTCCCTTCCTCAAACGGGCCATTGTCACGGTTACATAAAGGACATCACTGCCATGTGATGTGTCAGATTTATAAACAGAAAGGACTGGGGGTGATGTCGTGGGTTCAATCTTTTTCATGGGATCAAGGACTTCCTTATTTCCTTATCCATGTTCTCACGGTGTATTATCAGATCGAGATAAAGTCAATTCAGGATTATGATTGTGTAAAAGTTCAAAAAAATCCTTTCAATGGACTTATTTTTCTGATGCAAGTAAAGTAATTTAAGCTTTATACACGACAGAGGATGAGGGATAGAAAGTCTATGTTTGTATATTCGATATATGGATTTTTTTATATTTTTTAAAGGAGACACAACACATTTATCTTCGCAAATGAAAAGTTGAAATCTTAAATCTTGTGTTTCTCACTTTCTCTTTATAAAAAAAAACTGGAATCGGCCACAATGGTCGCTAATGCATCCTTACAGTCAGAATGGTGGAGAGGTCACAAGAACAGTAGCTTATTCATCTTGTATCATGTCTTACTTTAGTGGATCATAACACTTTTTTTATTATTTTGGAGTCAAATGCATCTGGTGCATTTTGAGGGCAAAATAAAGAGAATAGATCTATGGAAACACCCATATGAAACATAACTGTATACAAATAATATGCTAATGTTCCCGTTCAACATGAGACCAAATGTTTCTATGGATGTCAGTTTCTAACCACAACACAAGCCAGAAAGTGGCCTGCAACAGACTGAGTAAGGCTTGTTTTCAGCAAAGCCTATTGCCTGAAATTCAAATTGGCTACGAAAGCAGTTGTTTATAACTATCAGCCGATTAAAGGAATGAAAAGTCAGCAGTCAAGGAAAGTATAAAATAGACAATAACAAATAAATGTGAATCAGTGCTACTACAAGAGGTCCATGAGTTGTACACAAAAAGTATTACGGTGACGGGCCCAGTAGTATACGAGTTTAGCTGCAGGCAGACAGATGCACACACACACACACACACACAACTAAATGCATGATCTCCCACCAGGCTTATTCCTGACGGAGATAATAAAAGCAGTCGTGCTCAATTCAATGAACTCAGTGGTTTATCAATGTAACCTGCAGCTCCCCTTCAACATGTCACATCCAGAGAACAACATTCCTGTCTGCAGCGTTTCAACGTGGACGTTTCAGCAGTGTAGTTATTCTAGTTTCTACATATTTCTGTATTCTAAACACATTTTCTGAGCGAGAGCAAAACACAACCTAATTAACAAGGGACATTTTTGTGGTCGTTCTGATGTCAGTGGTCTTTGTTGGGCGTAGGCGACCCAGAGTTTAACAATGCACAAAACCTTGAGCACTAACCCAAACAACAGTTCACGGTCAGAGGAACAAAAGCAGGAAATGATGATGAATTTTAGGAAAACAAAAGAGCCTTTTTAAAGGTTGTTTTGTAACTGTACCAAACCGGCAGTGGAAACAGAAATGGAATCGCATAGACCCACACACAGCATGAATATTGGATGATAAGATGAAAGGGCTACGACGTTATTTGACTGCAGGGTTTATGATTAAAATGATGGGTAAAAGGATGCATCGGGTGACAAAAAAAAGGACTCAAGGCTGGATGATTTTCATGTGTGTTCCCATGGTTCACAGCAACCGGGGGTAAAAACAAGGTGACGTTTTGACGGGTGACAAGCGGTGTCCCTTTGACTCAGTGTTACAGAGACGAGGTTGACAGAGCGTGGCACCTGTCCATCTTCTGGAGGAGAGGAGTCTGCAGCTGCGGACTGGGCACACTCACAGGATATCACACCGCTTATTGGTCAGATTATACGTGTACAAATGTTTTGGTCTGATGTTGAGTATTTTGGAAAAATATAAACGGGACAAACGAGACAAATTCAGGATGAGAACATTGTTATAGACTTTAGAGATGATGGGTGTGATAAAAATATTGTTATTTTCATACAACACATTCTATTACAAAGAAATTGACTGACTGACTCGAAACCAAATGTTGCCCAATTTTCCTAGAATTACAACAATATGACACCACTACTAAAAAAGAATGCAATGAAACCAAATGTGTATTTGATAAATATTTAACTTGAAATATTACCTTTTGTTTTTATCACTATATTCTGTTTTTGTACTCTTTATATGTACCTAACTACCTATGTGTGAAGTACATGTTTGTGTATAATGTTTGATGGACATGTACATTTTCTTGAATAAAGGAAAAATGACTCTCCCTTAAGGTCAATATATCACACTAAGAACGTGCACACACACTCACTATTTTAAGCCAGGAGCTCTATTTTAATTACTCTGTTAATTATAAAGATTTTCAGGTTATATGGTCAGTCGCGATAGATTGCAACCCTTGTCCCATAAGAAGCAGCAGATTCATCACTTGTTCTTTCAATCATTTGCAGTGTCCTGGTTTTGCTGGTTAAGCAGTCCAGTCCCAATTAAGAAGTCTCATCTCAATCCATCACGTCAGCAGGTCATTGATTTCTGTTTCTCTCGCTGAGAATGAGTGGGTTCATCCAGGTTTCTCCACCTTTTCTGGCCTGTGAGCCTGCCACCCGAAGGCGTCATGACCCAAGCAATTAGCTGCTGTGAATATCTGTGTATTAGAACATGGAGAGCGCTCCAAATGGATTAAGACAATTCCAAATCCCTTTAAGTAATTTCTAATATTACTAAAATATAATAAGATCAAGACAATAGTTAGATTTAACTTTGCAGTAGATTTGAGATTTCCGGAGAAATTTGAGCGAGTATGTGCTTGTTATTTTTAGTTTAGACAGACTAATTTTGTATCACAATGTCTCATGTTTATGGTTTTATCACAACATGATTTTATTAAAGATGATAAATGATCTTATGGAATTATTGCCCAGCCCTACCCTAAAGTAAAGAAAGTGTTTTATATACTTCTCAAATGATATGTTTAAAAACTAAACTCAATTTCTGTTCAATATTATTTTTTTTTCCAGCAGGATCTCCAGCAAACAAGGGTTTATAATCCTGACGTTATCTATAAAAAAAAGGTATATATAAAGAAAGGCAAAGGTAGATATGAGAACGATAATGGAGCTTTCTGAAAAAAAGATTAAAACTACTTGTATTTCATAGTGAAATTCCTTCCAAAGAGGGAAGAGTAAACATCTGCAGAGTGAATTCAATTACCCCCAGCCTCCATTTTTTCCAGATGGGGGATCACATGGCAATGAAAAGAGGATCCTAATCCCAATCTGGTGTCAGATTTCCAGTGGAAACGGTGCACTGCTGGAGAACATGGAGAAAGTAGGACAGATATGGCTACAGAGGTCAAAGGTCAGTTGACTAGTGCTGATGAGGTGGGAGCCTTCTCAGTAAGTCATATCATGTCAGAGGGGGTTTCATTTCCAAAGTAGGGTACTGTCAAATGTGACAGTGTTTGTTTTTTTAGCTTCTGAATGTACACAAGTAAAGGCTTTTTTAAATATTGAGAAATCTGACTAACCTATAGGCCTCATTTCAATTGGATTCGAGGGTATTATGGGATATTGTGTTTCATTGTTTTCAGCATGCCAGCGTTGGCTTTAGTGCAGCCTCCCACTAGTTCCTCACAAATAGGTCAGAAACAGGAGGCTAAAATTATCCATTTCACCACCTCATCACCATGTTGTATTGAAACTGAGATTTAAAGTCAGCTTTTCTGATCTTGACACGGTGTGTGTCAAGATCAGAAAAGCTGATTTTAAATCTTGCAAACATGGGTAATATACATATAGCTGAAAGAAATCAATACTCTCTGGTGTAGAGAGTATTGATTTCTTTCAGCTATATGTATATTACCCATGTGGGTCATATTGACACTTTGATACACGTTGATTGTGGGTAGCTTATCCCCTCAACTGTGCTTACTCCGAGTCCTCAGGGTGCACTGGGCAGGCACCCAGGATAGCCCACATTGAGAGCCAACAAGGTCAGATACCGTCTGCCAACAGGGTGAAGTCAGTGAGGAAGAAATGGTTGTTTTGAACATTTATAGTTAAATGGTTATTATGCTAGTTACTACAGCAGCTTTCTGGTTATTGAGAATTAACTAAATCACAAATAATGGGTCAAATACTGTTCAATATTCCGCTTTTAACCATGAAAAGAAGAGAATTACCAACATGTTATACTCAAAATCCACTTCCACATGCAAATAATGACATCGTTAAATGAAAGAGTACCTGATGCATGGTGGATGAACAGCGATGTGGTGTCAGGATGGATGGATGATTTTTTTTCTGTTGCGCAAACCAACAATGCATGTCTCCAACTTTTCATTTGTAGGGTCGCACTTACGTGAAGACGAAGAACAGGGAGGTGGAGCCGACCAGGAGGACGGCGGCCGTGCATACCGGGATGAAGGCGCTGGGCTTCAGGGAGTCTGCGCCGCTGGCGGGCATCCTGTCCTCTCCGGTCTCATCAGAGCCTCATACTACCGGGAAGACAGCGAACGCACCGCGCGAGGACCTGTTTGTGTGCCGCTTTCTCTCAGACTGAGCCCTTCGTCAACCTCAGGGAGCCGGAAAGCGAAAATCATAGTCGAAAAAGGAGTAAAAAAGAAAAAAATCCTGAAAGCCCGCAGCGGCACAGCTCACTCCCGCATGCCGTCCTGTCCGTCTGTCCCGCAGGCAGCAGCCGCGCAGATGCCGCCTCTGGTTTATCCAAAAGGTGGAGCTTTTACTCATGGATCACGTGGAGCACTACTACATAGCCAGAGCCCCGCTGTGAACTAATGATAGCTTTTTTCTTTTTTTATATAATTAATAGTCAGCCATGTCTTTTGGTTTTCATAGTAACAAGAAGTTATTAATAACATCCAACATTTAATATAAGAAAATATATTATATGATCTTTTTTTTTTTCGAGAGCACTAAATCACCACTTCTTGATTGTATCCGGTAAAAACTACCTTTAATGTTTAACTAATAGCTTTATTAATGGTAAGGCCCAATTGAGAGGATTATGCTAGTTGGACCAAATATGAATTTATCATTATTTTCAAATATGAATATTTTTTATACCATGATTGTAATTTAACATGTAGAATAGTAAACTACTAAACTTTATCAAAAGTATGTTTTTGATGTGCTTACAATTACAGAGAGGGGGCTTTAAAAAAAAGAGAGGAAAAAAAGGAACCCATGAGCATTCATTGATGGGTTATAATGACAACAAGTTCACCATAGTGACCTTAGTTGCTCCTGCATGACCTTTTATACAAAGAGACCAAACAAAAAAGAGAAAGTGCCAACGTACCGCAGAAACATGTTCAATGTAAAAGGGGGACGAGACATTGCATACACATTACACAGAGAGAAAATCAGGAATTTGTCTCACCACTGGGGTGTAAAACCATGCGGTGCTGCATAACGAACTAATAGGCTCTCCCGCTGTGCAGCTGGAAGTTAAGAAGTTATTTTTTCCACACATCAAAAAAAAATGAAGGTCCCACTTGCACGTGAAGTTCACTCAAAGTTCATTTTGTCATATGCAAAGAAGTAGAACTGAACTGCAGAGATGATAATAAGGGTGGAATTCTTCCTAACCTAACCTATAGTATAGAAACAACTGTTTGACACTACAGGGTTATTGATTGTGGTTCAGATAATACAATAGGGTAAGTCAGGGTAAACTCGTTGGGAGGGCGTGTCATGGTCTCAGTGGGACTATGATGACAGCTCATTGAGGGAAACCAATAGTAAGATGTTTGAACTCTACAGTGATTTGGCCTGGCTTCTTACCTAACTCTATAAATACCATAACACATCACAAGCTTAGAGAACTGTGAGACCAGTCGACTGTATAGTGAAGTTCAAGTGTCACCTGATCCTGTGAGCCATGGATGCTGAACAGCTGATTGAATCCCTCATCAGAGGACTCATGTGTTTGGCAGGGATTCTGGGAAACAACATGCTGGCTATATGCTCCCTGCCTGGGAAGAAAGCTGGCATCCGCACCAACGAGCTCCTTTTCATCAACCTGGCCGTTTCCAACCTCATCACCAACTACCTGGTGGACCTCCCTGACACCATATCAGATTTCGCTGGACGTTGGATCTTTGGGGAAACATTCTGCAGAGTGTTTAATTTTTGTGCAAACCTCTCGGAAACCAGCAGCATCTTGACGACCTTCTTCATCAGCATTTTCTGGCACCAGAAGCTGGTGGGCTCCCTGAAACGTGGAGGGGCCCCTGTGAAGCTGGACAACCTCTTCTTGGTGGGCTGTCTGACGGCCGGGAGCTGGACGGTGGCTGTGGCCTTCAACGTGCCACACTATATGTACGTCGGATTGGTGAGAGGCAATAACAGCCACTTAGACTGCGAGGATATGTTTCCTGAAGCAACAGCCGCACAAATCTACGAAATCTTCTATCTCACCCTGGCTAATGCTCTCCCTATTGCTGGTATTGTATGTACCTGTGTACAGATTGTCATCACTTTGTTTCAAAACCAGCTCCGCGTACAGGGTAACGACTCTGAAGCTACGAAGGCGATAGCTGAGGATAAACATAAAAGTGTTGAAAAGATTAACGATGACAGATCAGTTAGCACTATTTCTGTTGGAGGCAACACAAAAGATCCCAAAGACTCTCCAACACACGTTTACACAGGCGTGCCTCCTTCTGGTCCAAATGGAGACCTGACGGGTCACAGCAGCCCCATAAAGGAAATAAACACAGACAGCAGTGATGGACCTCCACCAAAGGTCTCAAAGGCCAGCAAGATGGCAGCTAAGCCCAGTAACTCTCCAAGCGCTCAGGTGAGGGCAGCCAAGAGCGTGGTGGCTGTAGCCAGCGTGTTCGTGGTCTGCTGGGTGACTCATCTGCTGCTCCGCATCACCAACAACATCCACACATCGCCCATAGTGAAGGAGGTGGCAAGCTATATAGCAGCCTCCTACACCTGCATCATCCCCTACATATTCCTGTACGGAGTTAAAAAACTGTCTTGCTCATGCAAAAGGTAGAAATGTGTACAACGCAGACAGAGGAAATGATCAGATTTGATCATTTAAAACACCCTTTAGCTGTTGAGGAAACAAAATAGATGGGGATAAACAGGGTAAAGTGCAAATGTTCTAGCCAATTGGTAGCTAATCTCCTTTTAGATCTGAAATGCTTAGCAGTATAGTCATTTCTTTGAGAAAAATGACAGCAACTAAATCATTACTTAAGTCAAATACCAAACATTCCCTAGTTTCGGTTCTTCAGAGATAAGGATTTGCTGCTTTGCGTTCTCTTATGTGATGGTTAAGTGGATATTCAGGGTTTGGACTGTTGTTCAGACATAAAGACACCACAATGCAAAATGTTGGTAGTGAAGATTAGAAAATATAATATTGCTGCTCACTGCAGTTTACAAGAGAACATATCATTCATGTATTCTAGCTCCCTGTTGTGCCCAGAGATGCATGAAGACATTATACAAATGTAAAGTTCCTCACGGATGACATTTCTTTCCAATCTGGCTGATGTACGCAATATTTTGGCTCTTGTATTTGTGACTGTTATTAAGATATATCAACCCACTATCAGGTAAAAATGATTTTGTTTTTTCATGAGGCTACAAATTGTGCACTTGAGTGTAAAGCTAATTGGAGAAAGAAGGAAAACACTGCACTGTTGGTGATGACAGTAAGAAGTCCTGAGTGCCCATTGCAATTAAAGATAATTGTGTGAACACAAACAGTGACACCATTAAGTCTAATATTGCACTCCCTCTGCAGAGTCACATAATAAACCCAAAGCAATTAAATCCTCCTTTCTGCTGCTAATTGTTCGTAATGTTTAGTTTTTCTAGTGTTTTCAAAACATCCACATACACAAAAACCATGACAAGTTTCATTTCTTTATAAAAATGTTTTATGTTTTTTTCAAAGATTTCGGTGTAGCACTGTGATCTGCACCGGGATAAAAACTTGCTCTACATTCAAAACAATCACTTAAATCAGCCAAAAAGACAAAATGTAAATGATACACATGGAAAAAAAATGTTGAGTTGTTTGAATGACCTTTGGCAGAAGAGACGACATTGTGGCCAAGTTATGTACATAATTACAACATCCATCACTTTGTTTGGAGGTAACGTAGAAAAATCTGAATGACTCCCCTGTGATCAAAAGACTTAGGTCAGGTATCTTTACATAGGGTAGTCATACGATATCAAAAATTCATTATCAATAACTGCTTTTTCAATACATGAAAACCCAAATATCTTGTCAATTTAGACATCCATATTTTAGACCTAGCTATTTGAACACAATGCAGATAACCAAGTTGTATTTCAGCATAATGTTTAGACTTAGAACAAAATGTATTAAATAAGTTATAAAACTTCTTCGGTCTCCCTCATCTTTATCAGAAGACTTAAGAGTTATCGGCTACCAAAGTCCGTTATAAAGCACTCGCTAAGCTGGAACGTCTCAAACTGAAGGGAAAAAGAAGCAAACTCGATCAGCTGTTTAATTAAGGCCAACAGTGCGAGATCCAGAGGTCACCTGGAAGAACGGCATGGCTAGCGTCAGTGGAGTTTCTCCAGCTTCGCCTGCAGGGACTTGAAGTTCCCGATGGTTTGTTGAAGGGCCGAGTTGGGGCTCAGAGACTGCAGCTCCACCAGGTATCCACAGATGTTGTCCAGACACACGTTCGTGAACCGGCGTCTTAAATGGAGGGAATCCAAGCTGTTAAACCGGGTTTACTGTAGGTTTATTGCACGTTTTCTCAGTTTAAAAACACACTAGTTCTGTTCACACTAGTTCTGTGCTGATGCCACTATAAGCTTCTGTATTTCTTGTTTTTATTACCCCAGGCAGTGATTACTAGCTGAGATGCAATGTAGAGAAATTTGCACTTAAATCACTATCCATCCTTTACATTGAAATAGCTTTAGGAAAACATTTCTTCACAGCATGAATGGTCAGGAGTATGTATGTATGAACCTTTCTCTATACATTCAGGCCTGTGAGTATTGTCTCAAGAGTTTTTCTATCTACTGTGTGTTTGACTGACTGAATGTATCTGCTGGCGGGAGCACAACAAAATTGACAGACACGATGTGATGCCTAGAAAATAGCAAAAAATGCCTCAGTATGATCAACAAAGCCAAACACTACAGCACCCACTGCAGGCCAGCAGCTGAACAGCAGTGATTACCTGTCATAGGTTGGTACTCTGCTGGGATCATCCACGTATCCTGACAGAAGAACGTGGATACACTCCACCAGGTGGAGAGGTTTCTTCAGCCGCTGCCAACAGGGATCCTACAGGCCCCAAAGCAGAATGGTGGATTCAATACAATACAATTTAGTCTTCAGTCCACAAGAACAACAACTGCTGCTTATAATCATGTGCATTCATTTCAGCTAAACTATAAAAAAGGATGGATTTAAACAATGTTTTTTTAAGCATGTACCCTGGTTTTGAAGAGTTGGTCATAGACCTCGAGGAGGCGCGGTAACTGAACTCCGATCTCCTGCATGGTGCAAGTGACGAAGCCCACATCCCAGTTCAGCCGACACACTTCCTGCTCTAGAAACTTCACTAGGAACTCTGAAATCACAGGACATCGACACTTATTAGCATTGCAATGTCAGCACAGTGTTCATCACTGGGGGGGAAAGGATTTGGGATTCACATAATTGATTGAGTCCATGCGAGTAGGTCAGTGTTTCTCAAAGTGGGGGGCGCAGAGGCATGACAGGGGGGCGCGACAGACCAGAGGTAAAAATGTTTTAAAAAAAAAAAAAATCATATTTTGAAAGATTATTGATTCGAAAATAATATGATACAGTACGTCTGGGTCTCTGCGTTTCATTCAAGCTCGGCTGTGTGTGTGTGGAACGAGCCATTTTGTGTGTGTGCGCAAGCGAGAGAGAGAGAGCGCACCGCCGCACCGGTACCGGAGATTGTTGTTAGCTTCTGGTGCTAGCGAGCTAGTGGCCGGGTCTTAAACTGTTTGGTCAAGATTAATGTAAACAATTATTTCCGAGGCACAGGTTTATATTAGGGATGCCAGTGATTATTCGATTATTCGTTACAGTCTCCATAATAGAATATTATTCTTAAAAATCGATTTTATTTATATATATTTTTATTATTATTTATGTATTTTTTTTTTTCTTCTCTGGCTTAGTTTCAACCAAAATATAGACTAATGCTAATAATAGTAATAGTATTAATAATAATTGTAAATGGCCATTGGTCACACCACCAGTTTGTTTTACTGTAAACTTGGAGGAAGCCAGCGTGCAGAGCAGACTGCTGCTGCAGCACGCTACACACCGACCCCGCCCCCCCTCTCCCTCACACGTGCGACTAAAGATGAACAAAGCGGCAGGTAAAAAGAGTTCCTCCTCGTGGAACTCCTTCGAACTTACAAGTGCAAAGGAAGTTAAATGCAAGCTCTGCGAAAAGACGTTGGTCTATCACAGCTCAACCTCAACAATGCGTTTTGAGTGCATCCATTTGAAGATGCGCGATGCGCGCACAATTTATTTATTGCAACGCTGCTATTATTAATAATACAGGCTACAGGGGGGGGTCGGTCGATTAATCGATTATTATTCGCCAGGGCTGCCGATCATGGTCAGTTTCTGGCAACCCTAGTTTATATGATCATTATAGTTATAAAACAATAAGACAATAAAGGAAAAACAGGTATGAAATACTATATGACAGTAAAAAAAAATAAAGTTTATAAGGGGAGTGATTTGTAAAATATCCATAAAGAAAAAGTTAATCTGTTTACAGTTCCGTTTCAAATGGTGTTGAGAGATGTATCCATAGATCTCTTCATGTTGCTCTCAAATCGCACCAGATTGATGCTTTTAACTTCAATATTTTAAAAAAGATCTTGCCCCCGGACCCCTTTATGTTAGCTCCACTCCCCACTTGTAAAAATAGCACTTGACCCCTGCTTACACCTATATGCCGTGAGCTGATTATCGAGCCTTCATTGTAACAGTCGTGGGTACACTGTGTATTTGCGTTAGGGATGCCAGAAACTGACCACGATCAAATTCGAAAATCGGACAGCCCTGGCGAATATTAATCTATTATTAGCATTAGTCTATATTTTGGTTGAAACTAAGCCAGAAAAAAAAAAAAAAAACATAAATAATACAAAAATATATAAATAAAATCGAATTTTAAAAATAATTTTCGATTATGGAGACTAACGAATATTCGAAAAATAGAATAATCGCTGGCATCCCTAATTTGCGTGGAGTGTTGCAGTACACAATTCAACTGTAGCGCCCGGTACATTGATGGGAAACCCTAAATGATTGAGCACCCTCTATGAAACGTCAAGCTACCCCACAGCACCCCCAAAAGAAATCTCTGGCGCCGCCACTGAGCCTGCAACCCCGTTTTGAAGAAACGTGCAGTGCAAAACAGGCTCATTGCAGCCACTAATGCTGATAAGACACACTTTTTTGCAAAATATCAGCATTTTCTTTCTTTTCATTTTTTTGCACAGATTGCAAAGTGGCAAAGTATTATAACGTATTGTTCTAGCACAGACTTATGGAGCATTGTTTTATTATCACTGTTCTAGCAAGGGAATGCTCATGTTCATATTGATGTATTTTAATAAATGTTAACTTGGCCCATTACGTGACTATTTGTGTTGGGGGGGGGGGGGCCTGACAGAAAAAGTTTGAGAACCACTGGAGGAGGTACCAAGGGTGTATATAAAATGAATGATTGTCTCCGTAGAGAGGACAGGTTGGAACAGGTTGTCAGTTACGAGAGGGCAATCACCGTGACCCTGCAGGCCTGTGCCCGCGAGACATGGTGACATGTATGATGCAAAGGGGAAGTCTAATTATATTACTGTTAACAAAGTAGTAAACAGCGAGACGGAAAGTTCTAACGAGGGGAAAATTGAACATAATTACAGGAAGGTATATGCTCACCCAGAGGGAAATATCTTGGTGTTCCGGCGTAAATCCTTCCCAGTGAGACCAGTTTCAAACTGAGAGTCCTCATCCTGTCTGCTGGACTCATGGCCACGCTGTCCGCCATTTCTGGAAGAGACAAAACAATAATCATTCACACATGCAGCTAATAAAAGGCATTTAAAAAGGATTTGCAAGCAACAATTGCAGATTTAACACACTGAATGGCTTTGGACTTCGACACACATTTACTTTCCTCTGAAATGCATTTAGGTGTACCATCATACTTTTTTGAAACAAATGTTTAGACTGACGAAATAAATATTTAAGACCATTAAGTAGTTTTGGTTAGAGTGGTTTAGTTTTTAGGGTTTTAGGTTAGTGTGGGGTATGTGTTTGGGTTGTAATGTTCACATGAACTTTCTCCATTCTATATATATTGTAAATTGTACTTGCATCTTTATTTAAACATATGAATGAATAAATAAAATGAATGAATGAAAGGGTACTATTTTAAGAAGCTGCCGACTTGTCACTTGCCTTTCTCCATGATCTCCTGCCACAGCGAGTGCACCAGGATTGGGTCGGAGTGTCCCGCACAGTGAATGATGGCCAGTTTGCACTCGGACAATTTGAAATGGTCAGCAAACTCCCCGTAGAGCTACATCGGAGAACAATAACCCAGCATTTATAAAAGATTCCCATCACTTTATCTTCCTAATCCCCCAGCTCCTCATCATCATCATTATTCTGCTGCTGCTGTGTGCGTTACCTTGGTGATGTCCATGAGCTCAGAGTCTAACTGAGAGATGACATTTTTCACTGAGGGATGATGGGAGTACTGTCTGATCAGGGTGTCCTGGATCTGGACTTGAATACGCACCAGCTGGGAAGAAAACACAGAAAGTTAGCGGTGACAACGCCTGATCACTCCTAGATGTCTCTCAGCGTGATCACTGCCACACACGTACCTCCATCTTTTCTTCCAGCTCGTGGAGGAACTCTCCGTCAGACGCCTGAGCCGAGATGCAGGAGGAACTCTTAGCAGACAGGATGGCTCGGGCAATGTACTCCAAACGCTGCTTCAGTGAGATCTCAGTGCTGCAGAATCAGAGAAGGATCAAGAATCTTTTTAGTCTAATGTCATTTTTATTTATATCTGGAGATATTTAATTTGAATCTAACCGAATACAGGGACGTATTATCCAGTTGTTGGGAGTACAAACCTGTGCATGTCAGCGAGACGAGCGAGTACGTGAGCCGCTTTGCCAAAGTTACGGTTCTTCTCGTAGTAGCGCCACAACAGGTCCATGTTGTGCACCTTACTCTGGTCCTGCTTGATCATATGCATCAGATGTTCCTCCAGGTACGGAGAATTCACCTGGACAACAGAAGACAGCTCTAAGATACATGGCAAGCAACAACAACAACAACAGGAAATTGTGTCAATTCATTAGAAAACACAAAAGTTGTTGATTTTTGGGTCATAAACTCTGAATAATTTGCTCATTTCTAAAGGTCTGGGGATTTGTCATTAAAATAGGCAGGGGAAAAAGCCTGGACATAGAAAACACAAACAGGAAATTAATTAATACCAAGATTGAATTCCTACCTCTAGCAGCTTGTCAGTCAGGTCGGCCTGAATCAGCCAGTTGTACAGAGCGATGTGAAACAGCTCGTCCTGAGACCGCTGGGCCAGACCCAGGATCTGCTCAAACTACAAGGAAACGGCATATCCTCATTAATAATGCAGATCCTGAACACTGCTGCGGTGAGAATTAAGCATCAACTGTCTCCTTTATACTCACATGAGCTGTAGCTTCTTCATTACTGAGCATGTTGGGGTCAGAGGTCATGACAGGAGGCCCGGGCTGCTTCGGTACGCTGGGGGACTGAGGGGCCGCCTTGCTCTGGTTCACCAGCTCCTGCATGGTGTCTGTGATGCACTTATAGCAGCAAAGCCTGGAGCAGACAGAGGAGGGGGGAACAAATGTTGGTGACGAAAAGGAAATGGCTTTCAACGCTGCTGATTTGGGTACTGTTTCTTTCCTGCATTACCTTTCCTGGAAAGCCTGCTGTCCCGCCCCGTCCTCCTCGGGCTCTCCGTTCTTGTAGAAGTGGGGCCCCAGCCTCTGTGGGTCCTTCTTGTCTGCTGCTGTGAGGCACAACTCAAGGACGCCCTCGTAGAAACGGACTGAGACAATTAACAAAAAGCATTAGTATTGGTGTCAAAAAACAAATCACAGCATTACCGTGTGTGTTGTGTGTCCTCACCTTGTCTGTACTGGGAGCAGACGAGCGGCAGATCTGTGTGTTGGCTGATCTGCTGATAGAGCCGAAGAGACTCCTTCAGTGTTCGCTCTTTATCGGCTTTGTTCTGGATCTGCTTAGAGCTCTGCAGCAATTCATTCGCCTGAGTGGGAGACAAAAGCAACAAATTAGGACACATGAATAGGGGTGCAACAACTAATTCAGTCGTCGATTCGTTGGTGACGTCATCACGTGTGTTTTACGCGCCGTTAAGCTCCAACGTTATTGGTCTTTTTATCGGTACTGGAGACATTTAAAAAATATATGTCATGTATTGTTGATACAAAAACATTATATCGCAGTCTTAGTGTCGCCAACTCGTTTCTAATATGCAAAAAGACAAACAAATGCATCTATGATGTATTTTCGATCAGACGAGATCTCTCTCCCCGGTCTGCGTGCGAGGGGGCGGGGCAGTTTACACACACGCAGCAACACACTGCGGAGATGGCGGAGAGAACGCGCCCCGAGGTGTGGTTAAACTTTACCCGTCTCGATCGACAATGCTCGTTGCCAAAAGTGCAATAAGAGTTTAGCATGTAAGGGCGGTAACACGAGCAATTTGTCTAAACATTTAGCAAAAGTGCTCCACATCCAGACGGAGGAATGCACCGGGTTCGACTGTCTTTCTCGTAGCTCTGTAGCCCCCTCCATCCACGAGTAACGTTTCCACGTCAGGTGTTATGTATACTAGCAGCAACACACCGAGTTAACTACATTATACAAACATGGCTTAATGATTAGAGGTAACTGAGTTACTCTTTATTTTGTTAAAGTTTCAGCTATTCCGTTTACAGTTCTGTCATCAGATTATTTAATACGATTTGTTAAAACATTGTTGTTTCTTTTCATGTGAAATATTATTTATTTACTTTAAATAAAAAGCAATGTTAATTTTGTTCAAAATGTGTTTAGTTAATTTAATAATATATGTATTTTTGAATCAAGTATTCATTTTTATTGTCTTCATTGTTAGTTTCCACATGCCTAAAACAACCTCAAGCTAAATCTAAAAGTTGATAAATAAGAGCGTTTGAGAAATTGTGCAAGGCATAATAGTCCGAATAATCGATTAATCGTTTCATTAATCGATAGATTAATCGATTATCAAATTAGTCGTTTGTTGCAGCCCTACACATGAATCAATGCTGCTAAATCGATCCCGTTGAATGACTGATGCACCCAAAAGCATCCGGAAGTTTGCAAGAACTGTACAGACAGGATTTGTACTGTTAGGATAGTCATTCAATTATAATAGTTAAAGATAAGGAGAAAGGTCTGATTATGTCCTACTTTATCCGGTGCATTTTAAAAGATCTTAACAAGAATATATTGTATTTCTAAAACCTTTAATGAACCATAACACATTATGTTTGTACCTTGGAGCAGACACTGTCGTCGCTGCTGTACAGCAGGGGGCAGATATCTCGCAGGTGATTGCTGATGGCCTCCACAGACGCGTTATCTTTGATGTAGACATTAATGACGGCGGTGATGAGCGCTCCAGACAGCTCCTTGCCCCGGATCACTACATCCTTAAAACTTGCTGCCTTCATCTGCTCCTGAAACTCCTGAAACCAGAAACAGAGTGGCAGGGTGAGCAGCAATAGGAGGAACCATGGAGAAAACACATCGTATACTGTGTTTAAAGAGGAAAATGGACGTGTATTAGGTGGATGAATAATGCAGAGATAATGTATGAGCATCTGTTTGGGATGTACCTTCGGCAGCTCAGACATAATGAGGCTGAACTGATGATCACAGAGAAGCTTCAGGAGGGCCAGAGTCTGGTAGCAGCGATGCACCAACTGCTGGATGCCCTGCAGAGACACTTTCTCATACACCTGAGCCTTGGCTGGAAACAAAACCGAGAGAGATACATTAATAAAGACATCAGTAACGAGAGAGAAACATAAATAACTTGTTCTTCTTGTGTTAGTACGTCAAAGATCCACATTCACTCTTTCCCTATAGATCAAATATATCACATTGATTTGGATCCTTCCTTTCCAATATTCAGAAGAAAAAGGGGTGAAACCTGCCCTCATAACTCACTGTGAAATTTCCTCTGGAGTTCCTGCTGGACCTGCTGAGAGTTGGCTCCGTCAGGACGCATAAATCCAAGCAGCCTTTGCTGCAGGTTGGCAGGGGAGCTGAAACTAACAGGGAGCAGCACAGATGTTGTTCAGTAGAGTTTGATCAGATCTAGTTTTCATGTAGTAAGTACTAACAGTGACAACGTAGAAGTAATAGGAAATGAGTAAATATGTTTATTATTGTTAACCACATAATCAGCCATGAGTTGAGTCATGAGAAAGCTTTCATATCAACAGAAATGCAGCATTGATGTAGTTCTTATTAGCTTTGATCAGTGAAACGCAACCACCTGTTATTACATGATTCTTGTACGTTACTTGAGAACACCTGAGTGTCAGGACATGTGTGCACTGACTTGTGTGAGAACTAACAGAATCCATCAACAACATTACCCTTAGTTTGAGGTAAGGCGTATAAAGTAGAGTAAAAGTTCCTACCTTGCAGCACCAAGAGCCGAGGGACTGAACTGAGAGTTTTTATCCAGAAACTCCCTCAAACCGCCGAGCTCCAAAAGTACCGACTCCAGATCAAATGAACTAACGCTGCTTTCCAACTGTGGAGACGACGGATAAAAGGAAGTGTTATCGAACCACTACTACCGTTATTATAAAAACATCAACTGTTAAACTGTTAAATAAATACGTGGATACTCACAATAGTAACAGTCTGACTCCCATTGGCCACGGTTTTCTCAAAAGCAAGACTTCCATCCCAAATATTTCTGTTAGGGAACAGGGGAGAAAGACATGATCAGTGCTGATACAGACTGAAGAGGAACATATTTCAGATTCATAATGTGTCGATGTGACAACCAATGACAGCATTTACTTACCCGAGAATGCGAGCAAAGTAGATGCAGATGCCGTTGTGTTTTCCTGAGAAGATCACCTCTGGGCCAGCCGTCATGGGTGTGAGGGGGGCCGACCCAGAATGCATTGGTGTGAAAGGTGAAGCCAAAGCTGGGGGCACGATGCCTAAGGGCAGAGTAAGAGGAAGCTCACACACCTTTCATAAAAGTATTAAAAAATGTGGTGTTTGAAATGTAAATACATTTTATTTGTATATTCTGTTGACCCAAATAGACAGTGAGTTTAAGCTTCTACGTTTAGTCTTTATCTATAATTCCCACAGTCAGTATTTATTTATAATGTACCTGGTGCTGGAGAGCTCATCACAGGTCCAACAGTACTCGGAGATCCCATGGCTGCTGGGAATCTCATCTGTGCTTCCCCTCCATATCTGATCACCACAACAACAACAACAACACCAAAGGAACTGCTTTTAATTGTATGTGCAGTGCAAGTGATTGTTAATATGAGCATGTTGTAAAAATTTCTTCTGACCTGAAGAAAGCTCTGGTGGCCCACTGTGAAACCTCTCTGTCACAGGCGGAACTGGAACAGGCCAGGATCAGTGCTGTGCCACAAGCCTGCTCCTCCTGTACGGAAATGAATAACAACTCAAATATATACACAGGGTATACGCAGGAATCCTGAAGTCAAATGTAATACCTTTTTTCATCGCCACTTCGAGTTCTAACTGGTTACATTGGCGACACACTTTACCTCACATTGACTATATACAGTATTGATTGTCCTTCCTCCTTAGCTTCCAACCATTTGGACACAAACTTGCATTTCCCCATAACGATGTTGTTTAACAACCGGCGTAAACGGACCTTCGCGCGCTATCAAGCAGTGAGCGCGCGATGTCCTGTTCAGATGACGTCAAATCCAACAGGACGCCATAAATAAACTACACAGAATCACACGACACACCTACGCAATGATTACATTCAGGCAGACTGTAGAATACAAGCTCTTTGGACAATTGATATACTTATTAAAACAAGCTACAAAATGTAATACCTTGGAAAATGCCGTTTAATAGCTTTACATTTTCGCTAAATTGATTCATCAACTTTTAATACTTTTTAAGACCCCACAAACACCCTGATACAGTCTATGCAGGCATTCATTAAGCGATGATGTTTGTGTGTCGTGCAACTGCTGGTTGTGTTACAGTGCGTAGCCTGAAAACATGTGTATCTTTTTCCGGTTTAAGGGGATCAAAACATTTGAAGGAGGGAAAAAGCTTCGTACCCTGTGCAGCTTGAAGAAACGCTCCACCTCCTCACTCTCTCCTCCGGCACAGCTCACCAGCAGGTGACGGAGCTGGTCTACCGGCCGCAGTTTTTGGAAGATATGACTCCCCTGCAAGACGGCAAGAAGTCTACACTTAGTATACAGAATTTTAAAAAAAATTGGTTGACAAGATTGATTGAACAATGAGAGGGAAAACATTTTTGACCTTTGCAGAGAGAAGGACAAACTTTTGTGGAGGGATGTTGTGCTGCTGGACCACCACAGGGGAATCAGTGATGGGGATCAGTGCTGTGTTCAGAGGAGAAGATATCTTGGATGGTCTCTCCTCATTAATGGCACAAAGAGCCCAAGAGTGTCCATCGACATTAGACATCATCTGCAATAGAAGGCAGAAGAAAAATAGGCATCATTTAAGGTTTCTTTCAGTGTAGCCTGGCTTTTTGGTAGTAAAGCACTCTTGATTTAAAAAAAAAAAGTGAATTATTTCTGACCGAGAAGTAAGTATAGATAGCAGTAGAAGTAGTAGTAACAGCACACCTTAACTGTCACCTCAACTTTGTTTTGTTTTGAGAGCCTACCTGAGTCTCCATCAAGGGTTTCTTGAAGGGGAAGGAGTCATGGTTGATGCACCAGAGGATGTCACTGTCTTCTGTCTCTGAAGCAGCCATTAACAGAATACCTGCAGGATTTAAACAAAGAAAAGACGAATGCTATAAACGGGCAGATCTGGATTATTCTTAATATTGGAGTTTGTTGAGTTTTGAGTGAGTTGGTCCTTGTGGGGAACTGAATAGCAGACAGAAGAGTTGTACCTTTGCTGTGTAGTGCCTTATGGACCTTTGCAGGTTTTTGGAGGGTAGAGGATGCAGAAAACCCGGGCGGCAGGCGGACGTGGACCAAAGCCAGCAGGCTAGGTCGCACTGCCAGGTGCCTCTGGTGTGGGAGGGAGAAAGGTGTAGTGCTGAAGTAGAGACGCACACCTAGAGAAAGGGATATGGCGCACACAAAGTATAGACATTTCATATCAGTGTTTCCCCTATATACAAATAGTGGCGGCGCAGCGCCGCTGCTAGGGGGCGCCAGCAGGTACCCAAAAAGAATATAATATATATATTTTTTTAATAATAAGTGGCGACCCTTTTTCATTTTTGATTGTTTGTTATGTGGATTTGTAGTATGTGTGTTACTGTATGTTCAATAAAGGTGTATTTTTGCTAAATCTTGAGACATTGCCACTGTAGGGGGCCAGATCTGGGGGGGTTACACTTTTAATTTGCCCTGTACGATGGGCGCTGTAAGTGATGAAAGTGGGGGATGTTGGCTTATCAGGCGCCCGTAGCTCACAGCCAAAGTGCGAGCGTGGGAGCGAGCGAGAGAGAGAGGGCGCACTGGTACTGGCGCTGTTGTTATGAGAATGTGGTGCTAGCTGCGCTAACAGATATAAGAAGTAGATGTTTCTACAACCAGGGTGGAGGAGAGCTCTCCTGTCAGACTGAGAGGCTCAGTGAGGTAAAGGACTCTCTGAGTGTTTAGATAGTTAATTTTAGTCTAAGTTATCTCAGTGGGTCTCAAACAAATATGTGTTTACAAATTATGCACATATTTCTAAAGCACTCCTTTATAATTATTAGGATAAATAAAAACAGGTTTGAAATCATTCCAATGTATACTATAGGACAGTAAACCGTAGGGACGGGTGGCGCAGTGGTCTGTGCATCCGATCATCAGATCAAGGGGGAGTGCTGGGGAACTCCAGTTCGAAACCTGCTCCTGCCGCCACTGCGTCAGGCCGTTGTGTCCTTGGGCAAGACACTTCACCCGGATTTGCTCCTGTGGGTATTGTCTACAATACATGTATAATACTAATGTATACTTGTAATTATTAATTATTATTATTAAACCAAAAATATCGTTTAAAGTTGGAGAGATACAAAAATATGCATAAATAAATGTTAACTGGTAAAATAAGATATAAATGAACAACAAAAATAAAATAGTTACATTTATTTGTTATAGGCTATGGTAGGTGATTGGTTATGTTCACATACTTATTTGGTTATTAAAATGTAAACCGATCTTTTTCATAGGGGTGTTTTAGAGTTGTACCCCCTAGATCTAGTCTCTAGTAATTGTGTGCTCAAAGTGCACCAGATTGAAGCATTTTACTTTAAAATGTTAAAAAAGAAAAAATCCACCCGGGGGGACATACCCCCGGACCCCCCTAGAGGATGTGGCATCCACCCCCCAATTAAAACAAGTTCGGGGCGGCTGTGGCTCAGTGGATAGAGTGCTGGACTTCTAATCAGGGGGTAGCAAGTTCGAGTCCCACTGCAGTCAGCATGTCGTTGTGTCCCTGGACAAGACACTTCACCCCAAATTGTTCCTGTGGGGATTGTCCACAGTATTCAATGTATGTAAGACGCTTTGGATAAAAGCCTCTAACAAATGACATGTAATAGTAATAGTAATAATAGTGTATTTGTCTTTTGTAGAGATTTTTCATTTATTCTTATAAAATCTCACCTAGGGCAGCAAATTGGCTAGAACCGGCCCTGGTACTAGGCCTCAAGCGCCTTTCTTGTGCTGGCAGACACATAGAAACAAATTGGCGGGGTGCACTTCGCACGTGCACACACTAAAAAATTCCACACGCACACATTATGCTAGGCCCACGTGCCTTAGCACCGCTGCTATGACTCCATCCTAGGGGAAACACTGCATATTATTCAACACGTGTCCTACTGGTTTTGTTACTTTTCGTTACTGCTCTGATGTCTTTACCTGCATGAGTGACAGCAAGCAGGTGACAGTCTGACGACTCAGATCTGTCAATCACAGAGATCTGGACGATAGGTTTGAATACTGAACGATCTATTGTCCTGCAAAAGAAGGAGAGTTAAAGCCAGATGACAGATGTGAAACAAACACGTTTAAGGATCAACAAACCCAGACATACCTGGCAATGTTTCCAGCAACAGCAACAATTGTGTTCTGCGACATGGTTGCCACACGACTCATGCCCTGTCCATCAGCACCCAGGTCATACACCTAAAACACAGACAAGTTTATATTACGTTTTGGACCTTGATACGTTTCTTAATTTATCCGAAACAGCAACACTTTAAAATGGGATTTCACAAAGCGCCATACCTGCAGGACACCTTTCTCTGAGCGTGTGAAAAGTGTGTTGCGGGAGTTGTCAATCGCAATCTGCACAATGGGGTCTGCGGAGGACAAGGACATCAAAAGGTTATATTTAATTTTAATGAAATCAAGGACGTTTCTTCCACATGGATTTCTGTCCCTCTCCTCACCGTCTTCAGAGAAGGAGAACTGGAGCACAGAGGGCACGAGGAAGGACAGAGAGCTTTTGGAGTGGTTGATTTTTCTGCAGCGCTGGCTCAGCCATCCCGCCTCGGCCTGGTAAGCGATCTCATAAAGGCAGCCGTCCTTTCCTGCCATAAAGATGCGTCCCAGGTCTGTGGAGGTGATGGAAATGATGTAGGTGTTGTCTGTGGGGATTGAGAAGAGGGGGTCTGGAAGGAGCTGCATCGCACCAGACATGCTGTCATTCAACCCTACGACAAAACAAAGAGAAAGGTCAGAAACAGTCAAATATGTGGACCAGTGTTACTCCAGGCCCACAATTAACTGTCACATTGGAGTAAGGAAACCAAACACTATTCACAGTAAGCTGGAAACACAACATTCAAAGGAGAACTCACCAGCCTGGCTCTTGGGGAAGCTCAGCCCGAGGATCACTACATCCACTGAGGTGGCCAGTACTAAGAGGTAGTGGATATGTGGCTGTAAAATCCCTGAGAAGGAAAACACAACACATAAACATTACTCAAATTAAAGTGCTTCAATAAAAATTAATAATGAATGATGAGTTGACACATACCTTGTTTTGGTTTTACAAGGCCCACAGCCAGAATTGTTTCAATAAGGCCATCAAAATAGGCCACATCTCCTCTACAAAGAATAATATGGAAAAAAGCCATTAATTTAAAAGCACTGCGTGTGAACTTCAGCTGGTTTTATGTACTGTCACAGCAGGATTTGGAAAAACTTGTCCATCTTCAGTAGACTGGACTACTGCAATGGTGTCTTTACAGGTCTAAATCTATTAGAAAGCTGCAGCTGATTCAGAACGCTGCTGCTCGAGTCCTCACTAACACTAAGAAAGTGGATCACATCACTCCTGTTCTGAAGTCTTTACACTGGCTTCCTGTGTGTCAAAGAATAGATTTCAAAATACTGCTGCTGGTTTATAAAGCTTTGAATGGTTTAGGCCCAAAATACATTTCTGACCTACTGCTAAATTATGAACCATCCAGATCTCTCAGGTCTTCAGGCTGAAGACTTTTCTTTTTGCCGCTGCTTTTAATTGAAACCGAGCGGTTGTGTTTCGTTTTTTGGTTAATGAACATTTGGGGCTAGTAACCCCAGGGTATCAGTGTCTGGGGACTTTGTCCTGGCTGATTTTCTCTGTGTATGCTGCTCGGGACGTATGTGCCATACAAGCGTACACAGCTCATGTTAGGAGAAACCTTAAAAGAAAGGCATCAGTAAAGTGGAACTTCTGTGTGAACTATTCATATCTTAAACTGCACTGTAACTTTTTATTCATGTATTTTTTCTTTTAATGTTTATTTTATTATCTTTTCTTTTTAATGACTGTTTTTAAATGCCTTTGTTTCATTTTTTTTTAAAGCACCTTGAATTGCCTTGTGTTGAAAGGAGCTATAAATAAACTTGCCTTGCTGCTCATGATCATCACTGTGTTCCTCATAAAGTAAATGTACTCACCCATCTTCATAATTCCACATAAAGATGTCATTGTCAATAGTAAGCCATGCTCGAGAGATCTCTGGGAAAACTCCCATCATGCAGTTACATTGCATATCTGTGAAATTGTTAAGTTGAAACTCAAATACAACGCAAAACTAAAAAGGGATCAACTAAACTGTGTGCTATATGCTTGATAGAAACCTCCTGGTCCAGTGAATTTGAAACGATTTTATTTCCTGAATGATAAAAAGGATACGGCTGAACTGCTCCACCAGCTCTGGCGGCAGAGGGACCCGGCGGACTGCACTGAGCTCCGGGAGGTTTGGCACACTGAGTAAACCCGGTCCCTGCAGGGGGTAGTCCATGTCCGACACTCCAGAGAGGGACGGCATATCTATAAACACATGCAATACCAGCAGATCAAGCACTCTCCCAGACATTGGATCCCAATCATAATATATATCAGTTATATACAAACATAATCAATCATAGTGTTAGAAAGTCAGCAGAAAGTATTTTGGTGTATTCAACCAGTTGATGGTTCCACTCTTTCAGCTGGCCTATTTTCATCCCTGTTACCATGGGTGCCAGAAAACTTGTATGTTCAAGAGCTTAACAGATTCTGACAGAAACAGGTTCAAACAGTAAACACATTATTTCTGTAAATACATCTAGTTAGGGTGTGGTCTCTCTTCTTATATATACAGTGGAATGAAAAACTAATGCCATATATCCGTGTCTTGTTGGTAGTTCATGTGGAAAGAGTTGCAAAAGGTCTTCTCTAAGCATGATCAATGTTTTGTCTCAGAATGACTGCTTTCTCTTTTGATGGATTACAATAACATGATAAAGCTACCTTTATTCGTCATCATACTCAATTCCACAGGATCATTCCTCGAACATTTATCTGCCTAAAAACAATCCTTATAAAGCACCATATCCATTTGATCAAACCAACATCTGTACTGTGGCATGGCAGCCCAAGTGTCAACAGCAGTGGTGTAGTCTTAGTCTACGTGATACGCTGGTATACGCCGTATACCCACTAGAAAATGCCAGTGATTTCCGTATACCCTCTTAAAAATGAGCGATGATACGTAACAACATCATTTTGTGACTGTGCTTTCACGCTTTCGCCCTTTCTGTGTTAATACTTTTGGACGTCTGGGGCTTCCGTCACCTGTTGCTAAGCAACAGCAACACACTTTGTTCGGCTCTGACAAACCACACGTTTCTCTAACGTAATCAGAATTTGATCCGTCCACCATTCAAGTTCTCAGAGCGTTAAACAGGAAGCAAACATGAAACGAAAACAGACGAAAATATTTCAATGTTTTCCCCTACTACCACTACAGAAGAAGAGCCAGGTCAGGCGGCTGTCCTAAAGGTGACAGAGAACGAGCACGGCGCTACCGCAAAGTTACCCGGTAAGTGAAATTAGCATGGTTATCATTAACGTAACTGTAGCAGCCGGATAGTTGGTTAGAACTAGCTAACTTGATCAACGCTAGTGTGGTGGATCAATGGAAGAGAAAGGGAGTGAGATACTGCGTGCGCGCGCGTGTGTGTATGTGTATGTGTATGTGTTAGGGCTGAACGATTAATCGATTTTAAATCGAAATCGCGATTTGAAATGATGCGATTATCAAATCGCAAAGCCATCCACACCAATCAGAAGTGCTGTGCTCCACATGTACCAGCCATTGTTAATCAATCAGAATTGGCCCATGATAGAAGGTGATAGACAGATTGATCCAATCACCTGCCAAGTGCTTTTGAAAGTGCCTGCCCTTTCCAAATGGCTTCCAATGGAGCTTTAGATGGTTTGGTGAAACAAACCATCTGAGTCAGGTTAGTAATGCTCCATCACATGTTTTACATCTATTACAGGGTGAATCTTAAACTGAAGCTTGACTTTAAAGCAACCCAACGGAAGTTTCATGTAAGTTTAGTTCTTTCACTCGTAGCTCGGGCTGCGGGGGTGCTAGAGACGGGAGTACGTTGATACGACCTTCCTAGCCGGAGTTATGGCCGCGGCGCATTTTACAATAAACTTCCGTTGGGTCGCTTAAAAACAAGATTAGACGACATGAGACGTCCAGAGCACACAAAATAGCCCAGGAGCTCACAGAGAAGGGTGGGCAGGATTTAGTTGGAAATTTGGTTAGAGCTGTGTCATAGACTGTGTTTGCAGAGACAGATTCTGTATTCAGAACAGCATACTATCTTGCGAAGATGAATCGACCTTTTACTGACCATGATAGTCTCATTGAGCTTCAGGAAAAAAATGGTGCCAACATGGGCACTAGTCTGCACTCAAGGTACAGTTCCACACAAATTGTAGAACACATAGCAAAAGAGATGCAGAAAAAAATTGTTCACAGTATTGTGACATCTTCAAGCAAGTTGTCTGTTCTCATTGACGAGGCTACATCTATCAGCCACAAATCTGCAATGTATGTCAACTTGAAAGCCTCAGTGGATGGAGCTACTCCTGAATTTTTGTTCCTGGAGCTGATTGAGCTGGAGAGCCAAAGTGCAAAGGATATAGAAGAAGCTCTGCTGAACTGTTTGGACACTGCAGGCTTCACTGAAGAGTGGCTTCAAAAGAACTGGGTCTCATTTGTTTCTGATGGAGCCAGTGTCATGTTAGTCAAGAACTCTGGTGTGGCAACCAGGCTGACAGCAAGGTACCCTAACCTCTTCACATGGCACTGCATGAACCACCGTTTGGAACTGGCTGTATCTGATGCTGTGGATGAGGTTCAGGCAGTCAACCACTTCAAAGTGTTCCTAGAGAAGATCCACAATCTCTACAGTCAGTCCAATAAAAATTCTCGAGAGCTTCTGGAAGCAGCACAAGAAGTGGGCTCGCAAGTCCTGAAAATTGGCAGAGTTTTAAGTACACGATGGATGGCCAGCATAGTTGGTTGTAATAATATTACTTTTGTCGGTAACGGAGTAGTGTAACGCGCTACTTTTATAATTCAGTAATCACACTACAGTTACTAACATTGCCCCGACGAAGACCATCCCTTGCAGCACTGCTGAGTGTGAAAGGGGCTTCAGTCTCATGAACAATATATGCACAGACAAGAGATCGACACTGTTCTTGTCAAATGTAAGTAATTTGATGATGATCAGCATCAATGGGCCCCCTGTAACACTTTTTGAGCCAAGGAAGTACGTCACAACATGGCTGAGAAGCCATCGCTCTGCCACGCAAGCAAGGAGGCAATGCACACCTCAGATGAGTACAAACATATCTGGAAAGCTCTGTAGACTACCAGACTATGTCTAGAAGTGTTCCATCCTTTTTTCAGGGCTTGTGGACTAACACAGTGAACCCAGTATGGACATGTTGAGTGCTTTTTCAACCCTCATTTATTGAGGTGAAGCTTATTTGTTAATTTGTTTCTTGTTTGAAGCTAATTTATCTTGTAGCACTTCAAGGATGTTTGCTTGTTAATTTAAGCTGATACAGTACATAGTTTGACAATGATTTATGGAAGATAATAGGGCTGAACAAGTTTGAATAAATATCTAATGCATTGAAAAATATGTTTAAAATGATTATTGTGTGATATTTGTGCAGATCTATGCGAAACAAAGATGTTTTTTGAAGTGTAGAATATGATGTGTGGGTCAGGACATCTGTAGCAAGACCATATTTATTGTACATTACTTGAAAATTGCAGTAGGCCATATTGAGATTTTGATAAAAATGTCGATTGTTCAACCCTAGAAGATAAGTGGGCTTTTTCCATCATTGTTCATTCTTTTATTGTTAATGTCACTGGCAGTTAAAAGTCACATAAAAATGCTTATAATACATTGACATGTTGATAACACATAACCAGTCTCAAGACTAGTCTATGCATTAGTGAGTGTGATGGTGTTCATGAGGTGTTGCTTCGAGACAGGTGTCGCTCCGCGATGCGTCGCTCTAGGATGGATGAGTACAATTATTACAGTCTACCCACTACACAAAGTTAGACTACACCACTGGTCAACAGAACCACATAAGTTTGATAGCTACACCAAGGTCTCTGTGATCCATCCCTCCAAAGGACTCACTGTGACATGGGACGCTGAGCAGCTCCGACAGGTCAGGGAAGCATCGGTCCTCCAGCAGATGTTTGTCGATCAGCCGGGAAGAGTTTTCCAGCGCTTCAGCGAGTGCAGCTGCGGGGCTGCTGGGTCCAGCGCCGGACGGCATGACTGAGCTACCTCCGCTAACTTACCTACAGAACCGTTCAATGAGAGTTAACGATAGTGTCAGCAAAGGTGGCCAGGTTTTAAATGTAAATAATAAAGAGATATCCTGCCAACTTCACTACCAATCAAATGTTCTGTCTGGTGCTAGCTGATGTTAGCATGCTGATGGAAGACCACCGGTTAGTTAGCCCGCTGCTAGCAGTAACGTCTTATTATTTAGCTTGCAAGCTAAATGCTAGCTAAGTGTAAATTAAGAGTTTTAAAGTGAACTGGTTGCTTTACCCGACTGAAAATATTCCGCGTAGTAATGGGTTATTTGGCAAATAAGTTGTGTTCGCCAATGGAGCAGCAGAATTTAAACAAATACATACAACTAGCAGCCCGCCAACCTCATGCACACACAGCGGCAGAGGTGAAAGGTTTTTTCCGGTGGACCAAATTCTTCTTCGTCTCCCTAATTTTCGCAGACTGGGACAAGTAAAACGTTATGCTGCCACCCAGCGGTCAATGTTATTTTATCTGTAATTCACAGCACAAAGCATGTAAATAATCCTGTAAAAATGATATGTGAATAATTTAAATCAACTGAACCTGTTGCCTTAGTATTCAAAGAAGAGGTATTAAACACCTAATTGTTTTTTCTTTTATAGAATTGTTTTATTTTCTATTCTTAACAAATATTGCAAGTGTTTTTTATTTCAGCATCAAAATAAAGAATATCTGATTCCCTTGACATGATTTATAATGACTTTGTAGCACTTTCAAATGTTACAGTACATGTACATTTTAGGAGGTTTCCATCGTTTTGATACTACGAAGAACTTCCTGTGTTTCCCTGTTCTCCAAAAAGCAAGTGGCTTCATAGCAATCATAAATTAAAGCATAAAGAGAGGAAAAACAAGTAGAAAAGGGGCATTCTTGTTCAATTCAAATCATCTGCTTGATCAAACGTTTTTTTACCAGAATGCAAATAATCCTAAAGAGAAAACGTAATTGTGCACAGTACATCAACCACTAGTGTGGAGTAACATCCAACTGATTTTTATAAAATGACCTTCCAGTCTTAATCAAAGCAAGATGAGCTGTTATGGCAAACATTGCTTAATGATTAGATAATTAAATAACCATTTAGGATGCTCTGTTATGATTCCTTTAGAGGCACGGATAGAGCTGTTTGCCGTCCAATTTGATCTGTAAAAAACCTTCCAAGTCTTACTTCACTATTCTAAATCTCCATCAGACAGGTGAGACAGAAAAAAACGAGGCATTCGTTTTTAAAAATGACACAATAAATATTCTTAGGTGAGGAAAAAAACGCAAACAAGTAACAAAGACGTAAGAAAAATTTATTGCAGTATTTGTTTCACCAGAAGAGCGGGGGATAACTTTTTTCTTGCTGTGTTCTATAACATCAAAATCTATATTAAAAACAATATAACTTCCCCTGCATATAGGCACAGATACTGCACTGCTCTTAACATAAATAAAACATATCAAAGATACTCCATTACACAGTGTAGGTAAACAACAAAGTGTTCGAAACAAGAACAAAAAAGAAAGCTAAAAGTTCTTGGAGCTCAGGTCAAGTGAATAAATTCATTTGGTGCTAGTTTAAACTCCAAAAACACTTTATTAAGAACATCATCATAACACTAATTTCCAACATTCAGTTTACTTTTTTACAGAATTATGTTCAGATATAAACATGTGTTTAGTTAAACTATTATACAGTGGGAGTAAAAATCAAACAACGAAGTTGCTGCACAACAGCGAAGGAACTCCCACACAATGTTTTCCCAAACATTTCCTTCTTATGTTTTTCTTGTGTTTAACTTAAACATGTCTGTATTTAAACAGATCATAGTTCACAATACTTTTCCTCCTTCTGGTCCTTAAATCTAAAGAGGTTTGATTTCCTCTGAGTAACATACTGGGTCCGCACAGGTTTGGGGTGTGGGAGGAGGTTCCATGTGACTCTTAGTCCCCGTCCTTGGCAGCGTATAGATCCCGTAACGTCTGTGCCACTTTGTTCGACAGCTTTTGTCCACTTGCGAAGGATATTTTCTTGTAAATGATGTCTGATTCTTTGATGGTGTCAACCCAAGGCACCTTTTTGCGACCTTCCCGTTTCTTTACCTCCGCCCAGGACCCAGAGTAAGAACCAGTCATCCAGTGTATGCTGTAGCCAGTTTTGATCCTCTGGATGACCCTGGCGATCTGTGGTCTGTCTTTGAATTTGGGACAGCAGAGGGCAATGATGTCCATGGCCTTTACTCTCTCGTGCAGGTTGCCCGTGTCTTCTGGGGTCTCTACGGCTTTCTTCGGTTTGCGCTGTTGATGGAAGAAGCAGAGGGTGTACCACATGAAAACAACTTTATTACACAGGAGGCACCACAGACAAATCTCACAGAATTGTTGGGATAATGTGTGAAGCTGCAGTGAGACGGCCATCAAAGTTGAGTTTCTGTTTACAACAATGAAGATAATCCAAAGAATGTTAAGATGTTGGTGTAGGTCATGGACATTACAGTCATATCATGTCAAATTGACATTCTGTATGGGTCGACAGAATATATCCTGTATTTGATCATGACATTTTTTTTTCTCTTTTATTTCTTATTAACCTTCCTCAACCCTTCTGGTTTGTAACTTCAATTTGATATCCACCTCACTATTGCCCACGTTGATGCAGTCTTATTACAGGAACATAGAAATCTTATGTGGGTTCTTTATTTTAAAATGTTTTAAAATTCCTACCACAGGGGGCTCTTCAGCTTCACTCTCCTCCTCCTCTGACTCCACTGGAGCAGTGTGGTTATTGTGGTTGTGGTTCACTGGTTTTGGGCCCTTCAGCAGTGAAGTAATGGCTTTGTTTCTGGCGTTTGCATTCGCTTCACCCTCTTGGTCCTCTTCGTCACGATCCAAGTGCTCCATCAGTACCTTGAACTAAGAGATAAAAGCAGATATAATATTAGTCATACTCCTGAGACTGAAACATGAATACACATTCACTTTGAACATAGTGCTGAATGCTTACATCCAAATACTGTTTAACAATATTCCTCTTGGTCTCGTGGCTGAGCTCCGTGTTGGCCAGATCACTCTTCAGGTAGAGCAGTGTCTGACCGGGGTTAAAGTGCACCTTAGACTTCCTGTTCACAGCCTTGTCGTACACTTTGGCAGACTCTGTCGGGGAATACTTCTGGATTTTGCTGAAACGCAAACAAAAAACAAGTTTAGTCTGAGTCATATTATCAATTGCATTACTTTTTTAAATATAGATTGGTTAAACCGTCCATTTCTGAGGTGGCCCACCTGTCTGTTAAACCGAACAGATTCTTCAGGTGTTGTTTGAGCATCAGCAGCAGCAGGATGCCCTGCGAGGAGCTGGAAAACTCCAGAAGAGGGTTGGAGTTTTCGGGCAGGCGGGACATCACTGCGTCCTCATCTTCAAAGTCAGAATCATGATCCACAGGTTTCTTCGCCCTGTGCACCACCTCCTCTTCCTCCTCACTGCTGCTGCTGGAGGAGCTACTGCTCTGCTCCTCGTCCTCCTCTTCATCGTCCTCATCCGAGCCCAGTTGTCTCTTATGATGCTTCTTCTTCTTCTTCTTTTTCTTCTTCTTCTTCTTTTTTGCCTTCATCTCCTCTTCCTGATTGACAGGCTCTTTCCGTAAAGACTGCACAGAGAACCAAACGCATACCAATCATTCAGAAGATGTATTACCTGAGCTTTTATTTTCATCTCACAAAAAAGAGCAATATTTCCCATCCAAAGTAAAACCAAGCTTTGCACCTCCTTGAAGGACTGGAGCAGGTTGCTGCCAGAGACTGACAGCGTGATGTCTACATGATGCATGATGAACAGAGGCTCCTCCTGGGTCTGGTAGGGGAAGCAGGCTAAGTTGTCTGCTACGAACAACAGCATGTTCACCTCTGTTTTCTGCAGGAGACAAAAGGTAGAAAATCACTACCTAAATCAGCGGTGTCAAACTCAAGGCCCGGGGGCCAAATCCGGCCCGTGACTTTATTTTATGTGGCCCACAAGAGCTTGCAAAGAATATAATATGTTTATTATAAGGTTACATGCCGATTTACAGAAGCACTCAGAATTTGTATTTTTCTTAGAATCTGACTTTTATTTCAAAATGTAATATCTTTTTTTTGATTTTGACTTTTTTTCCAGAATTTGGCTTTTCTTTTGAAATCATTTTGTGACATTCTCACTGAAGAGACTTATTCAGTTATTACCCTATCCGATAATAATCCAATGCAGAGGCAATAATGTAATATAATACATTATTTTATATATATTACATTTTTATATATGTATCTTTTATATTATTGTATATAAAACTGGCCCTTTGAGTGCAACCATGATGCTAATGTGGCCCAAGATGAAATTGATTTTGACACCCCTGACCTAAATGAACTATTAATGGCCAGCATTAATGGATACTGCCTGGTTGGAGATGCACTGAAGGTGACTTACTGAGCTGTCATCAAACAGGTTGAGCAGAGAAATGAGGAAAGCCCGCCTGTGCTGTCGGTTCCCTCGCACCATAGAGTAGAGATGAGCGCAGAGAGCGGTGTCTGTGTCATCCGGACGAAAACCTCGAAGCAGTGGGCTTTTGGCTCCGTTTATGGCCTGTTGCACCTGATAAGACATCTTCAACCCTGCTACGGCCTTCATCTGTGGATTCACAAAGAAATACAACTCAGCATGGATGTAGATAATAGATAATGATCCAAATCCTTCCGATGCCTATCACAAAGTCCATTATGAGATGAGTACGTTTACAGAAATGCAAAAATCTAACTTATCTAGTTTGCCGTTAATAAACGAACAAGTCACTCACGTGGATGAAGCCAATATATTTCTTGTCAATCTCCACCAGCTGTTGATCGGCCTTGTTCTTCATGGTTGGCTCCGGGTCGGTTCCCATGGCAATCAAGTATGGCACACACTAAAAAAAAAAGATTTCAAATCAGTGATCAGCTCATCAGTCATTCAAGACGGGAAGAGAATGTTGTCATTGGGGTGGAACAACATGGAAAACAGTCAAATACACTCGCTCATGTCACCATTTCAATTGTAAAAAACCTTCCAACAAAGTAGAATATTGTAAACTGTAACTTCAAGCCTTGCAAACAGATCATATTTACATCACCATCATAAATACAATCATAAAAAAGAACAACAAGGCACTGCAGAACAACAATCTTTTGAATCTTTTGCAATTAGAAAATGAGGTTTAAATGTGACTAATCATCAACCTAGTTATGACTACGAGACAAAAAAACAGTTCTTGCTTGTAAGATCTTAAACTCAGTCTTGTGTGAGGGTGCTGGAGTGAGACTGTGAGCATACCTGCACAGGATGGATGAGGCCCTGGCTGAGAGTCAGAAGGATGACGCTCAGGGCGAAGTGACGAACAGTGGACTGAGAGTGGAAGAAGGACTCCAGCACCTGCTTCAGGTAGATCTGCATTATGGAGCTGCTCATGCCTGATGAGATGTCTCCCATTTCCTTCAGATCCTCCTGCTTTTCCTGATTCTTCCCTGAATAAAAAAAAAAGCATCAGCTTGGTTCAGTGGTGGCGCTAGACTTTTTCACTGCCCGTCATCTTGGGGGGGTCGGGGTGCAGAGAACTGTTAGCGTCGGTGTTATGCCGTGTTATGCATGCCCACCGAAATATGCATGCACCTCGCGGGAGCGTGCACAGGAGCGTCAAGCGGAAACTCACAGACATTTCAATGATTTGTACGGCAAATTTTTCCGTCATTATTAAAAACAAATCGTCATAGAAGGAAAATATTCGGTTAACGCGACCACTGGCTTGGTTAGTCTTCGAAGGTGCTACATGTTTGACATAGAACATACAAGCAGGGCATTTAAATAGGAACATTCATTTTGAGTAGCCATGCAAACAGATTAGTCTTCACAATAAGGCCAAAATGGGAATATTTAATTAAACTCACATTCACGATCGGCCACCTGCATTCGAGAGTCCTCCTCTTGCAGGTATATCTGCAGGTTTTTCAGCACCTGGATCCTCCGACTGACCGAAGGGTTATCCTCTGACAGGGTGTTGTTATACAGGACCTTCACATCCTGAACAAACATGAGCTCTGGATGCATGATGAACTGGAAGCCTGGAGAGAATGGAAATCATTTAAATAAATATAGAGGGAACCCAAAGACATATGCAAATAAAAAGAAGACATGACAGTGATCTATGTTATGTTAGTATGAGATGAGGAGCAACTTACCGAGACCTATGATGGCCTTGATCTGGACCTCTTCATCTTCATGAGTGGTGAAGTACAACAGAAGCTCCAACACTTTCTCCTTGATGACGATCTGAGTGAAAGCAGTCATTTATGAGTCAGGTTCAACAGAAGTCAGAAGGCACATGATTGAAATAGTTTGAGGGCTGCTGTTTACCTTGCTAGTGCCCTTGAACTCCTCTTGATCATAATCAAAGTGTCGGCAGAGAGCCCCCACAGTGAAGAGTGAGCGCAGGAGAGTAGGTTTGTTGGTAGCCAGGGTGACACTGGTGGGGTCCTCTTGGTGCTGGGTCTTCAGTTTTGCAAGAGCTCCTATAGAAAGATACAAATCGGCATTGAATACCAACTTCTGTTTCTCTAGTTTATAGAAATAACTTTTGGTGTGTTTAATGCTCTTATTTATATCCATGTGAAATGAAAGTGAGTATAATGAGGTGATAAGAGCATAATGTAACCCTGTACATTTGAAAGTGAATTATCATGTTAACAATAATAATCCCTACGTATATTTTGCGATGTTTTTGTGTATTCTCACATTTCTTTCCAGCCTTTCCCATCTCAAGCTGAATGCTGATTCTGGTATGAGAAAATGTGTGTTGTTTATGTTATAATTGATGTTTACAGAAGCCTTACCATAGTAGCGATTGAAACACGCCCAGACGAACTTGTAGTTGTGTGTGACCTTGTTCACAACAGCACCAAGACAGCTGACACAGTGTTGTACGACCTGAGAAACAAACACAACAAATGGAATCAAAATAAAATCAGTGCGCTCAGAGCAGTATCACATCTCAATTTGTTATGTTTTCCTGGGATATATTTGTGAAAGCTGTAAATCACACTGACCGTCATGCCATATTTGATAATGAGCTTCATCAAGTCTTCTTCTATGGTGGTGAGGAAAGTCTCACTTGGTTGCTCCATCAGAGGCACGGCCAGCTCCAGGATCTTTGCCACGTTACAGATCACCATGAAGTCGTTCTGAGTCTGGAATATAAATGCAGAGACAGCTGCTCAGTCCAAAGCTGAGCTGGGAAATAACTTTCGGAAAAACAAGTAATTGCTTTAGACTCCTCCTCTCAGCTCAAAAGTGTGGGATTTTTATTATGAATTCAACACTGTATAGTTTATCCTACAATATAAAGCTTAATTAAACAATTAGTGTTAGCATTTGAGTATAACGCATTTAGTATTTGAATGTCTTTATTACACAGGTGTGCCCCATTATATATGGCAACTGATTGTAAGCAATTGATTTCTCACACATTACAGCAAATGTGGGTACAACCAGCAGAGCCCCTAGTTGACCCCCCCCACACACACACACCACAACACAGATCACCCCTTGCTGCTAAATACCAACAAACTATGTGCTAGATGTGCAATATATAAATGCCGTTAATAACTGTGTAATATATACCTGGCTGCTAAATCCTTAGAACTGTTACAAGGTGTGTATTTTGTAAATTGGGTAACTTGCTGCTGTTAAATACCAACCACCTATGTGCAATATGTGCTAGATGTGCAATTTATATAGATGCCGTTAATAACTGTATAATATATACCTGGCTGCTAAATCCTAAGAACTGTTACAGGATGTGCATTTTTTTTAAATTATGTAACTTTTTATTCTTTATTATATTTGTTTTATTATATCATAACTTAGTACTTTTTTTGAAATGCATGTCACATATGTAACATTAAGCTGTCTGTGGCCCTTTTTCCTGCTGTAACTACGCACATTTCCCCTCTGTGGGACAAATAACGGCATTCTGATTCTGAGAAGGACTGCGTTCATTCCATTTGGCTGCCACTAGATGGCCCTATAGCACAACATACAAGTTGGTATTGTTCCTATCTGTCCTTAGAGCAACAAATGATAACTCTTACTTTTAGAAAAGTCAGAATTTTAGACTTATACTTAACCAATGATGATACTTACATTGCTCTTGGAGGTCAGGTAGGGCTGCATAGTCATGGCGTGTTTGACCATCAGCTGTGCTCTGATCTTGCAGAACAGGTATAGAGTGGTGATACATGATACCAGACGACCTGAGGTGACCCCTTTGTCTTCACAGTCTGAACACATGGCAAAACACAAAGAGCATTGAGATTTGTCAAAGCTAACACAAAAACAATGCAATACTCTACAATGCAGTAAGCTAATATGGTGTTTTTTTCATTACCTGCAAGAGTGTCTTCATATGTCAGGATGTGTTCCACTAGATTGTCCACCAGCTGAACACAGGCCTTCTTGGCAGGCTTGTACGACGCTTGTTCTTCAGACTTGAGCAGCTAAACAGATTTAATACAGAAGTTGGATACAGTAAGATGCCCGAAAAAACAGCTATCATAAAGAGAAAGGGCATGATGTTGAGATACCACTACGACCACACAGGTCAACAACTCACATTTTGGAGAAGCTGCTCAAACCAGTCGTAGCCTGAATCTTTGCATGCAGACACCTGGCATGAAATCAAAGCAGGACATGAGTCAGGAAATAAAAAAGTGAAACAGCACAATTAGTTTCTTATTAGGAAGCCAAGGTAATACGCACCACGTCTGTGATGTTCAGGATCTTCCGGGTCATTGCATTTTTGTCATGACTGGGTGTGGGGGTGAACCAGATTTTCTGGAAAGTCTCATTCACCAGTTTCTGCATATGAAAAGAAAAGTTAGTATATAAGATTTTTTTTTTTTAATGTGCCTCATGTAAGCATCATTCAGATTGTAACAAACACTAACCTTGATCCCCTCCTCATCGTTGACCCTTCGGATCATCCTCACACACATCTCGGTCACCTTGTGGAAGTCCGGCTGCTCCAGGCAAATATCTCTCAAGATCTTGATGACCCTCTTCCTGACACTAATACCTGTGTCCTGTGTGAACATGAGTTAAAGGGAAGATCAGTATAGTCAATAAGAAATATCTTTCTCGATTGCATATTCAAACTGCTAAATTGTTGTAGTTCTACATGTGATCTTTAGGGGGCAGTGTGGGAGAATATGATTTAACCTCAGTTGAACTTTGGCACTTTAAATGAACTTTTTGGTCAGAGTTTGCTTAAGTAAGTGGGAAGGTTCCACTTCAGTTGGACCAATGTAAGCCATGGCAATGATGTGACCCAATCATTTTAAACTGGGAAGGAGTTGATTCATTTGTTCATAATACAGAAGCTCTCATTGAGCTGTTCAAAATGTAGAGAGAAGCTAAAGAAATTACCAATATCCTTTCAATGAGCATGTCGTAGTACTGCTCAATGAGCTCCGGTCGACTTAGCACGAAACGGCCGAGCAGCTCCACCGCCGCCTCTCGCACACTGGTAGAGTTATCCATGAGGCGACAGTGAACCCCACGCTGCATGTCCAACTGCAAAACAAAAACGTAAAGAGAAGTCAAGCAAAGAAACAAATCACTGAGCGTTATGCTGGTTAGAATGTAGCAACATTACAACCAGGCTTTAACAGAATCTCCTGTTGAATTTGTTAGATTCACAGTAAAAAAAGGTTTTTATCTGTCAAATGAAAACATATTTAGCGCTACCTCTATTTAATTTAATTTGTATTTGTTCCGTTCATGGTATGCACAACTTAATGTCTAATACTTGTTTAAAAAACATGTCTCTATTAACGCACCATTAACCGAAAAGGAGCAGGGAGAAGAAAATAATCTTATGTTACTAGCCCCTTTCTAAAAAATAAATAAATAAATGGAAATAGATGGTCTGTCCTTCATATTTTCTTATTCACACAGTATCATAGGATAATAAGAGAAACACGAAAACGTACTTCCCACTTGACAGTTAACGGAATGAAACAAAACAAAAAACAACAACACCGAAACATCATATTACATGTCATTTGTTAGACGCTTTTATCCAAAGCGACTTACATACATTCAGTACTGTGGGCAATCCCCACAGGAGCAATTTGGGGTGAAGTGTCTCAGGGACACAACGACATGCTGACTGCAGTGGGACTCGAACTTGCTATACCCTGATTCGAAGTCCAGCACACTATCCACACAGCCACCCACATCACATGTACAAAGAAAAAGTGCAACACCCTCATCTGGGTCCTATCAATCCAGTAATATGAGCATCATGTAGCAACAATACAGGATGACTTACCCGCGCCAGAATACTTGGATCCACAGCTACTACTTCAGACAAACACTTCATGGCTTTAGTTCTGACTGCGATGGCACTCTCACCAAGCACCCTCAGAATCTATTACAAAAGATTTAAAAAAGTTAGAGACTACCAACACAACAAAGTCTCTCACTGACGTTTATTTGCAATGAATCCTCTCACCTGTGATAAATAAATATCAAAGCTCTGTGCAAACGGCCTCATGGAGGCCAGATATCTGACAATCAGACATGAGTCCTCATACTCTACCGTGTCAGAGTTTACCCTGAAAGAACAATCAAGAGTCAAACAGGATTGGAGATAAGGTCAAACAGCGTACCAAATCAGGGCATTGATGCAGAGTACAGTAGTATTTACCTCAGAGAGTTGAAATCTGACGGTGATGTCCTGATGACTTTGCGGAGGAATTTCTTTCGTGACTCGGATTTCTGCATAATCTCCTCAGTTGAGTCAACTTCCATGGAATGATGAAGGCCTTTCACTTCCTCATCGTCATTTTGAGACTTTATCGCTTTCTCTGCCTCAGTCGTAGCGTCCCTGAACCACTGGGCAATATAAAACTTCCTGGCAAACTATATGAAACAAATGAATACATAAGTAATTAAGAAGACTATAAAGTAATCTGACATCAAGGAACCCTGTCTAACTATATAAACAGTCCATGTGTTTAACCATTGCCTAGTATCCATTCATAATAAAATCCTAAATGTGCCCATAATGATTTCTGTATATTCACAGTTTAGTGGGTGAATATTAAACACCTACCACAAGAGAGGGTTCTGTCTCAATGTTTTCATTAAGGTAGTACAGCAAGGCCTTCTGGAGTTGCTGGATCTCATCACTGCCTTGAGTCTGTAAGGAAATCAATAAACCAGAAGCAGCTCAGAAGCAGTTCAACACCACTATTAATGTAGCTCCGTGAAAGTAATTGTGTGATCATCTAGTCTACCTCTTTGAGGATGCGGTCAATAGTCTTTTGGTCCATGTTGCTATTGACAGCATCTTTACGCAGGCGAGATGCCACGGTGCCGAGGTAGTCGAGCGACGCCACCCTGAGCGCCATTTCTGTCTGCTTGTTGCTGAACTGGTGCACCTGGAGCACGAGAAGTGGAGGGGAATCAGCAGCTGTTTCTACCGAGCAGATGATGGGGGGTGATTCCTTTAAAGTGATTGATGTTACTCACCAGCAGCCGGCCCAGTAAGCTGAGCAGCAGTTCAGCTACAGGCCACTCAGGCCTGTTGACTGCAGACAGCAGGTCATGAACAAAGTTCTCAAACAAAGGCCTGTAGTCCTCCTCTCCCTGCTTACTGCCACACCTGAAACACACACAATACAATATATTTCATTTCATTTTCATGTAATCGTTTATTTGAAGAGGGACAATGCACATTGATGAACATTTTTAACAATTAATGCTTCAAAATGTAAATATGCCGGATTTGAGCTTTTAGCTAATTTCCATTCGTAGTCCCTCACATACAACATTTAAGAACATGACATTTATATACATAGCAAAAATAAATACTTGATATGCAGAAAGAGCATGAGCAGCATATACAAGCATTAAACACATGGTAATACAATGTAGCAGCTACGACATATTAAGTGCAAGAGAAGATAAAAGAGCTTCCTAAAGTGCAAGAGGAGATACCCCTGTGTTAAAGTGCATTTAGCGGTGATTGCACGTTTGTTTCTCAACCATTCTTTTAGTTGACCTTTAAAACTGTTCAAAGTGGGACAATCCCGTATCTCAGTTGGGAGGCTATTCCACAATGAGCTGCCTTTAATTGATAGTACATTTTGTCCAAAAGTTGTCCGTCTATGGTGGACCTCACAGTCTCCTCTGGCTTCTGACCTTGTGCAGCGTCCAGTGTGTCTTTTGTGGATGAAACGGCGGATAAACGGTGGCGCGCTTACACTAATTGCGCCGCATAAGCGTATAATAGTGTGCCGCATTTGCGCTTCAGATGAGGAGGTGAGGCCCCCTCATAACTGCATGAACCCGTATGGCACAATACAACTCAGACTGGCTTACCTGTAAGTCAATCAAGTGGCAAATGCCATAGTAAGGATGGATGATAGGCTAACATTAAAAAATCCAAAAAAGAAAAAAGGGTTTCAATGCCATGCGATCTACCCACACTACCCTTGCGATCGACCTTGTGTGGCACAAGCAAACGACCAGTTTGTCAAACAGTATTCAATGTGGGATAGAATCATACAGTGGAGGTATGACTTTGCAGCATTGACAGTTAAGAAAGGTCTAATTTGTTTAACATTTCGCAAGTTGAATTGAATTGTGTTGGATACTTTCTTAATATGTCAAGTTTGAGTCCAGTATGACTCCAAGATACTTGAACTGGGAGACTAGTTCTAGTTCTGATCCGTTTAAAAACACATTGGATCCTTCGAACATCATGCATACTGTTTTTTTACATTTAACTGTAAGCAAATGTTGTTCAGCCAAATGTTGTTCAGCCAGTGTTGAACCTTGTCCAAAGCATTTGAGAGACAGGGTGAGATCATTTCACCGCATCATCGGCATACATTTGCACATTCAACTCAGGACATACATTAGGCATGTCATTTATGTACAGTGAAAACAGTAATGGTCCAAGAATGGAACCTTGTGGAACCCCAACAGGGTTCACAAGGTAGGGGGATTTGGCACCTTTGACCGAAACACACTGTTTTCTGTTCGATAAGTAAGACTTAAACCAATGTATCGAAACTGCTGACAAATTTAAATGAGTGAGCTTTGTAAGAAGCACTTGGTGGTCAACAGTGTCAAAAGCCTTCCTGAGATCAAGGAAGACAGCACCTACATATGGGCTCGTGTCCAACATAGACTTAACCTTTTCCACAAAGACAGTTAGCTGTCTCAGTGGAGTGGTGTGCACGAAAACCAAACTGCATTGGGTGGAGTGGAGCGAAACCTTTGCCTAAATGTTTGGTGATTAGTTTTGACACCTATTTCTCAGCTGTCTTAGCGACACATATCTGTATTTGTATATGTTTCTGAACAAAAGTTTATTTACAGAGTGTGAAAACGATGAAAGACAAGTGTTAAAGTTCTACAGTGACTTACTTCTTGAGAAAAACTGATAGGAAGTTCTGAGCTGTCCGCATGGCAGTTTCAAAAGAGTTTGTGATGAAGACATCTTTATCCACCTAGAGAAAAGCATCCAATATGTTAAATCATTTCTGAATAAAAGCATAATTTCTGAAAAATATGGTTTTAGTATTTTCTAAATCTGCGGTGGTTACCTTCTTATTATGATCATCATCTCCGTCCTTCTCTGGAAAGTGAACCACACACTGGATGAGCTGAAGAACCAGTGCAGTGACCATCTGGATATACACATCTCCTCCTGAATCACTGTTTAGCCTGGGCGAGAAACAACTGTCGTTAGGTTTACAGAGAAACACAAAGCACTTAAATGATAACGTTTTTGATTCATGTTATTTTAATGATATAATTCACTAAATATATAGTAACCTAAAGCTCCTGAGGCTGCGTTTATTCGTTGGCAGTCTAGCCAGGGAGGTGAATATCTCCTCAAGAATTAGCTGCCTGTGCTTCTCGTAGCGAGTGAACACCTGAGGAGGAGAAAAGCAAAGCAATGAATCAAAACGAAAAATGAAGACACTGTGTGGGTGTCATAAAACACAAAACTGACTGCTGAAATAAAACGAAAATGGATGCCATGGAGACTTACTGCTGTCACTAGTGTGATGGCACATAACTGCAGATCACTGACATTCTCCACAAAGAAAGGTGTTATACCCAGAGTCGACACCTAAAAGTAGGAAACAAGAGTATCAGGTGTGTTAGAACTCAAAGGTTTAACAGGGTCATGAACTGAAATGATGACAGACAGATAAAGAGTCTCACCTGGAGAATGGTGGTGTCAGTGAGCAGCTGGATCTCCAGCAGCTCTGACATGTTGCTGACAATATCACACACTTTGTTGTAGAGCATGACCACCACCTTCTGTTTGTGGCTGGAACCCTTTCCTCTTTTGGACTTTGGAGTGTGCACAGCACCTTAGGTGAGGAAGACAAAGAGAAATCGGAGTTGAAAAAATAGTTGTATTGGAGCTTATATGAACACACGCACAAAAACACTCACAGATTTTGTAGAACTAAGAAGAAAAGTGTGCTGACCTCCATGGGGGTCCACTCTGTAGGCGGGGTCATACTGAGGGTACAGAGAATTTTGCAGATGGTACTTGGAGTACTGCAGCACCCTCTCAATCACGTCCTCTATGTAAACAACCTTGGGCATGCGTGGAGATGTCATGATGTTGAGAGCAGTCAGACAGGCATCAGCAGACTTAGCCACCCGCTCCATGATGAGGTCACGCCACAACCGCTCCTCGTCCAATGAATCATTATCCTACAGAAACAAAAGAAAATCTTATTGAAAAGCTCAAAAGTTAAATCAAGTAAGCAACAAAAAAATGATAGGTGCCTGTAAACTTACATGGTTCATTAACGTGGTAAGTTTGACGCTGTCCTGAATGTTCTTCTCCAGGATATTCAGAAATTTCACCAGTTTATCAGACGGAAACTAAGGAGCAAAGAAATGATTACTTTCAATCAAACTTACAATAGCTAAATATCAACCGGTGTCACAAACACACTCCTCTTACCTTGTGAAAGATGCGCATAGCTTTGAGCTTAGTGGAATCACTGCAGAGCTCACTCAACTGGTGCTTTCCGAGCAACAGCTCTTCAGGTATGCCATCATCATCATCTGTTAGAGGGGAACAAAGTTATAATAGTCAAAAAAATGTCTTAACAATTCATCAAATGTCATAAAAATATTGCAGCAGTAAATGTTCACCTGTAGCAGCGAGGTCCACATCCTCGAGGCTCTCAAGAATGCTGTCCACATTGGCCAGGAATCTCTTATATGAGGAGGAGTCCATCTTTTCTGTTAAAAGAAATGTAAACAAATTGATTAAAAAAACATATTTAGCTTTAAAATGCACCATTAGTATAAAAGTAATCAACGTGGTGAAAGAATACCCTCTGTTGTCAGCTTGGAATCATACGCCTTCTTGTTTTTCTGTTTCTCCTTCTTCTTCAATTTTCTGGCAGCTGACCAAAAGGAAAACAACATTTGTCAAATCCTTGACAGCAGCTGCTCACCCTCGAGCTCTGAATATTTATTAGAGGAAGACTTGGTGCAGTAATCTGACTATCCAGGGGATTGGCCAGATGGATCATTGATTTCAGATGGCAATAATCTGAACGACAGCCGCCAGACACGGCAATCACGATTTGCATTGACCTACACAAGTGTATGCTGTGTAAGGTAAATTCATGTTGTCTTCTTAGAGATACTTAACAAAAAACCCTTTATAATTGTATCTATTTATATTAAGCTTGTGGAAAATAAACTCACAATCACTCAGGCTTGGAGTCGGGCTGCCTTCTTCTGATTCACTCAGTTCACGGCTGCGGCCACCGGACCCCCGACGGGCAGCGTGGGAACCGCTACTTCGCCTGTGCTCTCCAGAGCCCGCCCTCTTTTCAGACTTAGATGGTTTGTCGTGACTTTTCTTAGACCTTTTCTTTGGAGCTGTAACAAGAAAAACACAGAACCCAGGAAAGATAGGTCAGAAAATATCAAGTAATATAAGCTCCAATTGTTGCTCAATAGCTGCAATAATTCTAATCAAAACATATCCGCTTTTTTTTTGGGTTAAATCTTAAAAACTAGGGTATTTGTAAACAATATTCTAGCATAAGTGCTTTTTATTTTTGTTATATACAGTGGGGCAAAAAAGTATTTAGTCAGCCACCAATTGTGCAAGTTCTCCCACTTAAAAAGATGAGAGAGGCCTGTAATTTTCATCCTAGGTACACTTCAACTATGAGAGACAGAATGGGGGGAAAGAATCCAGGAAATCACATTGTAGGATTTTTAATTAATTAATTGGTAAATTCCTCGGTAAAATAAGTATTTGGTCACCTACAAACAAACAATATTTCTGGCTCTCACTGACCTGTAACTTCTTCTTTAAGAGCCTCCTCTGTCCTCCACTTGTTAACTGTATTAATGGCACCTGTTTGAACTCGTTATCAGTATAAAAGACACCTGTCCACAACCTCAAACAGTCACACTCCAAACTCCACTATGGCCAAGACCAAAGAGCTGTCAAAGGACACCAGAAACTAAATTGTAGACCTGCACCAGGCTGGGAAGACTGAATCTGCAATAGGTAAGCAGCCTGGTGTGAAGAAATCAACTGTGGGAGCAATTATTAGAAAATGGAATACATTCAAGACCACTGATAATCTCCCTCGATCTGGGGCTCCACGCAAGATCTCAACCTGTGGGGTCAAAATGATCACAAGAACGGTGAGCAAAAATCCCAGAACCACACGGGGGGACCTAGTCAATGACCTGCAGAGAGCTGGGACCAAAGTAACAAAGGCTACCATCAGTAACACACTACGCCGCCAGGGACTCAAATCCTGCAGTGCCAGACGTGTCCCCCTGCTTAAGCCAGTACATCTCCAGGCTCGCCTGAAGTTTGCTAGAGAGCATTTAGATGATCCAGAAGAGGATTGGGAGAATGTCATATGGTCAGATGAAACCAAAATAGAACTTTTTGGTAAAAACTCAACTAGACGTGTTTGGAGGAGAAAGAATGCTGAGACCTAACCTCCTCTAGGGGGGTCCGGGGGCATGCTCCCCCGGGAAGATTTTTTTTTTTTTTTAAATGTTGAAGTTAAAAGCATCAATCTGGTGTACTTTGAGAGCAACATTAGGATATCTATGGATACATCTCTCAACACCCATATGAAACAGAACTGGAAGCAGATTTATTTTTCTTTATGAATATTTGACAAATCACTCCCCTTTCAAACTGTATTCTTCTTTATTAATAACAACTTTTTTTTACTGTCATATAGTATTTTATACCTGTTAAACCTATACTTTATTCTCTTATTTTTTTATAACTATAATGATCATATAAAGATGTGCCTTTACCTCACTGGTTGTAGAAAAAGCGTCTTATATTCGTTAGCATAGCTAGCTAACCAGATGCTAATAACAACAAAGTTATTGACTGTATGATCAGTATGACAGATGAACAGATCGCCACTGGGCTTTCAACTAAAGACACAGACACACAGAAACTACGGCATGTGTAAGGCTCCTTATCGGTACTGCAATTTCTGAAGTGCTGGAGTGGCGTTCTGGTGCTCTCCGTCAGAACTGCACCCTTGTCAGTCGAGACATATATACCACGTGATGACACGTTAGGCTCGTGTTGTGTTCAAGGACCCTGACCTTGGCCAGGAAAAACAGGCACTCGCTTGTTTAATTTTTTTGCGGTCTAGATTTCTTACATTTTATTCTTTTTTGCGTGTGTTTATAAATTACCTTGAGGGCCGTACCAAATTGTCTCGCGGGCCGTATACGGCCCGGAGGCCGGAGGTTCCCCACCCCTGGTGTAAAGGAAAGAATGAATGGGGCCATGTATCGTGAGATTTTGAGTGACAACCTCCTTCCATCAGCAAGGGCATTGAAGATGAAAGTGGCTGGGTCTTTCAGCATGACAATGATCCCAAACACACCGCCCGGGCAACGAAGGAGTGGCTTCGTAAGGAGCATTTCAAGGTCCTGGAGTGGCCTAGCCAGTCTCCAGATTTCAACCCCATAGAAAATCTTTGGAGGGAGTTGAAAGTCCATGTTGCCCAGCGACAGCCCCAAAACATCACTGCTCTAGAGGAGATCTGCATGGAGGAATGGGCCAAAATACCAGCAACAGTGTGTGAAAACCTTGTGAAGACTTACAGAAAATGTTTGACCTCTGTCAACAAAGGGTATATAACAAAGTATTGAGATTAACTTTTGTTATTGACCAAATACTTATTTTCCACCATAATTTGCAAATAAATTCTTTTTTTTGCACAATTGGTGGCTGACTAAATACTTTTTTGCCCCACTGTATATTTTTTTTCTTCTTCGATTTATTTAGTACAAGAAGTGCTTTTTGACTTATTTTGTGATGTGTGCAAAAATAAAAAAATCTTATGTTAAATACTAACACTCATTTTCAGAGTAATCTTCATCTTCTTCTTTGTCATCTTCTTCATCATCATCCGACTCAGCGTACTTGGATTTCTTACTGATCAAACTGTGATTCCGCTTGTTTGTCTTCTCAGCAGAAGACATTTCTGTAAAAACAAGAGATGAGTTAGTTTCCTGCACAGACACATCTGTACTTTAAAAGAAAATACAATCAGTTACTGAGTCATTAAAGACTGTGATAATAATAATAATGATAGTGGTGTGAAGGAAATACACAATCTGGAAACTGGGCCCATTGTACATATTTCAAAGTAAATCGTACCTTTCCCTGAGGTCTTGGATTTGTGTGAATTCCTGCTTTCCTTGATGATGGTTTTGACTTCAGCGATGCTGAGTTTGTTGAGCACCACAAGGGGTTTGGCTCCCTTGTTCAAACTTTCCACCAATGACACTCTCTCCAGCCGGACCAGGGGCTCGCTCTCTGTCAGTTTGCTCAGGAGTTGGGGGTCTTTCTCTTTCACATCGCGTTTCAATTTAGGGATCACAAAGTTCTTCAGAGTGGACTTGCCCCCCAGCAGGTAAGCGGGGAATTCGCTGGGTTTGGCCTCCACAGCCTGCTGTTTGTTTCCAGCTTGGCCAGTAACGACTCCCTCCCCACTTTTCCTCTCCTTCTTATTTTGGGAGTTTTGAGGGCCGGAACTCTCTTTCCTCTGTCGTCCATTGAGATCAGCAGATTTTCTGCTACCATCCTGCTTCACTCTCGGGCTCTCAGGTTTAGTATGCCCGTCAGGAGAGGGTCGGTTGCAGTTTTCCCTCGACATTTTGTGCTTCCTTTCCCTCTCTTTGTCTTTAACTCTGTCCTTATCTCTCTCTTTGTCTTTAACTCCGTCCTTATCTCTCTCTTTGTCTTTAACTCCGTCCTTATCTCTCTCTTTGTCTTTAACTCCGTCCTTATCTCTCTCTTTGTCTCTTTCCTTATCTTTCTCTTTATTTATGTCCGTTTCTTTATCTTTGTCTTTATCTCTGTCAGTTTCTTTATCTTTGTCAGTTTCTTTATCTCTGTCTTTTTCCTTATCTCTATCTTTATCTCGTACCTTATCCTTTTCTCTTTCTTTATTTCTTTCTTTTTTTCGTTCTCTAACCTTATCCCTATCTCTATCTTTTTCTTTATCTATATTTTTTTCCTTTTCGTTATCTTTATCCCTATCTTTTTCCTTGACTTTGTCTTCTCCATGTTTGGAGTTACGCTCTGCCTTGCTCGGGGTTTTTGGAGTCTCAGGTTGGCCGACGTTGGATCGATGACTGTTGTGGTTCTTTTCCTCTTTGTGGCGTGGGTCTGAATGCTTGTCATGTTTCTGCCGCGGTGTGTCTGGCAGTTTGTCTGGCAGTTTGTCTGGCAGTTTGTCTGGCTGTTTGTCTGGCTGTTTGTCTGGCTGTTTGTCTGGCTGTTTGTCTGGCTGTTTGTCTGACTGTTTGTCTGGCTGTTTGTCTGGCTGTTTGTCGACATGTCCCTTGCCACTGACTGTTTTTTTATCGTCATGTCTGTGTTTGGAATCGCGTCGACTTTCCTGCTTCTGTTTGGGGATTACAGGTTGCCCCTCTGAGCCAGACTTCCTGGGGCTGTCAGTATGCTGTTTGATGATCCCAGGTCTGTTTTCAACAACTTTATCTGCGTTTTCAACAACTTTATCTGCGTTTTCAACCACTTTATCTGTGTTTTCAACAACTTTATCTGCGATTGCATCATTCTTTGAATTGATGTGCAGTACGTGGTCGTCACACATCTTCTGTGCTTCCAAGACCACGACAGGCTGTCTTATCATTCTGCCAGCTTGCTGCAGATCAATACTGACCATCAAAGCAGGCCGACCGGCTCCGTTACTCGCAGCATTCGTCTTCTTGGGTGTCAACTTGCTGTCAGCGTTGCACACTTGTACAGCGGGCCCTTCATTGGACTCAGCTCCGGATTCCTGAGGATATGAGTCTTGCTTTCGTTTCTTCAGTGGCTTATCTGTGATATAAAAAAAATGAAAATGAGATCTTCTACAAACAGATGTAGGTCATGGAAGAATCAGAAAGAACAGGGCAAAGGCAGACGAACATTACCTTTATCCTGAACTTCTTTAGACCACCTTTCTCTCTCGCTGGCCGACTCGCGGTCTATTCTCTCGATCTCCGTTAGTGTGTCCATCTCAGCGTCATCAAACACGACCCCGCTGACGCCTCCGGACTCCTTAGTGATTGGCCGAACAGGAATCTGCTGACAGTTGGCCTGCTCCTCAGCGCCTAACTTGTGTGACAAGTCCTGTGCAGACCTTGACAACTGATTAATGTTATTATACATCAAATCAGTTTCACGGTCTGAGTCGACCCGTGACCTCGGAGGATGTTCTTCAGGTTCATCCAAGTCTGAATACTTCATGCGGGACAGTTTTATAGTAAGCTTGGCGGACTGTTTAGAGGGAGAACTGACAATGTCGTACGAGAGATTTTTTTCCGTGTGCTCATTTTCTTCTCTACTCCTTTCCTTCTGCTTCTTTTTGCGGTCCCCGGAGCTGAGGAGCACGTCAGCTGCTGCACCTGGGGGCCCATCGGGGGGAGGAGACTGCATGATGAGGGGAGGCCTGGACCCTGGTTAAACACAAATATATTTAAGGTTAAGCTAGCTAAGATTTTGTCTTTTATTAAGAAGAAGAAGAATTGATCATACTTTTTGCAGCCTCTTCACTCCCAGCAGGGGAACACACAGACTGTGGGGATTTCACTTGAAAGGCCCTCATGGAGGGGTCATTTACCTGTGGGAACACGAGACATTTAGCATCACGTTTATCAGTCAGTGTCTTCTAATTGTAGGTCAGGTAGTTTGATTCTTTATTACCTCATTCCCCAGTCTGTGGGCCATGTGGATGTAGTCCTCATCTGAGCCTAGTCTCGCATTATGATTAGATGAAGTACCCGACAGCTGACCAGAGACCTTGTTGTCATGGATGGTTCGAACTGAAACAGAGAGCGTAAGAAAATCTCCAGGTTAATCATTTGTGACGTGCAAATGGCTTACCACAGGTTTCAACAAGTTAATTCACGACTTTCAAAACCTATTTGGACCTAATTTAATCACATTTTTAAAGATTTGTTTGTGTCATTTTGTCTCTGTCCTTTTCCCTTATTAGATATACGATAGAGAACTCAAGAGCAATGAGGGTTAGACCATTATATTAATATTTGAAGTAAATTCTAAGCGTCTTGGAAAACCTCAATTTTACTTCTTTGTGCCTGAATTTCAGATAATTGAATTTAAGAACCACAGAAACCATGGTTTAATAAATGTAAGAAGTGAAGTTACAGTATAAGCATTTTGACCACGACGAAAGAAGAAAAACCATCTAGTTGGTGCTTTACAAAAATGAAAGATATTAAGGAAATGGCAGTGTAATTGTACAAGGGTTTTCCCTCAAAGAATAGTGGGTGGACTTTAAAAGGTATGTACTGGGGAAAAATGTGTGATCACCGCCTCAGAGCCACACCTTGACTAAGTACTATTTGTTCTGTCGTCTCTTGCAGAACACTTCCTGTTTCAGGCAGAATGCTTAAGTATAAAAAGAATAAATGTGGTAAATCAAAATGGGAATTCACAGTACTTTTCTTGTTGAATTGTTTCCACCTTGACTTGGAATACAAATAAGTGTACAAAATAAATTAAATAAATAACCGTTTTTCTATGTTGTTCATTCAAATCTAAATGTTTGCTTTTTGCTATCCATTGCAGAAGTGTGGCAGGTAGCTAATTCAAATGTTCTTGATTGTATTGGTACTTACCTTGCTGGGTCTGTTGGTGTTGGGAATAACTGGGTGGATTGTACGGCATGTAGTCTGCAGGACTCTGGGGGGTGTAGGGACTGGGTATAGGGCTGTTCTGCTGGGGGACGAACTGAGCACCTGATCCAGACTGTGGCGATGCAAAACATCTGCAAAGGAGGAAGAAGTACTCTTGTTATAAATACAGATACTTTTACATCTTCATCATCTGACTGAATGCCGGCTAGGCCTTACCCAGCTGGGCTCTGAGATTGCTGATAGTTTGATCCTGGACTCCCATGCACCTGGTTTTGAGAAATCTTAAACTGTTGCACCATTGGCTGTTGCATTACACCTACGAGATAGGAATTGAAAACAAAACGTTGGTTCAAACAATGAGCTGAACATGCACAATTCCACAGCAACAAAACTCGCCAACATACCTCAGGAATAGCAACTCAGTAATATAGGGTTACATATTTGATAACATAAACACTTCTTGAAACATGGCAGCTCAGATTTAACAACATCAAAAGTGAAATAACTAAACCAAACCCTATGTACTCTACACCAAACAATGTCATAACACCCCCATCATATGCAGCGTCATCAATTACCAATTACTTTAGTTAAATCAAGATCAGTACCAAGATGACACTAAAGCTTTAAAGAAAGTAAAATATAGGATTTGTAGCAGTAATGGTTTGGGAAAACAATTACATGTATACACAGTCAACTGGTAAATCTGTGTACATTTGTAAAAAATAAGAAGTAATCAAGATTTCAGTCATACACAAGCTGTTTAGTTCACACTGTGCACACAGCTTTTCTGTATTTTTTCTAGGGGTGCTCCGATCGATCGGTCACCGATCGAGATCGGCCGACACTCACTCTCTACCGATCGATCGGTGCTCTCTAAACATGCCGATCGCGAGAGCCGATCGCATTACGTAAAATACATGACACTTTTCTCTGTGTGCGGCAAAACAAGCTCGCCAAAATGGCTTCACCGGTCTGGCAGTATTGCAACGTGTGTGAAGCAGAAATCCTGCAGCTCCACCCGCGGTGACGGACCGGTGAGCGGAGCAAAACACACAAGAGTTAGACCTACTTAGCTATTTGATCTACCTCTGGAACAAGCTAAACTAGTTATTATAAATATATTTATTCTTGACTGTCGGGTCACTCATTACTGGATCAGTGAGCTGCATGAGATACTGACAGGCTGTCAGGAGGGAGAGAGGGGGGGAGAGAGAGAGGGAGAGAGAGAGGGAAAGAGAGCGCTTCCGCTCATTTCTCCCGTGTTATTATCCAAAGTGAATGTAAACTTGAATAATGTACATCATTTGAATGTAATAATTAAGTTGATTGTTGTTTGTGGAAGCTCCAGTGAATGAGCCCCATTAACTGAGTTTTAAATATCACTTTAAATGGAAGATTTAAAGTGATGTTTAAATCTTCCTCCCACTTGATCTGATCGGCGATCGGTATCGGCCGATACTGATTCCGGCGATCGGAGCATCCCTAATTTTTTCTCTTCAAATAATGATTTAGTATGAAAGTGGGCATGAAAACTATGTAATTATAATCAACCGTAATTGCAGTCTAGTGCAGCTGCTTATAAAACTAGAAGGGTTCCCTGAACAAAAGTTAAAAGAGAAATGTTCAACTATTTATGGCAATTAGTCATTTAATCTATGATGACAAAATAAACACAGCTAAGCCTTTAAGAGCTGTGTATGGGTTTATTAGTAAATATTTTTGTGTTGCTAAAAATGGTGTGACAAGTGCTATACTTAAACAACTATTACTTAAAATGTCTAATGAAATAACTTTATCTAACAAGCTGTTTTAACTATACTAAGTGGGACAGGATGAGATGCTTTATTCCCAGAGGCCAAAAAAAGATTTCACCTCCGTCCATTACACATTTTTAAGAGTTAGTTCAGCCATAGAAATAAGAATTTTTTCCTCTTGCAATACTTCTGCCCCTGTTGTTAGAAAATCACCAAAGTAGTGCATCTGACACAGGAAGTCCTTGTGTGTACCTAGCTGTAACTAGTCATATTAAAAAACAAGAGTACTGAGTAATGTAATGACTTGGCATACGTTTGTCCCCAAATATTTTGGGGTTCCTGGACAGCAGAGTTTGTAGAAGCGCTGGCATGTCACCCTCAGGTTCATCATTCCCCAAGTTGTCCTTCAACTCTCTGAAAAGCAAACAATAGTATAGCACACAGTCATATTGCAGGAAATAGCTGCACACTAGGCCTAAATGCAGTATTGAGTAATGCAATCTGATTCCTTCCAGTCTCAATTTACATTCCCTGTGCAGGTTAAACTAGTGATTTAACTAGTAAACCATTTTTTAAATCACACTTTTACAAACCTACTGTAGTAGCCACTGGCAAGCTTTTGTCTATTCAATTTAAATGATTAAAAGATGTTGTGAAACATCAGTGATTGGCACTTACATGTGTTCAGTGGAGACCTGGTTGAGGCTATGGGCCAGCTGAGTCACCAGATTCTCGTCCCGGCACACCAGGAGGTTGCTGACCTCTTCGGAGATCCTTCCATTGTAGAGCAGACTCTTAGCGGTGGTGGCAGGGAGAGGAGAAGGCAAGGGCAGCTGGTTCAACACTAAAAGGATGATACACAGACTAGTTAGGTTTGTTGGAAATAAAAAGAAAGAAAGATGGGAAAGATATCAAAGAAAAAATGTTTAGGAAAAGTATTAGTAGACCATGCAACTATTTGATGATAGTATTGCCAAATGACTATGATACACTTTAATTCTTTTTTTAAGAAAGTACATTTTGGGTATGCTTATTTAAGCTTGATATTTAGGCTAAAATAAAAAAGTAAAGGATTTAATGTTGGGGTTTTAACATCTCTAATCCGTTTACTAAAGGCCTCAGAATACATTTTTTTAAGTTCTGTCTATCTTTGTAATCAAAAAGCCATCAATATATGGTAGCATTATATTGAAAGTTAATGAAAGAAATAAAGGTCCATCAACCTCTACATTGAACAAGTTCGATTTTTACAATCTATTACAATCAAGTATGAAAGGGCTATGATATCTTTGTCATCTGTATAATTGTTGCTTTACTATTTTTCTTAAATCAAACTTGTTTGAGGTCTGTAAGACTACAACTTCCCTTTTTTAGGAACATAAGCCACTTCACTCCTGTCTGCCCTGAAATCAGCAGTAGTGAAAACATCATAATTACCAGTATTTAGCTTCCAGTATAACTACACATTATACTAGAAGCCCAAGAAGACTTCACATAGTAACATTTCGGCAGTCAATAATTCCTTAACCTGGCCATAACTTGGTTAAAATGTTAGTATTTAGGCTGTGTGGACAGCATTAGTGAGAGATGATGTTGCACTTACAGTCTGTCAGGCTAGCAATTCCAGCAAGAGTAGTGATGGGAACATGAGGCATATCACCATTCATGCTGAAGATGAGGTCAAGAGGTCGTGTCAATGCACAGGCTGCTCAATATCACCAATCTCTTTCTATTCCTCACATCTCCAAAGGCTGCGGAGACAAAACAAAAAAATGGCAACACACACTTTTAAAGAATGTTCACTACCATGAAGGTATCGATGCCATTGCATCGATACCCTCCTATCATGAACACTGTTCATGATAGGAGTATGATAATTAATAGTTCCCCATATAGCTATAGTGTGCTTCTTTTAGGGATGTGTCAGCTTATGAGTGTGCATTATTAAACTGCCAACATAACTGCATCTCTGACATAGACAGTTTATAGAAGCCTTATAGCAAGCCTGGGCATGCCTTACAAGTTATTGATTAAAGGCAGCTTCTTATGGCCAAACCATCTTGTCCCCTGCTGGTGATTCTTCCACTTTGCATACACAGCTTGAGTGTGTGTATTATTTTTTACCTGTGATATTCCAACTTAAGTCAAACATTACATAACTGAAGAAACATACAATTAACAATATTAGCTCTCATACAGATGTCGTGCAATGCAGTGGTGACAAACATAGCTAGCTATCTGGTAGAATTAAGGATAAAAAGTTACAACGATTCTGTCTCACTCTTTCTGTCTCCAACGTAAAACGTCAGCTAGTCTGAGTTTTTATTTATTGACGTAAACATGAAGTCTACTAGCAAACGTATTTCAAACAACCTCGTAGTTTAGGCTAAAATTATTTCTTTTGTTACAGTATCAGTTAAGGTTTCCGGGGCTGACCAAACACACAACAGCAACATTAGCTTATCTTATCCCCACATATGACGGTATTATTACTCATTTCTTATTTTCTTGTTATTGTAGACACTTGCTAAGAGAACTAGCATCATAGCTAAGTTTATTAAAGTGACTAAATCAACTCGGGGTTAGCCGATTAGCAGCGACTGGAGATGTAGTTAGCTAACGTATGCTAACTGGAAAGGTGCTGTAACTTGCTTAACGTTAAGCTAGCATCACCGGGAGTGCATCAAACCCGGTTAGCATACTCTGTAACGCTCTTTTCTTTACCGTGCAGGTCGTGTATGGGTTTAAATTTCCACCTCACACTTACTATGGCCTTCCCTGACGCATCTCTAGCTCACAAAGTGGACCTCGGACTTGCCTTAGGAAGCGTAACCCCGACCCGACGCCAGGGAGGCAGGGGTACAAAGCAAAGACCCCATCACAAATCAGATCGCCTTTAGCTGATCCCGGTAACGGTTACCAACGGCTGCCCGAGAGTGTCTGACAAACCGGAAACACTCGGGGAAGGTGAACGATTTCTCTGAATAGAGGTTGTTATTGTTGAATCTGGCTTATTTACCTCTGGATGTGATGAGAAAGAGAAGTGGTTCTGGTGGTGTAGGAGGAGGAGGGGGAGGGGGAGGAGCAGGAGTAGGATGGCAGCTGGAGAAGAGTCTCTAGCTCCCTCTCCGTCCCACCGTTCAAACAGCTCCTTCGGTTAACAGCTAACACAACGGCAGTGATCCCTGTCGGGAGGACCGGGGGCTTCTCTTCTCTCTCACGGTGAGCATGTACATCTGCTGGGAGCTGGGGAGCATCCTCTCAAATTCAGATGACTAGTTTATCAGACGCTGGGTGTTGTGTTTGCGAGTTTATTTTCGGGAATGAAAACAATCGAGGGACAGAGAAAAGGGGGATCCACATTGTCTAGCCCCTACCTCTCTCTCTCTCTTCCTCTCTTTCTCTGTCTCTCTTTCTCTCTCTCAAAATGCCGACCGGAAGAACCGGTAAAGGGAATAACTCCCTCAACCGGTGAGGAGCCAGGCTAATAAACATTGGTGACCATTGACAACTGCCAGCAAGGACCTCCTGGATCCATTTAATGTTATTAAAATGGTACACAAATTTAAAGACAGTATTATACATGAAATACCGTTATTGATGTGCCTTCCAGTCAGCAGCGATAACCCCATCATGATGTATACCTTCAACTCTGCCCAACTGACTTAAAAGTACAATAGTTGTGTACAAAAATGTACTATGTAATAATAATAATTAAAATGTGATATTATTATTGTATTAATACTGCACTTTTCAACGTATTTTATAGACCACTACTGCATGGTAGCAATTATAGACCTATTTTAGCATTATTATATACTGTGATATTGTCATATGCACATATACCTATTTTTCATTCATATGTATCTATTAATTTCTCAATGCTTATATGTATATACAATGAGATTAACTATAACCTAACCCACTTTCCCCCCAGGGATCAATAAAAGTATTTGTAATTCTGATTAAATTGTCTTTTTCAGGTTTAGGATCATATAATGTGCAATATACGTGTTATATGTGCCGTTAATAACTGTGTAATATACTTGGCTGCTAAATCCTAAGAACTGTTACAGGATGTGTATTTTGAAAATTATGTAACTTTTATTTTAATTTTGTATTATTATATTTTTTATTATATCTTAACTTAGTACTTTTTTTTTAATGCATGTAACATATGTAACATATGTAACATTAAGCTGTCTGTGGCTCTTGTTCCTGCTGTAACTACGCAAATGTCCAATCCGTGGGACTAATAAAGGTATTCTGATTCTGATATTGGTGAAGTTTATATCTGACGCTTTAAAGCTTTGGCCAGCACGACTAAATGTCCTTTGCCATATTATACTGCGCCAAGTGGGGGAACGTGTCATTATATGTTATTTTCTGTTCAGATGCTGTTCACTTTTAAAATTGTTGCCTGTAATTTCTAATGAGAAGTGAAGTATGTAGGCTTGTCATCACAACAAACATCAGCTGACTGCTGCCCACAAAACAACTGACCAAGCATTACACAAAGCTGCTAAAGTTAGGCTTTCTTGCATCTATCCAAACTGTTCAGGGATGTAGAGGTATAGCAAAAAGGGAATCAGCTGGAAATATTCATAAATGTATTCTATCTAGTAGGCCAACATGTAGGCCTACTTGATAAGCATTGAAATAGTAATTACAGCTTGAGACAAAACTGACTGAATTTTATAAACAGGTTTTGGTCTCCCTCTTGTGGGGATAATTGTAAGTTATTTTGCATTGTCAACCAAGTTGTTATACCTTCCAGTTAACCCTTTTCAAACTGTCACACTTTCCATTTTGATAATCTGATGAAAATATCTTTGTAGTTAATGTGTGATGATGTAAACAAATAAACAAACAAATTTAAAGAGATTATCAACTGTAAAAACAAATATTTAAACTCTGAATTTTAATCTGGATTAAGTTTTATTCAAGATCAATAGGGTGATTCATTGACAAATAATACTTCTTTTATTTGTTATTAAAGAGCGTAATGGACCATTTGACTCTTATCTGAGACTATTAAGGATTAAGGAATCATACAAATCATTCTTTTCTCCTATTGGTTGGCAGAGTTCATTTCTTTGCACCAATCACAGTTTTAAAACACATTTGGTATTTATTCTGAATCAACCTGTTTGTTCACAACAAAGACACAACCCTGAGCTCCCATTTTTCTTAAAAGATTACTTTTTATTTGATTTAAATACCACAAAACTATTCCCTATAGGAAAATCCTTGTAGTTTGTTGACTGGTGACCCTACAGCGATACATTCATGAAAACATTTTACCACATTTAAAAAGCAACAGAAATGTTGATGAGAAGTTTTGGTCTTATTCGTAAATTAGTGACACCGTCTAGACCAGTGGTAATCAAACTTTTTCTGTCAAGCCCCCCCTTTGGAGAAAAAAAAAAGTCGGGCCCCCTCAACACAAATAGTCAGGCTCCGTGGCGGCGCCAGAGATTTATTTTGGGGGTGCTGTGGGGTAGATTGACGTTTCATAGAGGGTGCTCAAACATTTAGGGTTTCCCATTAATGTACCGGTCGCTACAGTGGAATTTTCTACTGCAACAATCCCCACGCAAATACACAGTGTACCCGCAACTGTTAGAATGAAGGCTCGATAATCAGCTCACGGCATATAGGTGTAAGCAGGGGTCAAGTGCTATTTTTATAGGTGGTGTGTGGACCTCACATAGGGGGTCCGGGGGCAAGCTCCCCCGGGAAGATTTATTTTTAAATATTGAAGTTAAATGCATCAATCTGGTGCACTTTGAGAGCAAAATGAAGAGATCTATGGATACATCTCTCAATATCCATTTGAAACATATACTGTAAACAGATTTACTTTTTCTTTATGGATATTTTACAAATCACCCTTTTAAACTGTATTCTTGTTTTACTGTCATATAATATTTCATAGCTGTTTTTCATTTATTCTCTTATTTTTTTATAACTATAATGATCATATAAATGTGTGCCTCGGAAATAATTGTTTACATTAATGGTGACCAAAACTTTTTGAGGCCCACTGAAATAACACTGAGAGTCCTTTAGTTCAGGGGTTCCCAACCGCCGGTCCGCGGACCGGTACCGGGCCGCGAAATAGCTGTGAGTTTATCGTAATATTTGCAGAATTATAAATATTTAAAAATATTTTATCATATTTTTTTCAAAAAGTGTTTAATTTTTGCAACTATACCAGTCATATTATTTCATCCAGTAGCCTGGTTAAACTTTCACTAGAAAACTGTTAAAAATGCCATGGCTTTTATGATGTTCCGAGGGATTCGGCGGATCAGCCTGGTCTCAGCCTCTCGTGCGCACGAGAAAGTTACCGGTGCGCCAAGTAGGAAGAGGAGCGTACAGGAGACAACCGTTTAATTGCAGACTGTTATGTTTATGTGGGGAAATGGCAGTGCATACATTATTTGAGATATATTTCAAACTCGGACTTCATTTTAAGGACATGTCGGCCAGAGGTGTAGAGCTATTTGTTTAAGCACCGGATTGGCAAAACAGGAGAGTAAACCATGCCTTGATCTATGAATTCATGTCCGGGACTCTCGCGGTATCTGCTGCCCGCAGCTGTTTTATAGAAGGAAAACCTCCTTCACTTCATGAAATGGCTGCAGCATCAGGAGGTAGCGGGACGTATACTCCGCCTGAAGTGCAGCACCAGCGCGCCGAGAGCTGTGCCTTTTTACGCACCGCCTTCGCTGTGTTTACCTTCATCAGAACAGTTTAAGAGTGACTGCAGGCTGCTACGTGTTAACCACACACACCTCTACACACATCGAACTGCCCGATTGCTCCCCCTTTTATTAGTTTTATGAAGGAGATGTCCAGTTACCAAGGCGCATGATGTGTGTGTGTGTGCGCGTGCTCTGCTCTGTGTGTTTGTGTCTGTCCGACACCAGCATTTGTTTTCAAATGACCATGAACAGTAATTTACACACATTTGGCTAACTCCATAGGTAGCCTATATGCGGGTGTTCCCAAAATAAATTAGTTTAATCTTAATCTCGATGTAGTGCTAAATGCTGTCGGACGTGCACCGGAACGAACGTCACTATCATAATATCTTCTGAAAACAAATGCCTGCCACACACACACACACACACACACACACACACACACACACACACACACACACACACACACACACACACACACACACACACACACACACACACCCACACACACACACACACACACACACACACACACACACACACACACACACACACACACACACACACACACACACACACACACACACACACACACACACACACACACACACACACACACACACGCCTTCTCCTTGTTTTCCCATTATTATCCGTAAATCATACAAACAAAACCAAAACGTTGATTTATCTGTTTTCCCGTTTGGTTTAAAAACTGAATAACGTCGGTTTTTTGGTTTTCCGAAAAACGACACCGGTTCTTTTTTAAACATTAATATGTTATGGATGCATATTGTTCTAGTGTTTGTTCAGGCTGTTACATACAATTAGCCTCTGTTGCTACCTGCTGGTGGTGAGTAAATATTAAAATCAGTTAAAATTGACAACCGGGCCACGATTTTTTTTTAATGTATCTGCCGGTCCTTGGCACAATAAAGGTTGGGAACCCCTGCTTTAGTTCACTGAGCGTCTGACAGGAGAGGACTCTGCTCCACTTTGTTGTTGAAAAAACTCCTTATATCCGTTAGCGTAGCTCGCTAGCACCAGAAGCTAACAACAACGATCTCCGGTACTGGTGCACGCTCTCTCTCTCTCGCGCACACAAAATGGCTCGTTCCACACACACACACACACACACACACACACACACACACACACACACACACACACACACACACACACACACACACACACACACACACACACACACACACACACACACACACACACACACACACACACACACACACACACACACGAGCTTTAATGAAACACAGAGACCCAGATATAATAGTACTGTACTGCATCATATTATTTTCGAATCAATCTTTCAAAAATATGATTTTTTTTTTTATAACCATTTTTCCTCCTGGTCTCTCGCGCCCCCCATGGCATGCCTCTGCCCCCCCCACGTTGAGAACCACTGGTAAGACACATCTTGTGGTTTCATGTTACACACATTATTAGTAGGCCTAATGTCCTCAGTTATATACCAGTTGAAATATTCATGTTTCTACTTTGCTATACGATTATGATAAGAAGCTTAAATCAACTGATATTTCTTATGGAACTTTTTCTTTTCTTTTTTATACAACCATAATATTACCAAGGCACATGCTATCCCCGACCAATTTTGTAATCTATTATTTACAGAGTAGCTATACATTGACTGTAACTCATGGATTAGGGTAAGTGGGAACAACAATAGCACACACACAGACAGAGACACCCTCATATGAAAAGCCAGCAGCTGACGCCTGTAGTTCCACGTGTGGATAATAATGTTGCGTTCAGGACCGCGGGGGTTCACGGTAATTACTCTACTTCAATGGGTTTATCCATGAGCCTCTATCCCGTGACGGTCATGAGGGTTTTCTGCCCCTCTCTGTTCTCCGGCAAACCGAGGAGGGGAGAAACACAGAGCTAAGGAACAGGTCATTCTGAGAAGGCATCCCGACCGACGAGAGGAGCTGCTCCCTGAACTCGAATTATCCAATTTGGTAAGATGATGGTGCGTTTGTTTGTTTCTCTAGCAGAGTAGTATTGTGCAAATAGATGCTTTTAATGAATATTACAACCCACATAGGTATGACCTGAATTAGTAGGGGATAAATACATTGGATGCTGCCTTACACTTTCTGAAATCAATTCTGAATAAACTATAACATTTACTGCTTCTAAAACAAGTGATGCTGTCACCCAACAGAATAACAGTGACACTTCGTGCTATCAAGAGATCCACGTTGCATAATCGATAGATTTCCGATTGGTTTACCATATTAAAACTTATTGATTCGTATGTAAGCTTTTATTTGTAGGCTTTAAGTTACATATTTCATACAGCCTAAGTTGAGTTGTGAAACACGACACATTGAGATGCGAATTTTCGTTATTCGCTAAAGAAAAATCATGTTTTCACTTTTTTGTTTAAAGCATTAGTCATAGAGTCCGGGCAGTGGCGTGAGGAAAGCAGTCACAGATAATATTTTCCTAATAGGCTAGAACACTTGAGGATATATGAGATCCTTCAAAGTTTTGGGATAAAATAGTTAATATGACAGTATTTCCTATTGCTGCATCTTAATGAGAAGAAAATAGTAATATAAAGGCAACAAATAAACAATGCCCAGTTTCATGGTAAATAAGTGTGTCTAGACTATATTATTATGCAACCTGGTGATAAAATAATGTGTTGGACAAATGCATTTTAATTGTTCATTACAGCAGACTTAACATGATAGTCTCGCATTAATTGTTATTATAAAGACACTTTAAAAAAACCTTTGTGTACATAATGTCTTATTAAAGTGTACAAAGTATTAGTCCATACTTGGTTAGTTTATGAAGGAATTTTCTGTTGATTTTCAGCTTAATGCCGCGTAATTGTTCAGACGGAATGCCTCGTGGAGACTTCAACATTTATTTTTCCAGCAGCAGGGGAGGATTTGTCAGAGCTGAGGAGTATGTGTAACTTTTTTTTTTGTAATCAGAAAATAATGCCTGTGTTCCATGGAGCTTTTTTGTATTATGATCTTCCTCTTCTTCTATTGTTACATTGTGGTGAATATAATAAAACTGATATGACAATATAATAGATAAATCCATTAACTGAAAATGAATTTGGTTGTGAAAAACAGGGCAGTGGGTATAGTTCTGCTGGTGGTCATCCTGGCAGCTCTCCTCATCATGGGCTGCTGGTACTTCAAGAAGAGGAGTGGCTACAAAATAATCAGGGTGCGACCATTTGTGAAATACCAGTCTTGTTTACATATCTTTCCACTCTACTTTACTGTATTTCCCCCCACTATATCACACCTTCTTAATTTTTTTGATCTGTTTTCATAACTTTCATAAATCTTTCTCTTGCCTGCAGAGCCCTAGATCGGGGTCTCCACGTCAGACAGAAGTCCATTTCTCAGAGACAGGAACTTCAGCAGATAACAAGACGGCTCTCACTGATTTTGGCAGCTTCAAATCAGCGGTGAGGCATAGGAAGTTACCCCATCACTGAATTTCCTGTATCACAGTACCTAAATCAAGAATTTGCAAACACAGGAAACTGGCAACACAGTCAACAATTGGATACATATAATTATATTTGCCTATATTAATTATAGCTATAATCTTTTAAATCAACAGTTCCTATTCCTTAACTCTGTATACAGTCCTCGACAAAGGCTACTTGTTTAGTACAAAAGTGTAAAACACGTGAAGCTGATGTAATGAATGCCTTTAGGGGGATTATTGTGTCATCAGACCAGGGGTAGGTCTTACAAATGTTTAATTCCCGAGGGAGGTATGTGTATCCATGTGTGGGAAAAGTGAAGGGGGTGGGGGGCAGATCAGCACCCTCACATGTGAGATGAAGTTGGAAAAGCACAATGTCCTTTAATGCTGCAGAAGTCACCAGTTCTAAGAGTAATCATACTGAAACATCTAATGTGATACAAAGCCCAAGGTTGTTTAAACAAACAGTGCTGAATTCCATGTGTAGATAAAGCCTTAAATACAAAGGCAACATGGGTTTAAATATTCAATATCCTTAAAAACTTAATAGAGATTCAATGAAATATATTACCTTGACTGTGTTTGGAAACTTTGTTTACAGCCGTTTTATCCAGATGTATTTGTTCCAATCTATTTCAGCTTCCCAATGCTCCTCCAGCCTACGAAAAGATGTCTACAGGGCCAATGCCCCCTCCATATTCCCCCTAAAAGGACTTCTAGAAGATGTAAAGATGTCTGAAGAAGAAAGGAAAATACTGGACAACAAACTCTAAACTTCATCCGTAGTCTGATTGTATGTCATTTTATGTCACTCGAGTGCCTTATACCTTGTAGCTTAATGTACCATTATGTGAAACTATCCTATTCCTCACTTTGTACAATTATTCCCATGAACAAACACGATGTACTGTATATACTGTAGGTTGATTCAATAAATAAATAAAGGATTCCACAAGTCTGTCTATAATGAAGCCGCTCAAACACACTTGCTGGGGACAGTTGCATTGTTTATTCCCATGCAGAAACGTCCACATTTGTTCAATGAAAATGTACCTAGTAAATATTTGTTGAAAAATCTATGGTAAAAATAAATAACTGTGAATTTAAAACATTGTATATGGGGTGCAACATGTAGTACAAATGTATCAATATTTCTAAATTGTAGAGGACCACATGACAATCTGGATTTGAACAATCCGTATTGTAAAACAGACATAAAGTAAAGCCAAGTTGTACTGGTGAATAGTATCCTATTATTCCTTATTGAAGCAGTATGTTATGGCATTGAAAAGTATTACAAATACCGGAGTTGAACTTCATTGCATCTACCCTGCTCTTTTATAACATTACTGGCCATAAAGTTAAGAAAAAGGAAAGTCTCCAACATTCATCTTAGGGCAACCTCCCCATTTTCCACTTGTGAAAACCATCACAGTACACATGTTCAGTATGTCTGAGCATACCTTTTACCTATAAGATGTTCTAACCGGAAGGTATAACCTACTACATTCTAAATGTAAGTCAAACTACAGCTGGACAGCAGTTTTCAACTAACCCCAGGACTTCTACAAGATGATATGAGTCCTGGAAAAACTAGGCATCTGAAAGGTGGCATCTGAGTCTTCACATGGATGTCAAAGTCTGAGATTATCGGTTCACTTTCTGTCTGTGTGTGAAGGTTGTAAAGGGGAATCTTGTGTGTGTAGAGCTCCAGTGGAATTGTTGGGGGAAACCAGCAGTGCATCCAGCGGTATGAGGCAGGCAGTCAGCTCAACTGAATTGACCCGGCACTGAACTGTGTTCAAAACAGCACCATCAGGACTAATGAGTAGCTTGGATGCTACACTGGTATGCTTTTCAAGTGCTTGATTGGTCGAAACGAAAGGTGGTAGGATGGTGTTTGTCTTCAGTGATGTGATTGGTTGTGATGGAGTGCTTACTACAGTGCTTCTGGAGGAGAGCGCTGTGACCACAGGCGCTGTTTCACAGGTGTTGAGTGCTTCCGTTGGGTGTAACTGTAGCAATGGGCAGCGTCTACATCCTAGACGCTGTACTTACAATTGGCTGGACAGCCACTGTGGGCAGTACCTGTGTCTGTGTGCCAGCAAGAACTGGATGCATGACTGCAGGCGCCATGTTTTTGACTGCTATGTTGCCTAGTCCCATGTGCAGCAAAGCCTGTGATGGAGCTGTGGAGTAGGCTGAAATTCCAACTGCTGTCTGCTGTGTGCCTGGGCCCAGTGTTGTTGCTGAAACCACCTGCTGAGCAGGAAGAGAAGAACGCAAAGCTGGGGCGTCTGCTGAGGAGAGGGGCAGTGTGACAGTGCTGGGCCGGGCAACAGCTGAAGGGCTTGATAAAACAGGCAATGATGATAGAGGTGCAAACAATCTTGACAAGGGGGATGCTACTGCAGGTGAAATGGTAGAACATTCAGCTGGTATAGGAGTGCCAGCAGCTAACCTGAAGGTAGTGAGTGCTGAGCTGAGAGCAGGGGCACTGGTTACCACTGGGGAAACTAGAGCTGGTACACTGCCAAACCTAGGTGGTGATGACATAAGAGAGGGTGTGCCTCCAGGTGGAGAAGCAAAGTTACAGACCTGTGCAGCTGGCAGTCTCGGCAGAGCAGACACTACTTTTGTTTTACTGGGTAACCACGTGGAGCCCGGACATGGCGGGACATTTGAAGTATTTGCTAGCAACGATGGACCAACAGCAGGTGTGCATGCTACAAAAGGAGAACTCGCGGCTGGCACACCAGGCAGCCTGGCGGGGCATTGGGGTAAACTTGGTGCTCGAGGGGCTACAGTGACATGACTTGCCACTTGGGCAGGACCTGATGCTCCAGTGCTGGCGGCACTGGCAGGAGGCACTTTTTGTGGCGCAGGGTTAGAGATGATGAGGACATGGCTGCCTGGGCCCAAACCCTGGGGAGGGACTACAAAACGTGCATTGTTGAGGAGGATCTGTGTACCGGCAGCAAGGGGCTTAGAGGTATTGATGACTATGCGCTGCTGGATTGTGCCAGGAGTGGAGGTGGTGAACGGGGTATTGGTGGTTGATGCTGAGGGGATGGTTGTTTGGGGAGGTGAGAAGGAAGTGATTTCTTGACCAATGCCACTTTGGATATTTGAATGCTGATGAACAAGCGTGGATGTGGAGGTTTGAGCTAGGTTACTCTGCACAGCAGTAGTTACCTGAGCAGTTGAGTTGCTGAACAAGCGACCTGCTGGCATACCACCGGCCTTCTTGTTGATGTTTCCTGCAGGCAGAGTGGTAGAAGTAGATGTGGAAGAGAATGGTTGGGAGATCATGTTGAAGGATGAAATACCCTTAGAGCTCGGGGTCTGAGACGCCTGAGAGGCAAGCTGAGCAGAACAACTTGTGATGGTATTTGAACTTGTAACTGGGACCAGACCAGTGGTGGTGGCTGATGGACGGGTTGTTTCTGGTGTGCTCTTAGCAGGAGAGCGCGACAGAGCACCTATGGTCTGTCCAATGGTTGTTGTCTTCCCTGACAACTGGATTTGAACACCTGGAGACACACAAGAGATATTTGTTTGAGTAGCTCAACACTGATAATTGGGCTAAATGTATGGCATTAGTCTTACCAAATTTACAAAATAAGGTTTTACATTCCTCCAACTGCTATTTCTATATGTTTAAATAGAAAATGTCCCATTCTTGCAGCATTTTCTAGGGCTGAAAGTAACAATTTCTTACAATATATTCCAATTATTTTCAAAATAATAATAGATAATAATTGTAAAAACTACATAAACACATTTTTTGTCTTGAAATGACTTGTTTGGTTCGGCCTAAAAGAGGTTTGAATCAGAAAATGTATATTGGTTTTAACATTTGTAAGATATGTTGCCAATATCTTCTTCTATTGACTAATCGTGTCAGCTTAAAAATGTACTGACTGAACCCAAATATAAATAGAGCAGACATGAGAATAACAGTTCATCAACTCAGACCAACCCACCTGAGGGCAGAGTGATGTTCTTGAAAGCTTCTGAGTTGACCGCAGGTTGGCCTGTGCTCGATGCCATCTGTAGAGTCTGACCTGATAAGGAAGTGCTCAGCAGCTGTCCACTCGCCCCTGGCGCTATTGTCGGCTTAGGAAAGCTTCCCATAGAGGTTATGGATGATGTCGCTGTGGGTTGGTTGATGAACATGACTCTTGAACCAGGAAGTGATTTGGTGAAAGAGGGTTTACCTTTTGATAAGGCTGAATTAGAGGAAGAAGAGGGAGTAACTAGAATGAATTTAGTAACTTGGGATCTCTCCTCTGTACTGGCCCTCTTCAAACCCGTCTTGTTGAACTCAGCTTGTGTGAGAACTTGGGGAACACCATAATTACTCAATGATGAGACAGCAACTGTGTTTTTTCCTAATGAAGCTTGAAAATGAGAACCAAGAGCGGGTGTCTTTGCTGAATTCGTTGATGTGTTGGGGCTTTGATTTTGTGTAACCGTGGTGCTTGCTGTATGGCTTCCTGGACGTGTAACAGAAATGCCACCAGTGAATGCAGGAACCTGCTCCTGATTTGGGGCCACTGGTATATTTGTCAACGCTGGGACGGTGCAAGGGGAAGTCTGAGATTGTGCAGAATGAGCCTTGGATATGAGGAAGGCTTTAAACTGGGGTGAGATGGTGATGACTGGACTGTTGGTCAACGAACCAAGAGCATACTGGTCTGAGGAGGTCTGGACCCTGACGATGCCCGTGTTGCCTCCTCTAGTTGTAACCAGGATGGACTGCGAGTCACGGATACATACAGTCTTAAGCTCCTGTTTAGGGTACGTGGGTTTATCAGGGTCAGTAGAAACTGCACGAGAAGGAGTGGGGATCGGTGAGGGGTTTGGCATGACACTTTGTGGTTTGCTAGCTTGGGGACTGCAAAACTGTATCCCCTTGAGCCCTGCTGTGTTTAGATGAGGGGAAGGAGAAGGTGTCCTGGCATATTTTAAGGGAGCCACTTGCTGAACAGGGATTTTGTTTTCGGGAATAGTGAACCCAGGCACATTGGTAGACATACAGAAGGGGCCGGCCACTTTAGAAAGTGGGACCTGAACGCCCTTAGAAAACACATTTTCTTCAGTGTTGTTAATGAGAAGCTTAGAAGGCAGAATCACCAATTGCTGCATGATCTTCTCCCCAGTGTTCTGGTCCACAACAGGATGAACAGAGATCTTGACTGGGCTCTCCTTCCTCACAAGGTGACCCAGCCTGTCAGGTACTGTGTACACAACTTGGCCAGGATTATTTTGTAAAGTCTGTGTTGGTTTCCCCTGTTGCGATTTAGGAAGAGCTGTAGCCAATCCTGGCTGTCTTAGTACTTCTGTTTGTTTAAGTCCTTGAATCTGTATTTGTCGCGAACTGGATGGAGAACATTGTGCTTTTGAAAGTTGTGTAGTAAAATCAGCAGGCCGTTTCATTAAGGTCACTTTGTTTCCCACACTCTTAGCCAGCAGGGTGGGGATGGGCGTGTAGCCCTTAGGTAGTCCAGTGGTGGGATGGAGGATGGGGGTTCTGGGTAATAGTGGAGCCTGGGTTGAGATGGAATCCTTGGATTGATTTGATGATCTCAGGTCGAATCGAGAATGTTTCCTAGATTCAGGGGTTGAATGATTGATACTGCTGCCAGCCTGACTTCTTGTCAGTGGACTGATGTGTTTCTCTGTGCTGGAAAGGGATGGTTTTAGGTGGTTGGGGGGTAAGTAGGTCATCATTTTTTCTCCAGCAGACTCTGCCTCAAACTCTCTGTTAGTGGCTGAAAAAATAATAAAGATGTCTGTTAGGGATGCACTGATTAATTAGCCATCTATACGTGTATAATAAGACCAGAAATGTGTATCTATAGCCTTAAGGAAAACACATTTTTCAATTACAGTCAAAATCCAAAACGTGAGATTCAAAGTTAAATACTGTACCTCCACTCCAAAGACCTCTTGGAACCATATGTTCCAGGTCTTCCTCTTCGGATTTTCTGTAATTATCCAAGGGTGAACACAACTCCTTTCCCAAACCGCTCTCTTCATCATCCTCATCATCATCCTCATCTGATGATGATGATGATGAAATGCACTCCTCACGCACAAAGTTATTGTATTCTGGGTGCTTCTTGAAATCATTACATTCCTTTTTCAAACGAAGCCTGATGTAGAACCAAGAGAAGAAAAAGATAGAGCAAGGTTTTATCTCAGTCCAGCAATCATTTGAAGACCCAAAGAGGTTTTTAAAAAAAAAAATGTGATCCTTGTTCATTTTGGTTATAAATGTTCTTTAATGTAAAATTCAGTTGTATATTTATAAATTTCTGAGAAAAGCTGAGATACTGTGCATGTAGGCTTTTTATGGAGAGTGAACTTTGTATTATCTTTCCAACACTATGTGCGACATGATTATGTATGTGGCTGTGGTGGTCCTCTTAAATGTCAAATAAGTAATACCTGTTCCTTTGGAAGGCTTTTACAAGTTTGGGTTCCCAGAGTGAAAGCTCATTCAGTAGTCTGATTAGAGTGCTGTGGAGGTCTTTTACTGCTTCTCTCCTGTGGTACCACCGACCCTGTCAGTCCAAACATGCAGACGAAACTTTATTAAAGTCACCAGGATTAGATATGAGCAAAGGTTCGACTGCATTGCATTCTCCACCAAAAGCAAAAGGCTCTCGAGCAAGTGAGTCTCTTTGCAAAACTTAGAATGCCCCTTACCAATCTCTTTTTGGTGCTCTCCAGATCATCAAGCTCATCTTCTGTCTTACTGATCAGCGCTCGCAGCCCCTCAAGACTGCAGCATACCAACTACAGAAGAGAAATAACAACATGATTGCATAAGAAAATCAAAAAAAAGGACAGGAGTATGCTAAGACTGGTTATAACATTTGATTGTTAATGTGAACTCAATAAATATAGCATTCAAAATACATTCCTAAAGAAATAAGAGTATATTTCAGTGCAACTACCTTAAATGATGGCTCAACTGAAGGTTCATCTTTAATTTTCATTGAAGATTCCAGCTTTTTTCCTGTCAACAAGATAGCAGATATAAACACTGAACCAACAAGTTATTATTCAAAAACATAAACTAAATATTAAATTAAATGAAGGAAGTGTGCATTTTATTCCTCACCTGTTTTATGTTTTCTCTTCCTGTCTTTTCTATTGATCGGTGTGGCAATTTTCCGCACCGCAGACTTGGTAGTCTCCGCTGGGGACAGCCTCATCCTGTCCACAGGCTGCAGCTGCTTGTGCTCCCCTTTCACCCTTGGCAGCTGTTCCCTCCCTCGCCTTTTCTTTCGCTTTTTTTTCTTAGGCCAGATTTTTTCATTCACCCTTTCATCACTTGAATTTTGAGAACTCTCGGGAGACAACTGTGTTGCTATCCCTGATGTGCCACAGCTGCAGTCGTGCTCCTTAGATTCAACATTACTAGTTTTGCTTTTACAACAATCCAGACAGGAAGACCTTTGCTGCCCCTGACTGGGACTTCCTCCTCCCCTTTTGATTGGTTTCATAGGGGAGGCAAGATTCACCAAGCGAGCAGGTGACCTGCCTGTGTAGCTGTGCTCCCCTACACTCAGACAGGGCTCCTGTATCTCTGCTTTAATGGTGCGCATTGAGCCCAATGAGAGGCCCTGCTCCTGTTTTAATGTCCGTTGCTTGGCTTGATGCTCTAGCTCTACAGTCTCTGTATTCAAATGTATTCCTGCATCACTTCCACCAATAGGACTTGTGTGTGAAAGTGTTATGGAATTAATGTGTTTTTTAAAGTCCAATTTATCTTCACAGGAGTTTTCATCAGAGGACACTGATTCAGACCCCTCCTTCTTCTTCAATGACCAGGATTGAAATATGTTATCTTCCTGTCCATCCCCATTTTCCCCTTTTAAACCCCTGAGTGTCTCTGCTCTCCCCTTTCCAAAGTCATCAGACTCTCCTGTGTCCATTGAGCCTTCATAACACCCACCGCCACCTGTAACCCCTTCTTCTTTCATTCCATCCGACTCTTCACCCTCCGTCCCTTGCTCTATATCAACCCTTTTGACCCACACAGAAGGGAAAGGGGACACTGGGGTTGTGCTGGGGCTCTGGCAGTATATCCTCAGGTCTGCCCCACAGAAATGTGGGAAATGTATATAGGCATTGTCCTTGCTGTCATATCCCAAAATAGACTCCCTACATTCATGGATTGGCTGGGCCAGGAGAGCATCCTGCACATGTTTCTGTGTCTCATACACATGATCACACAGCCCCTTCAGAAGCCATACTCTCTGGTAGAAGGGCAGTAAGTGAAAGGGTTTCTCTTCCATAGGACTCACCTCTCCAAGGGTGCTGAAAAATGTGTAGCAGAGTCCCAGCTGCTCAGCCCGACCTGGCTGATTATGGGAGGCACCGACGGACCGATACCAGCCCATGACCCGCTGCCTGAGCTCTGACTCCCAGCGACGGTAAGGCAGTACAGGACGGCGGTGCAGAGTGGCCCTTCGCTGGGATGGGGACAGCAGGGAAGACATTATTTTGGAGAGAAGAAGGCTGCATCGGGGCATTAGCAAACTACGCTCCAGATCAAAAAACACAATCTCTGGGAGGTTAAGTGCAGACTGAGCCAGACAGAGGAAGTGCCCTATAGCAGGGATTTCCCAAAGTGTGTCCACAGTATGGGGGGAAGCCTGAGACAGCAAATTCTGCTCCCACTCTTCCACCTCTTTGGCTGACATTTCCTCTGCTTCTTTCTTCTCAAGCTCACGTTGCCTGAAAAGTAAGACAAAATATGTATATTGTTAGTGGGTTTACGACAGCATCTTTTTTTTTTCCTTTATCAAATATTCACTCACCTCTTCTCCTCCTTGGCCTTCTGTTGTTCTTCCATCCGTAGGGCCTGAACCATGACAGACTCATGTCCACCAACAATGATGGTTGCCAGGCTACGAGGTGCCAGCCTCCTCCTCGTGGAGGTGCCACCTGAACTTCGTTCCTCCTCTGCACCAAAACGTCCTTTAGACGTCACTGCCAAAGTAGTCTTCTCTCGCAGTGTCCTGGAATGACAGAAAAAAAATCTGTTTTATAGAGGTCAGTATTGGTTGAAATAAAAAGACAGTATATCTACACCACTGTAACCTAGCAGCCATGTAATTTAACAAGAGTTGTTTAAAATGCATAGATTTGTTTACCTTTTTAAAACATGTTTTTGAGAACCATTATTGTAAGATCATAGTATGCTGCTAAACAGGCTCATATGTTATCAATAAACAATAGATATAGTGTAGACACTTTTATTTTATGCCATGATGAAATACAGGATGGAAAAAATGTAATTATACTGTTATATTTAGAACACATTTCATAGATGGCATTTTTTAAATACGCTATTTAGAAAATGTTTGAGGGCTATCCTTGACAGAGAAACATGTATTGCCTTGCAACACTAACTTATCATGCATGTGACGTAAAATACACGATAGCAGTATAGTGGGTTTAAACATTTGCCAACTAATAAATTGGCTAGACAGTGTATTTAAATGATGTTTACCTAGATAGCAATGTAAGCTTCTGCTCCAGCATGATTTCCAGCTTTTGAGCCTGCTTGGATATCCAGTGGTCCACCCCATGGTAACGGTAACAGTTCTCCAACATCAGCCTAAAGTCTGCAACAAACTCTGTAATGGTCTCGTACTCTTGGTTGATAAACTTCTCCTCCATCCTTCGCAAGCACATCAACTGCCTGAGCTGTGCCTGACTCCAGCCCCGCACGCCTCCAATACCATGCTGGGCTTCCTGCTGGCCTATTGGCTGGAGGAACGGGCTGGTGATCCCTTTGTGCTTGTCCAAGAGAAAGCCATTAAATATCCGATATGCTTGCTGCACCTCATAGTTCATATCCTCCTCAAAGCTATTGCTGTTGGTAGAAATGCAGACCTCAGGTAGAGAGAGGTCACTGTTAGAAATCTCTGTAATGCCATCATTGGTTAGTGCAAGGTGGTCACCCTCAACAATGACATCTTCACTCTCGCCAGGACAGTGTAATGCTACCATTGTCTCAATCTCACAGGTGCCATTACTGAGCAGATCCTCAGTTATGATCAGGTCAGTGTCTTCAGTTCTGCTGCTGCTCACCCATTTGGATTGTGAAGACATTATGTTGGAGTAGGGCTGCTGGGGGAATGATTCTTGGCCGGCCATAGCCTGGTCTTGGTTGGGAAACAACGGTTGACTACAAGCTGCTGTGAATTGGTCTGTCATATCCACCTGATTCGTGGTGAAGACACCTGCAGTGGGTAACAGGTGTCACATATGGTGAACATAGATGCAAATAACACTCAAACACAGTTTTGACACGAGGGCAAAATAAATCAAAACAAAAAAACGGTGCTTACTTAGCATTTATTTTTGAGAGATCAAGAAGAAATGAGAGCAAGAGGAGGCTTTCCTACCTAAAATAACAAATTGCTAGGCTAAGTTTCCTGACATTACATATCCTGTCATTTTATCCTGACACTATTAAAGACTTGATGCCCTGAACACTGAAATGTTTTCACAATTGGATAGTTTAACATATCTAGCAGTTATACTCACTTTATCCACCTGCCTGATGTTTTCAAACTTTTTATTTCCCCCGGATCATTTGCTAGCTAGCTTGGAGTTAGCTATTAGCGAGCTAGCTAACGATAGTTATCACAACAATAAGTAAACAAACTTTGTCCTGCTTGCTAATAGGAACATATACAGCGAACTCCCTTAGCATGTGCTGTCACGTGTAGATAATGACCAAAACAAACAGACCACAGGCAGAGCTTGGCTGGTTAAATAACATACCTCGACGTGTCTAGTGCGGCTGCAGACACGCACCAGCTTTTAGCAAGCTTAGCAGCAAAGGCAACTTGCTAGCCAGGTTAGCTTGCCATTGTCTCCAATCTGGGGCCTTCAATTGCTGAGATCGCTGTCCATAATGAAAAACGGGTAGCAATAACATGTCCATCAGATAAAAAGTCATGCACACATCTCATATCGTCAGCGTAAGGAGTGATGTCAGTGACAGGAAGATGGCTAAAGCAGCATTAGCCGGTGTAACACTAGCTGATTGTCCGACTCTTCATTATCACTAGCTGTCCAGCTAACAAGCTAGGTTTGTAAGTTAACAGTCACTTTATGACAAGTAAGAACATCTGGTTTTACTTTAGAGACACATTTGCGTCATGTGTCAGAAATATTCTAAACCCTGTTGGATTTATGAGAAGCATGTATCCCACTAACTGCCTGTCTGATTTGCCTGAATACCCCGTCCACTCCACTTCCACCCTTCGTGCGCCCAATGCAAATGTGCGCTGCCTTACGCACGTTATCTAAATGGTCCAGTGTTATATTAAATTGTTAGTTTTGTTTTAGGGTCCTTGCTGACACACACATACACACTCATTCGCTTTACGTTGTGTTATTACACACACCTATTGTGATTTGTTCTCTCGTTGAACTAACTGAAAGAGGAGGATCTGGACACAGCTGTCATCCGAACCTATTTATAAAATGTCTCAATATCGATAGGCAGCAAAACAGCAAGGAAGCAGCATCATAATGTCAACGTATTAATGGATAGCCTTTCAGTTAGTTAAATAAGACACACTGTGAACTCCTGAGTGTCCAGTGTCCCGCATGACTTACTTTTAACCGCTAGATGTCGCCAGTCGCTAATGTTCTACAGGCAGTGGCGTTAAAGGGTTTAACTGCCCTTTGTTTAGACTTCCAGGTAGCTCTTGACCCCAGACTATTTATCGCCCCCAAAAAGCTCCACAACATGTTTTTTTTCTGGTTTTATCTATTTATGGACTACTGTGTGTTAATCAAATCGTCAGGAAGCAGAATTTGTACAACGCTTGAGTAAATTGACTGCACGAGAAACCTTCATCAGGGTAATAGACTCCCACATAATATTTTGCCTGCTCAATGTAGACCTTCACTGCTGTAGGATGAGGTGTGAGATTAGAGTTGTTTGTTACCAGATTGATCTTTTAAAACCGTATTTTTAGATATATTTAGCACCCATATTCGTTTAATATTACTAGGCCTACCATGCAAGATAAGACATACAGCAAATGCAAAGCGAGCAAAATACCTATTATCCTCCCCTATACTGACAATAATGGATTTGCCTGTGGCACATCGAAGAGGTCTCCAGCTGGGGAAATTGTTAATTAAGCAGTTGTGCCACGAGAGGCATATGCTTTACAGCGATTTTAGCTCAACTAGGAGAAATAGTCAGGGCAAGAGGTTTTCCTTTGATTATAGGCTTTCCCCCCTGATGTGCATTAGTGGTGTGTAATAATATGATAAGGAACATAGACAGATGCAATCCACTTCTGTCAAATAGACACAACCTGGATTTTACCAACCATATGTTTTGGGAAAGTAAGATTTATATTCCAGACTACGTTTTTTTATTTACTCTTCGGAATTGTATGGATTGGCTTTTTAATCAAAATATTTGTAAAGGGTATTATTATAATTCATCATTACTTCACCGTAGGAAAATGTTATATTGATTAAAGTTGGGAGAAATTGCAGAGAGTGTAGGCTATTTCGGTTCATCATTTATTTATTGTAAGATAGAAATCCAAGATTTTGATTAAGGCAATGAAATACATGACAACATTTGAAATCCTAAAGAGTACCAGTATATTTAACCATCATTGGATTACTATTCAGACTAAATGGGCCCCATATTCCGAGGGGTCAGCAAACTCCTCGGGTCACTATGAAGTGTGTGCTTTGTAATTTGAATAATGGTATCTAAAAAAAGGATATGGACTTTGCACTAGTCATGATCTGATCTTGAGGCCTTTTAGGTATTAAAGGTCCCCTATTATACTGTTTTTCATCAATATGTTATAGGTCTCAGATATATACAAAACATGTCTCTGAAGTGTTTTGCTCGAAACACCAAACAGATCATGCATTGTAGCATCCCATAAACCCCTCTGTTTCAGCCCTGTTTCAAAAGTGCTGATTCTCTGACTTTTACTTTAGATGAAAATAAGGAGCCCCTCCCCACGCCCCTCTGAGAGATATTTGGTTAAAAAGAACACAATGGTGCTCTAGGAGGAGATTCAGGTGATAAGGTGGGCGGGGGTTACCTTGGTTGGTGATTGGCTAATGGTCACACAAGCCAAAACATATTTATGACATCATGAAGTGGCCAAAATCTGATCAGCTCATTTTCAGACAGGTTTTTATATAAATGGATAAGGACAAAAAGAGAGCGAATATTTGTTTCCTGAAACTTTCAGAATCTCTTTACACAGATTTTGCACAATAGGTCCCCTAGATAAGTCTAGATAAGGACCTTTTTACACAGTTTGCTACACAGTAAAAGTAAGATGATAGTATGCTGCTAAACGGGCTCATATTTTATCAATTAAATAATAGATATAGTGTAGACACTTTTATTTTATGCCATGTTAAAAAACAGGATGGCAAAAATGTAATTATATTGTTATATTTAGAACACATTTAATAGATGGTGTTTTTTAAATATGCTATCTACTAAATGTTTGAGGGGCAGTAAAGTATGAAATGTGCAGCAGAATGGCCCCCGATCCTATTATATTATTACATTTTGACCAATAGATAGCCTATTAGATTTAGCAATGTTTTTTTATGAGCAAATTCTTTATGAACATTTGCAAAGGAACTGTCCGACAAAATAGTGTTTTTGAAGTAAAACTAAGAATAAATCAGGAATACATAACTAATCAAATAATGATTTTTGAAGACAAGGCAAGGCAAGGCAAGTTTATTTATATAGCACTTTTCGACGCAGGGTAATTCAAAGTGCTTTACAAAAAAGAAATGAAAGACATTAAGACAGGTGAATTACTGTTCTCAGACGCAACTTCGTAAGCTTCCAACCACTACAGTGCTGTGAATGTTGTCCTCTGTGCACATGAAATGGAGAGCTGCGCCTTTAACGGCACACTGTGATCGCTTAAACGTTGTTTCGCGAGATTTGCTTGGCGCCGCGACCTCATGTGAGACTCCAGCGCGAACCAGTCCGACGTTACCTCTGCAGAGGAAAACGCAATGGATCCCTGATCGCTTTCCTTTATATCTCCCTCTACCCCTGGAAAACAAAACTCGTATCCAAAATATTGCTTTATCTCCTATTTATCTGAAGCGTTACAGGGCGGTGCAACAATGTGGATCCAGGTTCGCACGATAGACGGGAAGGAGACGCGAACCGTTGAGGATCTTTCTAGATTGACCAAAATTGAGTCTTTACGTTTGAAAATACAGGAGATCTTCAGTGTAAACCCACAGCAGCAGCGCCTGTTCTACCGAGGAAAGCAGGTAAACACAAACCCCGTGTCAACCCGTCATGCAACAGTCAGTTTTTAATGTTTTGGTGCTTGTGGAGAGTGTGTGATCTCTGGTGTTGTAGCGATTTTTCGGACCCATGCGAGCTTCCTGTTTTGATAGGAATTCGCCAATAGTTATTGCGCAAGAGCCTGAGGTACGCGGTGTGCCAGCCCCTGAGAAAAACAGCAACATTGCATGGATGCATGGTCATATTTTCACACTGTACTCCATTGTTTGGGTTTGCAGTGCGTGCAACAAATGTCTCACTACCGTAGACATGTTTGTTTACATTGCGACGCGAGGGAAAAGAGAACATCGCACTCAGTTTCCCCATGCAGACCAAAGGAGATAGTGCACCATACCGCAGCACTTGTTTTTAACCGTGTGTCAGATTCAAAATCTCCTTTCTAAATCTGTTTTGTATTGTTCACATGTGGCTTTAAACTGCACTCAGTGGTCCAGCATGCTCGTGCATGTGGTGTGTTATGATGATGTTAATGATAATTTGAGGGAGGAGTGGACTCGTGGCTCCACGTGCCTTGACAGCTAAAGGCAGTTGTGTTTACACCCTGGCGTCACTAAAATATGCACACAGTACAGTGAGGATGGACAAAGCTGTCACCTGTAAAACATGATACAATAATATACATTCTGTAGTAATACGACTTGCTTCAGTACCACATTCATTTGTATTGCTATGCTTTATTTTTCAGTAAATCTTACATTTTCTAAACATAATGATAATGTAATCAGTCATTGTTGAACAATAGGGCAATCCTGTGCAAACCATTAAGAATCTCTTTATTTCACATTTATCTCCAGCTAAATGAGGAAGAAAGTAATCATTTTTTAGATATCTGCTCACTCCACCAACTATTTAATGTAGCTTTGGTTTACTACACTCCATACCTGTATAATTGCATCAGTAATGCAGACTTTTAGAAATGAGCGTATATTGAACCTATGTTTCTAAGCACTTTATCCCCTATATATATGTGTATCATGGAACATTCCTTAAAGGTATTGTGATTTAGTTGTGATAGATTTAGATGTTTTGCCACAGCATGAGATCTTAGACATTTAATAACAAATACTGGTAATATTGTTTCTGGAACAGAGCGGGATTGACATTAATTAAACCTTTTTAACACACTTGTTTTAATACTGTTGTAAACGGTAGACAATATTTAAAATATGTATTTTTATATCACTGCAATGCTGCAATAATTAGACTGTAAAATACTGATTTTTGTCGAAATCACCCACCCAACCCTTGTATGATATACGATAATATTGTCTTTGCTTATCATATCAATCACAATTTATGTCAGATTTTAGTTGTTAGACTCTGGAAAATCATTACAGATTGAACATTAATGTGATTTGACATCCTATTATTCAGATAATTTCTTGTTTGTTCCAAATATGTGAACATAAGGACATTATATAAAAGACAGAAAGGCATCCTAATGTGTACGTTGTGTTCAAAGTACCAGCTGTTATTCTATCAGTAATATGCAGGATATGCTCACTTCTGACAGGAAACTGGGGACATGATTTATTTAGTATTTAGGAATAACATTACAAAACTGATAACTCAACATGAGTCAGCGAGGCAGATAGCCCCCAGGAAGCAAACAGCCCACATGGTGTGTTGGTCTCACATTGTTTACATTTAGTCACACTCTCCTTCATTAATATGTGCCAGGCAGAAATGTAGGGCAAACAATTCCTTTATAAATGACTTTCTGCATGTTCGAGTTGTCTAATCTACTTCCTGTTAGGTAATTAATGAACTCTAAATCCTAGTACAGACCACTTAGGTCGTTTTTTGTTTGTTTGTTTGTGAGCTGGATCCACTGCAGGATGGATATTAGAAAAATGCTTCATGAACTGTTTGAGAGATTGTAATTCATAGAATGCTTTTATATTTATATCTGTTGGCTACAGCACATGCTTTTTGTCAAACAATGGTTCACTTGGCAAACCATTATTATGAAAGCCCCAGATGCATTTGTACTTATAAACTCATACAAATATAGGCAGTTATGACCAATATCCTTCAACAAAACCCTTGTGCAAGTTAAGTACACCACAGTGACAAAGCAAGATTGGAGCACAGCAGAAGCCACAATGCAGTTCATTTTCTTATTTGCTCTATTAGCAACTAATTATCTGTACCACTTGAGTTGTAGTGATCTGTTGGAGATGTGGTTGCAAAGGCCAGGCCAGTGTAGCAAATCCTTCACTGGAAATAAAGTGGGGAGGGTTGATTAGGGCAATTCCATACTTTAAGTAATGCATCGAATGAGGCAGCGACACGCAGCGTATTCTAGCTAGTGCCCTTACATGCATGTTGGGATTTGGACTTCTAGCAGAATAACTCTAATTCCTTTCCAAAATGGCGTCTTGTTTTTCCCCCCAGCTCACTGCTCATGCTGCCTCTCCGGTTCAAAGTCATGCTTGCCCTTGACTCGGAAGTGTCTCGAGCCAGCAGCCGCACAACTTGGCCCCAGTGTTTGTTTTTAGCTTTTTTGACTGGTTTTGCAGTTTTCCTGTCAACTCCTCATGTCTCTGTTTCACATTGAGCAACGTTGTTGTTCACGGGCAGACTAATACACACCTTCCACTGTCCATGCAGCCTTTCTGCTACACCCCTGCACTCACTTTTTCAGAAGACTACTTTACTAATAAAAAAAGAAGCCTTTTCCTGTTTATTAGCTTGTTTGTAGCTCAGATTGTATTGCGTCTGTGCTTCAAATATGAGGCTGTTCACTTTTTTCTTTCGAGGCAGCAACATGTTTCACGTTTAAATGGTTGGGCTGTCCTCCACTGTTTGCTGTTGCTTATTGTTGGGCTGTACGGAAGCTTTATTGGCTAGTGACCTAGATATATAGTTACAATTTGATTATACATGCATTGATGTTGTGGCTCCTCGATTGATGGCTTTTCTTTGGACATTGCCAAGCGGTAGAATTTCAGGGGAAACGAAGTTGGCTGCAGCCATGCATGTACACCCAGTCACACCCTTCTTCGACAGATAGGCTGGACAAAGAGCAAAGACAAAGAGAGGCACTAAATCTAGAGTACAACTGCATGCTTTCTAACACTCCCCCATGTTTTCATAATTTACTTCACTCCTAATAGTAGCTCTAGCTTGCCTGGTGGTCAAATGGCCTACATGCAAAATGTTAGCGCCTACACATGCATCGTGAATAAACAGTTTAATATACAACATGCTATTTTATGATAATGAAGAGAGTTGTACTTTAGTAATGTTTTTAATCTATATTTATAGGTATAAACTACAAATATTGGTCACATATACTTGAATACTGCAAGTTTACGCTTATAGTAAATAGTATTTATTACTATTTTGTCCTACATTCTCCCTTCCTAATGACAATTAATCATCTATTGGGGGGAAATACTGTGATTTGTATTACATCTACTTTGTGAGTGGTATATGACCATGGGACCTTGAATGTATTTTGAAGGTGACAAATTGACCAAATGCTTATTTTTAGGAACTAACATAAAGTTATCAAAACAGCAGCAAACGAATAACAAGCAAGTCCCCTTTCGGTTAAATGTGCTAATTAACAGTGGAAAGTGTTGGTTTAAGATTGAACGACTGTGAGCAGAGTGAGGGATAAAAGACGGAACATGGGCGCTCGGTAATGCAGGCGCACAGACACACCCCATGTCATTGTTTTTGGAAATCTGACCTATTTTTCTCAGCTCTATGCTAAGACTGCCTGTGGGCGGCGAAGAAGAAATCGTGTCGGAGTAAGGGGTTTACCCCACCCACGGTTTCTGCTCTATGGTAGTTATTATTGTCTGTAGTTTTATCATAATGTTAACACATTTGTTTCATGACTGATATTTGTATAGAATAGGTAGAACATGTTTCGGCCTGCATGTCTAAGAGGTTTTTTCAGTCTCTATGCAGTCTCTCTTGTCATTGAATGACGTTCTTTCTGACTGTACTTTTGTTCCTCTTACAATACTAAAAATGAGTGTTAGAAAGACTGCCTGTCGAAACTGAAATTAGTACAGAGGTGTTCATTTGATCAACTGAACAATGTTATACACACATACGTAGACATGGAAGCATTCACACCGTTGCCATGCCAAGGAATTCCAACTGTGATTTATTCTTGCATTTTGAGGAGTAATTTATATTAACAGTCTCTGGTTTGTCTAAAGCTTTGTTATAACGTGGTCTGTTAACTAAAGTCTCCCTCTGAAACACAATCACATAACAGAGATTCCATAATGTATTTTCTTTATTATTTATGATGTAGGAGAAAATGTCATATCCTTGATGATGTTATTCGTCCTACTCGCTCGAGAGAAAGCTAATATTTCTGTCAAAGAGATCTTGACCTCCATGAAAACAGAAAAAACATGTCTGACATTGCCTGTTTGCATGGCGGTTCTTTGTTTGAAGGATTTTTCAGCTGGTTACTGATATCAGGGCTGTTGCACCTCGCAGTGAGAGGCTGATCGCACAATGAAGGCGCTGTGGAAAGCGACTACAGCTTAGATATCAATTGTGAGGTTTGCTGCGGTGCATGAAATTCAACCGCATCTTTCTAATACTAAAATCTGTCTGCGTACCAAGTACTTCTCACCAGCAAGGCTTCCTGCTGCAGGTCCTACCAACAATCGTATGGTTTTTCTTGATGCAGTATCAGCAAGCAAAGCAGGGAGGAGGATAGACAATTACTGAAACCAAATCGAAGATGGAGTTTAGGCAGGGGGACAGACAAAGAAATGCTGAGATAGAGTACCCTATAATAACAGATAGACAGGTGAGTATAGCAATCACTGTGTTTGCACCAGTGCTCCTCTGATCTAAATTTCATGAGACTATTAAAAACAGGGAGGGATGGGGACGTTGCGCTTGCTCCCTTTGCTGCTCGCTGTCAAATAACGAAGAGGAGAAGGGGAGCGCGAGTGGCGGCCATGCTCGTCTCTCCCGTACAATGGGCTTGTGGGGTTGAGGGCTGAAATGAATAGCTGATGTCTATAATGAGTTGGCTTGCTTGCCATAAGCTCCATTCCTAAGGCAGTAGCTGTACTGTATACTTAGCAGTAGATTGGTTGTGGTAAAATACGGGTTTCTAACGGGCCCATGATTTTGTCGAGAGAACCATTTTTCTGATGCCCATACACGCCGCACTGCCTGAAAAGGGCGCTGATGATGATGGTGGGTTGGTGTCGACAGAGATTGTATACATGATTCAGGTTCATGGGGGTGGGGGTGCTCTCTTTTGGTTGTCATAGCAACCCAGTTCATTTCTTCACCCCCAGCTACATCTCCCATCACTTTAATTCATGCATTAGTTTCTTTTATTTCTTTTTCGTCTTGCTGAAAAGCGATGTGGGATTTATGAGAACGGAGCGGCGGTTTGCAATCCATGTCTATTGGACTGGATATGTTAACTAATACAAACGTGGCAAATCAGTAATGCCAAGCAACGGCTTACCAGTCATAAGTGCATATTTTGCCTTGTTTACCCCCTTATACACAAATCAGTTCAGAGGTACATATATTTATTGGCTACTAGGAAACCATCGGGCCATTTAAAGCAGAGAGCAGATGTTTTTCAGTAAACTCCTTAGCATCGTCCTCAACCACTGGTGTATTTAAAGTGCTGTGTGTGTATATTTTGATGTGCTCTGTAGCTGTTGAGTGCAGTACTAACAATACATAATTGTATTCTCTCACTATGCTCAATGTTGTCTTCCGTCTTTTTCGTTCTTTGTTTGTCCTTGACAAGCAGCCGAGTTTATTTGTCTGAGGGCGCTCTGTGGCACAGTTTTCGTTTCATACCACATAGATGCCTATTTGGAAAGAATTGTGGTACAATATTTAATGAAATATGTCTTCATGGACATTTATGTCATTGTCCACATACACATCGATGGGCAAGCTTAAGATATCTTTATGTGTGCTGCAACAACTAGTTGACTGAAGATTTGATTAATCATTTTTTGTTCATAAAAAAAACAAAGGACAAAACATGTTTAGTCATAGCTTTTTAAATGTATTGGATTCTTTTTTGAATATATGTGTATACATTAAATGTAATTCTTATTGAGTTTACTGACTAGAAAGAAAACATGCCTTTTGAAGACTGACTGTTAAAAATAATTGCGTTGCAGCGCTATATACAAATATGAATGTTCAGCATCTGTAAAGTGGTGTCTACTCAAGCATGTCAGTGACTTTTTAATGTTGTATCTTTTTAGATGGAAGATGGCCATACCCTGTATGACTATAACGTGGGACTGAATGACATCGTGCAGCTGCTGATCCGCTCGCAGACCGAGCCTCCGGACAGCCCCGCCACCAAGGACTCCTCCGGAATGGCCTGTAGTTCAGCCCCCCCCACTGACTGCAGGTCGGAAAGCCACAACTCCCCAGCTCCCGGCTCTCCCGCTGCTATGGAAACCTCCCCCACTATAGACAATGACCGCAGCAGCGTCACTACCAGCACTGTTAACGAAACCAAGCCGGACACCAGCGCTACCAGTCATTCAGCCTGTACCAAAAGTGTGTTCAAGACCCCCAGTCCAGCATGGTACAATCAGCCCCCCACATCCAGCAGAAACACACTAGTGGACCCGGGAATCGGTGTGTACAAGGTGAGGATGAGAGGGTTAATTTTCCTAATGTATTTGCAAGGCTTTACATGGTACTGGCTGGACTTTTAGCTAAATTACAGAGCATTTGGGCAAATCAATGCCAGAGTTTCTTGGGCTGGGCACTTTTTATTTATCTTGTGCTCCAATGTGGTTTAAAACTTCAAAACCACCCTGTAAATCGCTTTCATAATTTATAAATGAGATGTTACAAAAAGTACATGTTTAGTTGTGTAATTTAGCTTGCATGAAACAAGTAGTGTACATGCTTCTACAGTAGGTTGAATACTTTATTATTTTACAGCAGTTTCTTAACAAAAATGATGAAGGAACAATACCACTATGCTTTTTATTTTCCCATGTGTACTTGGAAATTACTTCTATTTTAAATTACTAAGCAGTCCTATATTCCTTTCCCCACTGTCTTGTGTTGTAGCTTAGATATTTAGATGTATTTTATCCAAATTAATCATTCATTCTCATTGTTTAACTGCTCTGTCTCACCCTGAATGCCTTGATTTTATTAGGACTAATGCCACACAAGCATGTGGCCAACTTTACCAGAGAGGCACAGGCCAAGCCACACATAAGAATCAGATCTTTACAACCCTGTCACTAACCAATTTACAGATTTATAAATGGACTGCAGTCAAAACCCTTACGATTGTGAGTGTACTCTAATGTGTTCTGAGCTCTGCTGGCTGGCTGACCCACATGTCTGAGAATGATATGAGTGGACTCTTTTGATGGATGCCAAAAGTTCAATTCTGCATGCAGGGAGATCAATACTGTAACTAAGTAGATGAAATTTAAATTGTGCAGCTTCACTGGATATCAAGGTCAAATGCCTTTTTATATTCTTCACAGAACATTCACCACAGAATCTGCTATATTTGATTTAAAAGCAGAATATAGCTAAACGATGCTAGGGGTTACATCTATTTCTAAAAAGTAGAAGGAATGTAATGCAGAGAGCTAATAAAAGAATAAATGCAAAATGTTGTTTGCATGTATCACTTTTTGTTTACTATAAATTGCCCATAACTTTTATTACCCAGAGTATTTTAATGAGTTGTTTGACTTCCCAGGGGTAGGAAAACATTTTCTTTACATCTGATACTCTCTGTAAAGCTATTTTAATGGTGTGTAGTAAATGGGCTGATACATGGCGTGTTTGTTCAAACAGCAGACAGAGAAGATCAAAAGGCCAGGTGTTATTTTTGTCTTTGTATCTTCACAGTTTCATGAGCTGGTGGACTGTAGAGACGTCAGCATCGGTGCCTGGTTTGAGGCCTGCGTCGAAAACGTGACATGGACTCCCAAAGGACAGATACCGCCCACCAAGGGCAAGGTGGGCCGGCCCCCAAAAAGGACTAATGGAAAGCTGGAGGCCGAGCAGGGACAGGCCCACGGCCAGGGCCAAACCACAGACAGTAACAGGAATAATGTTGAGCTAAGCTCTGAGAGTAACGGAGCCTCCACCTCGCAGACAGACTCTCCAGCAGCTTCAGAGACCAAGGAGAAAGAAGAGGATCTATTGTACCACATTAAATATGACGAGTAAGTGACATGTGTTCCTGCTGCACCTGAGCTGATTTGAGTTGTTGCGATAACAAAAACATCATCACAGATTTGATCAAAATAGTAGATTTCTGTTTAAAAAGTCTCCTATTATGCAATTTTTAGACATATTTTAGGCAACATGTCTATGATGTGTTTTGCTCAGATCATGAATTGTTGACATCCCTCATACCCCTCTATTCCAGCCCTGTTAGAGAAACACTGATTTTGGGTCCTTAGCTTGAAAAAAAAAAAAGAGGAAGGGGAGCTTGTGCCTACTCAGAATTCTACGAGATACAGCTCAATGCTGCCGTGATTAAACGCCATATCATGTTCCAAACCACATCAAGGATTATTTCTGAAAAAGTATGGAGCTCAAATGCTTTTTCTCTTGCGGGTTTACCACAAGGTGAGTTCCTTTCTTTATTTCCCGCTTTTTTACACATGCTCTCTCCAGTACAGGTTAGCTCTGAGTGTTAGCGATGCTTGCTAATGTAAGAAAAGACCATATTACGTCCAAAACACGTCAGGCATTGTTTCTGATAGCAACTCTCTGATTTCACATTTCCGATATTACCTCATATCGGACGCAAATCTGGATCAGCTCCGTTGTACCCCCATTTTTTTGAGATTTGGGTACAGAGGAAAAGAGAGAGGGTTTTGTTTTCTGACTCTTTGTGAGTTCCCGGGGACACATATTTATGTATAAAGGACATTAAAAAGTGCATTTAGCATGATAGGAGACCTTTAAAGCAGACATCTGCACAGTGTCCTTGCTGCTGCATTTTGGTCAGGTCAGGTTGGTCAGGTAGATCATTCTGGATAATGAATATCTGTGTAGGATTGGAATATAACTCAGTGTTGTGGCTCTATTAGGATACTGTGATTCTTTACCTTCTCGTTTTAATACGCTGTGTAACAGCACAATGTTATGTTCTGACTAGATATCAATTTTTAAAATATGCTGTTGTGTTTAAGATAAAACTGTGCACCAAACATACATCCATGCAAGGCATCAGTTACGGTGTTTGGTGCGTCGGGAATTGCAGCCTCTGCTGTCCCCTGGCAGTTCAGGGGATAGAAAGAGGGGGTTTGGGTAGTTGGTGCTACAATTTGGACTCTATCTCTTGCGCTCTGCTTTTCCAGCAAATTCATTCAGAAGCCGATGTTTCCATGGTAACTCACGAGTTCTCAGGAGCATTACTTCTTTGCTTGCCTCCTTCAGCTTTGTCTGTAATTGCTGTGCACATGCCACCGGTGAGACATAGCCTCCTCACTGCGTCTATGCGGTGTGTGCCTGTGCGTGTGTGTGTTTGTGTGTTTCTGTCACGGGATGTTATGCCAGAGAAACAGCATCAAGGGTTGTTGAGCAATAAATGTGGGTTTTTGTTCAGGCAGACATCATTCCCATTTGACATTCTGCAATCTTCCAAATCCCTGGTATTTGGCTTTTATTCATTTCATCATTTAAAACAGGACAGGAGTGTTTCTGCAGGGAAAATGCAACAATACACATCGTTTGTGTGCTCCTATTTATTTGAATTCAGTGGGTTTCATTATTTATCTGTTGGTTTGTTTACTCAGATTATTGTTTTTTGCCTCATGTTCCCCATTTGCTTTATTTGATAGCTGACAGTCAGGGTAGAGAGGCAGGGAACGTAGCGAGAGTGAGACAAAAATGACAACAAAGGGCCCACGCTAGTTTTAAACCCAGGACGTCACCCTCATGTGTGATTTGCATTTTCACCAAATGAGCCACAAATGCAACCCCGGTTTTGTGTGCTGCTGAGAAGCCGCTGCTACAACTGCAATAGATCTAAATTCTCACCTTTCTGTTTGTCTGGTTACTTGTAAAATATACTCTTTTGCCTTTTACTAAATGCGTAGTACTTTGTCCTGAGAGGCATTCCAGATTTCTGCAGATATGTTTGTTTGCCAGGGAAAAGTGGTTGGTGGGAATGATTGCTCCGCCTTCCCACGCAGGCACACATACTCCCCCATTAAACACCTGCCTGCATGGGAAATGAAAACCAGCCCTACAAAATGAACTCTGTTTTTTACAGAATGTAATGATCAAAGGGATATGTAGGGTCAACCTCCCCTCTGCTGCTACCAGGAAATAAAGTGGTGTTTGTGTGTGCATAACAATACTTTCAGATATGGTTCCATGGTTCAGCTAAACATGTTTAAGATGATCTTTGCAGAGAGTAAATAAAGACATAAAATTGACAAATATAATATGTTCTACTTTCAAGTGGACCATTATATGTGTAATATGTAATGATAATTAACGTATGGTTGTGTCTTAAGTCAGTTAATTTTACAGAGGTGACACAAAATAAAATACAGAAATTACAAATTGAATGTCTCCTTAAAGAAAACAGTGCTTTCTCTTGCATCATTTGACCAAAATGAAAGAAAATATTCAGGTTCCAGCTGAATTAGTCTTGTTAAACATTGAGCACTAGTCTGAACTCATGGCAAATGTTGGCCTGATCAATCAAGAGAAAAGTACTTGTTATGCCAAAGCCACACAGTATGTCATACACTTTATTTTATATATATATATATATATATATATATATATATATTGCCCTCGTCATTCAACCTTAGTGACTAGACAAGAGGATTAGTCCCAGGCGAGCTTTCAGAATCTGCAGCAGCATGGTAGACTTTTGGCACAATGGAGGTCAATTGTACATGTCTGTAGGAAAAGCCCCTGTGTCAATAATAGTGAAGCTAGAACTTAATTCCATTTAGTTACAGTGTTGTTCATGGCTCACTGTAACACTGCCCTTGTTTACTGGAACCACTGAATATAATAGAGCCATTGTAAATGCTCTTAGTAACCCCTTAGCTTTTTGTGAATAATGGGTTATTGCTATCTTAATTACTGCACCTTGTGATCGTTTTTTTTAATAATATCTCATATGTAGCTATTTAAAGTAAAATTGGTGTTTTGGGCTTACGTTCTTCTTAAATGGGCTCTGTCTGCTAATTGTTCAGGATCAACGTAGCAGTGGAAGAGATCTTACCAGCAGCATCTAAAGCTGTGGCAGTTGTTAGAACGCGGCTGATATCTGAGTGCCTTTCAGAGAGCTTTTTTTGCTGCGATTCCAATTATGTAAGTGACATTGAAATGAGGATGAAATTAGGTCTAATTGAAGTTTCATATAAGTTTCTCTTTCTCACTCGCCCACTCTCCATCACAATTTCTAGACAGTTATTGTATGATTGTTGGGTATCAAAATGCTGACTGTCAAAAATGTGCCTTATACAGTTATATTGGTGTGAGCAGATATTGATATATGATTGATTGATTGATTGATTGATTGATTGATTGATTGATTGATTGATATTATGCATTTTGGAATAGGGGCATGTTCACTGTGACTGTAATCCTTGACATGGTGCTTTAAAGGCCTTTTTCACAAAGGACATTTTTACCTGTCACAATTGAGATCACACAGGTGTTATTAATAGTCACATGATTGCTACATGTAACAACTGTGTAAGACCATGCCTTATTACATACACAGCTTAATTCACAACTGTATATACATATATATTATCAGACTCTTTATCAGACCGTTTTCAGCATCACAGTTTTATATCTGTATGAGCTTCAATAATCCCATATTTGTCAAGCTGTAGTGTTTACATTATATATACTACTACATTATATATACTACTACAACTTGAGGTAAGAAGTAGAAATGTCACATTAGGATAATAGGATTCATGTTTAAAATCACTAAAGTGGCTCTTTTTAATACCTGAAGTTGTCTTTTGATGTCTTTCTCGTGACTTAACTTGAAAATGTCTCATACTAACATTCACTAAATTAAGATATATATTTATGAAAGAGGCTCCCATTTTGCCCTCAATTACTAACAAAGCCGAGGTTGAGAGAGCCTGCATGCAGACACTTTCCCTCCCTACAGTTGAAGCAATTATATTCAGCTTGTTTAGTGTCAGAGCATTTCTAACTCGGCAGCTAATCAGCAAATTGAGGATTTCTCATTTTCTCCGTTGCCTGTCTCCCTCCTTACAGGGACCTCGGCTAAGCACACAAAACGCTGATGATGGGTTCATAACAGAAAAACTGAGAGAAAAGAGCTCGTCTGTAGATCAGTCATGTTTTCTCAATTTCCCTACAGATTAAAAAGGTTTCAGCATTCTATATAGGTAAACTATGCATTGATAAGAGTCTTGACGTGATTTTTGGTTTCTTGTTTAAACCTCGTACCTCAAATGTTCGACTTTATTCCTCCAGACTTACAGCACAGATTCTTATTTTTCTTGTTTGATATCTGCTGGTGCAATAACTAGCAGTTTTAAGGAGGAAAACACTGTATTGCGTTTCAAAAAATATGTAGGATGTTTCCATTTGCAAATTGATATTTGATGTAATTCCTAATTAATCTGGTGCCTCAGTTGGTGAATTGTCATGGGTTTGGAGCAGGGCCAGTGTGCAACAGTACAGACAGTGTGAGCTTGTGTGGTCTTAAACTCGGGTACTTCTGCTCCTCTTGTGTTGCTCCGTGTTCTCCTTCTGTTCATGTGCTCCAAGGTTGATATTCCGCTCCGCTGTGTGTTTCAGTGTGTACACATGTCCATATTGGTGTGTGTCTGTTTACATTTCTGTTGCTTGTATTCACCCCCCCTTATCCTAAACCTAAAACTGCAGTAATCCCTTGGCCCTAAAAAAGGAAATCCCCACACTGTGCCCCGGCCTCCTCTTCCTGGGAGAACGCTAGCTTTGCGCTACTCTTACAGTCTGCCTCTGTAGGACCTCTCCTCGATTTACAATGGCTTAAAACATGCAGCATGGTCTTGTTAGTAAGAAAGTAAAGCTTAAGTAGGGAATTTCTGGAATGATAGACATCTTAAATGTCTGGAATTTTGGTTAATTAATTTGTGTCATCGGTTCAGACTCCCAAAGTACCACGCTTAGACTCAACTTTCCCTGAAAAACACAGTTTGCACACGTTTCTCAACTTCCCCTTCCACCTCCCACTGTGTAAGCGGCTCTGAGCGTGCAGGCTGTTGTGCAGTAAAACTTCTCTGCCAACACATTGTACTCATGGAAGCATAGTTCCAGTTATTGGCACGCAGGCAAGCTGTTAATTAATCTGTTAACAGTTAATGATGACATCTCCAAGTTTTGCCACACAAGAATACTTTTCATACTTATGGCAGAAGGAGAAACATTTTGAGTTAAACAAGATTTGCTACTAATTTTCTTTATGAACATTAAAAATAAAAAACCTTATCACAGTTTAAAAAAACATTTAGGAATTTGTTTGTTAAGACTTCTGAGTTCAATCAAATCTTAGTGGCTGTATAGGAAATATAAAGCTAGGTAGCTTAGCATGGCACATAGATGAGAACACAGGCTAAAGGCTAACTTTGAGCATACAGCTTTAGTTTGGCTCTGTACAAATGTAGCTAAATCTGTTTACTAGCACCTCCAAAGCTCACTCTTTTGTTTAATCTGTTCCAACACCGAGGTATAAAAACATCATGTTGGGGTTTAATGTGCCAGACAAATTCTTGGACGGGTGCAATAACTTTCTGCATTCTCTATTGGTTGCCTGGCAAACTAACAACGACATTAAGACGAGAATTGAATTGTTGTTCAAAGGCAAACAGCCATCAAACTATTCCTTATGTAAAGCTGGCAATCAAATGTTGTGGGGTAACGTGTTTTTTTTTAACCCTTACCCTATATACCCTAACCGTAAAACCTATTTAAAACTGAAAAGTAAACCTTTAAGACACATGAGGCTTTTACAAAAGAAGCTTAATAAGGCTGTTGTTATCTTTACTCACCTCAAATCTTTACTCACTCATACTCAGGATGTAGGAATCTCATGCCTGGTCATCCCAGACAGGAGTTTGCATAAACATTTGACTGTGTTAAGTGAGCAGAAACAATATTCATGAATATAATGTAGTGCCATGTAGTGCCACCCTTCAAACAGCGGATCCAGTCCAGATATCCTCAATATTCGTAATTTAACATAAGAATGAATGACTGATTCCTGACTATAACTTTTAAAAGACTAATTAAAAAACTGTTTGACTAGAAAAGTCACTAGGGCTGTAAGGCTGCTGTAATTAGAATGTGTAGATTTACAGGGAGGCAATAGCAGTTAATATCCTTTATAATCCTTTGCTCCAAAACCCCAGTCAGGAAGTTGTTGTGTGGAATTGCCTTATAGTATGTAAAGCCATTTCTTTTTATATATACAGAATTTACAAGGATAGTTAAATCATTTGTGTAATTTAAATAAGTTGCTAAAATAAGAAAATGCCTCTAATCATGACTTTATTCCTATAATCAGCATTTGGCTTTCTGTGAAAAGTCCAAATGCATGACAGTGTTTGCCTGTAGTGGCTCAGCAGACTGCACAAAGGCTTGTATTGCTTATCAACTGGACAGACTGTGAATCTCTCACTGCATTGAGCTGGTAAATAGTTTTATTCACATCCATCTTTTTACCAAACACTGTTCTGAATGGCTGCTTTCTGCTGGGAATTATTTGTACACTGTTGAACCCTGTTTCTAAGGTTAAACTCTTCCGAACAATGGCGAATGCAGCTAATGTATAAGAAGTGAACACTTTTAATCAAAGAATGTGACTTTCATGAAATGCACATTAAATATGTACAGAAATCTGATCTTTGAAGAAAAGAAAGTGTCTGTAACCATTAACCTCTGATTGACTAATAAGACAGGAGTGTGAACATCAAGGTGATGATAGCAGGCAGATTTCTCACTCCTTTCCTTCTCCCCTTTTCTTTCTCCAGCTACCCAGAGAACGGGGTGGTGGAGATACGGCCGGTGGATGTGCGACCCCGTGCCAGGACTCTGCTGCGGTGGGACCAGCTGCAGGTGGGCATGCGGGTGATGGTCAACTACAACATGGAGACGCCAGAGGAGAGGGGCTTCTGGTTTGATGCCGAGGTTCAGGCCCTTAACCAACCCTCCCGCACCAACAAAGAGCTCCGAGTCAAGATTCTCCTGGGGTGAGGATCTTCCTTCCTAGGTGGGAGGTTATGGGGATAGTCGTTTATCTTCATTAGAATGTCTGCTTGGTCAATAATCTTTTTTTGCTCATTAAGATGATCCTTTAGTCTGTACTCAGTCAAAAGTCTTCATCATCCCTTCTGGTTTTATTTCCTTGTGCTTTCTCTCCCATCCTTTTATTTGTTTTGCCCTGCCTTCAGGGGTTCTGGAGATATAATCGGGGATTGTAAAGTTCATTTTCTGGATGAAATCTACCAGTTGGAGAAACCAGGAGCTCCTGCACTCTCAGCTTCAGACGGACAATTTAAACGTATGCAACAGACTGCACACACATATACAAACACACTGTGAAAAAGGTGACAAAACATGCCCGCGACCATAGCAAAAGAACATCTTCAAACACGTGTGCATGTGTATGAATGTTTCCTCCTCCAGGGAAGAGTGGGCCAGAGTGTAAGCACTGCAAGGCTGACCCTGAGGCAGAGTGTCGCTTCTGCTCCTGCTGTGTGTGCGGCGGGAAGCAGGATGCTCACATGCAGCTGCTGTGTGACGAGTGCAACATGGCGTTCCACATCTACTGCCTCAACCCGCCGCTGGGCACCATCCCAGATGACGAGGACTGGTGAGAGAGAGCGTAGCGCCGCAATTAACCACCACTTCACAATCAATTTAACAATGCTGATTAATGGTGTTCAGTACACGCTGAAGTGCATTTAGGCAGTAATTAAGGGGTGATTGAGGTTCAAATCAATTTAAAATAATGACATAATGCAGGTGTGAGTTTGTTTTAATGTAGTGGAGATGAGGGTGAGAATATTGTTTTATATTTTGACAGTTATGGAGAGAAGGATCCTCGTCCTCATGCTTAATGCCTCGTGTATTACTGAATGGAACTCAAACAGCAAAAAGTTAAAGATGAAATCGACCAACAGCATTACTCAACCACCTCTGTCTCCAACCTTCTGATATTCACTGAATACAAAAATGTAGTTGTTGCAACATCTCTCTTTAGGGCGTTGAAAAATGTCAGTCTTTGCTTCTGGTTAATTTGGGGCTTTGTTGCTGCTGTTATCAAACTCTCTTACTCACACACACGACTGCCTCTCATTCTGCCAGGTACTGTCCCACCTGTAAGAACGACACCAGTGAGGTTGTTAAGGCAGGCGAGAAGCTCAAAGCCAGCAAGAAAAAAGCCAAGATGCCTTCGGCGACAACTGAAAGTCAAAGGGACTGGGGAAAGGTGAGACCCGAGAGGATACACACACACACACACACACACACACACACACACACACACACACACACACACACACACACACACACACACACACACACACACACACACACACACACACACACACACACACACACACACACACACACACACACACACACACACACACACACACACACAGACTAACACACACACACACACACTAGATGAACTGACAGCGGCTGTATAAAAACCGTAAGTCTAAAGGAGGGCCTGTGATTTCTAGAACGGAAAATAATATGCTGCTCCCTTATTGGGCATAGATAGAAAAAAGTATGCTAATGCTCCACAGAGATAGAAGACAGATTTTCCACCATCAGATTTACCCTGCTAGCAATTTTCAATGTATTACATCACCACCAGATTGCTGATAATAATGATATGACATAACTACAAAGCTACATTTGCATATGAAACTGGCACTTTCAAATGTATTCAGTGGTACAGCATTTTTTAGTACTGAATGGCTATTTGAGTATGCAATGCTTGGGGTGAGCCACTCTTTAATTAGCATTCATTCAGTGCATTATTCCTGCATCAAACACATTATATCCCTTTCATTTCCTGCATACAGGTTTGTTGTTCAGTGTATGTGGTTAATACCTTGTGTAGCAAAGTAATGAAGCAAGTAATCTTCTCTGTGCTTTGTGTTGTGCTATTCTCAATCGGAGATAAATATCTTGTTTAATGTGAAGAGTTTTCAATATTGCCTAAGTACCAAATGTTCATTTTCTCTAGAATCAAACAATAAGATCAGATCCAGTCAACAATACCTGTTATTTACTTACTCTTTAAATAAAATACATGATTTTGATAATGTCGGTTGAGTCATATCACTAATCAAGCTAAAATCACATTTATATTTTTTACATGGCAACACTTAAATCATCCCATGCTGGCTGCTGGGGCAGAAAATGAAACCGAGGGGGACAGATGACATGTATTTAAAATAGTTTTTTTTAAAGCATCTGTTTCAAGCATAGCCTACTGTTTAATTTTTTCCCCCTCACAATCTCCTTGGAGTCTTCTCATGGCAACACTTTGAGATATTGTGTGGCTCCTTCCTATCCTGGCCTGGCTGTCTCCCTGGTGTAATGTGAACAATGCCATTAAGCATGACTTAGCCACTTTCCTGGAACTGCCAACGGAAAATAACTAGTTTCTTTACCAGAATGCTCTCTTTCTCTGTGGACTAATTGAAAACAGGCTGGTTTGTGTGTTTGGGCACATTAAAGTTCTGTGAGTCACACAGCATTTATTCATGCTTTTCACATTATTGCAATTTTATAACCCTTGAAACAAAATATTCTTATACTCTATTCTTCTCCGGAGTTGCTCAAGGTGTGAGGCGCCGGGCGGGTGTGGGGATACTCACAAGTCCCCGGTTAGGTGCTTCGTTGTTGGAGTTTACCCCAGTGGACGAGAGGGTCGCCTCCCTACGCCTGCGGGTTATGGGGGGGAAAACTCTGACTGTTGTGTGTGCTTATGCACCCAACAGCAGTTCAGAGTATTCGGCCTTCTTGGAGACCCTGGAAAGAGTCCTGTATGGGGCTCCTGAAGGGGACTCCTTAGTCTTGCTGGGAGACTTCAACGCACATGTGGGCAATGATGGAGACACTTGGAGGGGCGTGATTGGGAGGAACGGCCCCCCTGATCTGAACCGGAGTGGTGGTTTGTTACTGGACTTCTGTGCTAGTCATGAATTGGCCATAACAAACACCATGTTCGAACATAAGGATGCTCATAAGTGTACGTGGTACCAGAGCACCCTAGGCAGAAGGTCCATGATCGATTTCGTTATCGTATCATCGGACCTGATGCCGTATGTTTTGGACACTCGGGTAAAGAGAGGGGCGGAGTTGTCAACTGATCACCATCTGGTGGTGAGTTGGGTCGAGTGGCGGGGGAAGCCTCTGGATAGACCTGGTAAGCCCAAACGTGTAGTTCGGGTGAACTGGGAACGTCTGGAGGAGGCCCAAGTTCAGGAGGCCTTCAACTCACACCTCCGGCGGAGCTTTTCGGGCATTCCTGTGGAGGTTGGGGACATTGAACCAGAGTGGTCGGTGTTCAAAGCCTCTATTGCCGAAGCCGCGGTGGGGAGCTGTGGTCTCAAGGTCTTAGGTGCCTCAAGGGGCGGTAACCCTCGAACCTCCTGGTGGACACCGGTGGTCAGGGAAGCCGTCCGACTGAAGAAGGAGGCCTTCAGGGATTTGTTATCCCGGGGGACTCCCGAAGCAGTTGCAAGGTACCGACAGGCCCGAAGGGCAGCAGCCTCATCCGTGGCCGAGGCAAAGCAGCGGGTGTGGGAGAAGTTCGGAGAAGACATGGAGAAGGACTTTCGGGCGGCACCAAAGTTGTTCTGGAAAACTGTCCGACACCTCAGGAGGGGGAAGCAGGGAACCATCCAAGCTGTGTACAGTAAGGATGGGACGTTGTTGACCTCAACTGATGGAGTGTTGGGACGTTGGAAGGAACACTTTGAGGAACTCCTGAACCCGACAACTCCGCCCTCTATGTTAGAGGCAGAGCTGGAGTATGACGGGGGATCAACGCCAATCTCCCGGGGGGAGGTCACTGAGGTCGTCAAACAACTCCACAGTGGCAAAGCCCCGGGGGTGGATGAGATCCGCCCGGAAATGCTGAAGGCTCTGGGTGTTGAGGGACTGTCATGGTTGACACGTCTCATCAACGTTGCGTGGAAGTCGGAAACGGTACCGAAGGAGTGGCAGACCGGGGTGGTGGTCCCCCTTTTCAAAAAGGGGGATCAGAGAGTGTGTGCCAATTACAGAGGCATCACACTACTCAGCCTCCCCGGGAAAGTTTACTCCAAGGTACTCGAAAGGAGGGTCAGGCCGATTGTCGAACCTCAGATTGAGGAGGAACAATGCGGATTCCGTCCTGGTCGTGGAACGACGGATCAGCTTTTTACTCTCGCAAGGATCCTGGAGGGGGCCTGGGAGTACGCTTATCCGGTCTACATGTGTTTTGTAGACTTGGAGAAGGCGTATGACCGGGTTCCCAGGGAGTTACTGTGGGAGGTGCTGCGGGAGTATGGGGTGAGGGGGTCTCTACTCAGGGCCATCCAATCTCTGTACTCCCAAAGCGAGAGCTGTGTCCGGGTCCTCGGCAGTAAGTCGGACCCATTTCCGGTGAGGGTTGGCCCCCGCCAGGGCTGCGCTTTGTCACCAATCCTGTTTGTAATATACATGGATCGGATTTCGAGGCGTAGTCGTGGGGGGGGGGGTCTGCAGTTCGGTGGACTAAGGATTGCACCACTGCTTTTTGCAGATGATGTGGTTCTGATGGCTTCATCGGTCTGCGACCTTCAGCACTCACTGGATCGGTTCGCAACCGAGTGTGAAGCGGCTGGGATGAGGATCAGCACCTCCAAATCTGAGGCCATGGTTCTCAGCAGGAAACCGATGGACTGTCCACTCCAAGTAGGGAATGAGTCCTTACCCCAAGTGAAGGAGTTCAAGTATCTCGGGGTCTTGTTCTCGAGTGAGGGATCAATGGAGCGTGAGATGGGCCGGAGAATCGGAGCAGCGGGAGCGGTATTGCAGTCGCTTTACCGCACCGTTGTGACGAAAAGGGAGCTGAGCCGGAAGGCAAAGCTCTCTGTCTACCGGGCCATTTTCGTTCCTACCCTCACCTATGGTCATGAAGGATGGGTCATGACCGAAAGAACGAGATCGCGGATACAAGCGGCCGAGATGGGTTTCCTCCGCCGGGTGGCTGGTGTCTCCCTTAGAGATAAGGTGAGAAGTTCGGTCATCAGGGAGGGACTCGGAGTTGAGCCGCTCCTCCTTCGCGTCGAAAGAAGCCAGTTGAGGTGGTTCGGGCACCTAGTTAGGATGCCACCTGGGCGCCTCCCTAGGGAGGTGTTCCAGGCACGTCCAGCTGGGAAGAGACCAAGGGGTAGACCTAGGACCAGGTGGAGGGATTATATCTCTTCGCTGGCCTGGGAGCGCCTTGGGATCCCCCAGTCAGAGCTGGTTGATGTCGCCAGGGAAAAGAAAGTTTGGGGCTCTCTGCTGGAACTGCTACCCCCGCGACCCGACCACGGATAAGCGGGAGAAGATGGATGGATGAAACAAAATACTTTTCTTAGTCTTCTTACTTTTAAAATCCGGGTTGCCTCTTAAATGTGAATCTGATGATTTCTGGTAAAACCCATCAGCAGTTATGCTCATAAACAATATTTAAGTGTGATGTGGAGACATTTAATGGTATTTTTTTGCATGCAGTTAACATTCTTTTTTGTTTTTCTTGATGTAATTCCAGGGTATGGCCTGTGTGGGGCGTACTAAGGAGTGCACAATTGTTCCTTCAAACCATTATGGACCCATACCTGGTGTTCCTGTTGGAACCACCTGGAAATTCAGAGTTCAGGTTAGCAAAGTTTTACAGTGCATCATAAATTAAGTGGGTTTACTTTGAGAATTGATTAAAAACTGAAAGAAAATTGAGCAGTCAACCATGTCTCATCTTCTTTACTTATTGGTCAATAATATGGCATTAAGAATTGTTGTAATGCTTTATGTTTGGTAATATACTATCTGTTATTTCACTGCCTATACAGTATCATGAATGGCTCTCCTCTGCTCTTTCATGCATCTCTCTCTCTCTCTCTCTCTCTCTCTCTCTCTCTCTCTCTCTCTCTCTCTCTCTCTCTCTCTCTCTCTCTCTCTCTCTCTCTCTCTCTCTCTCTCTCTCTCTCTCTCTCTCTCTCTCTCTCTCTCTCTCTCTCTCTCTCTCTCTCTCTCTCTCTCTCTCTCTCTCTCTCTCTCTCGTCTCTGTCTCTGTCTCTGTCTCTGTCTCTGTCTCTGTCTCTGTCTCTGTCTCTGTCTCTGTCTCTGTCTGTGTCCAGGTGAGTGAGGCAGGTGTTCACAGGCCGCATGTTGGTGGTATCCATGGGCGCGGTAGCGATGGTTCCTATTCGCTTGTGTTGGCTGGGGGCTTTGAGGATGAAGTGGTGGGTTTAACCAACATTTTTTTTTAATATCTATTATGTTGTTGTTTGCATTGTTGTTTTACTCTTTAGTTTACTGAGTCATGTATGCATTAGGTGATTTTCTGATCACCTCACTATGTCTTCCATATCTTGTCTGTAGGATCGGGGGGATGAGTTCACCTACACCGGCAGCGGGGGTCGTGACCTCTCAGGCAACAAACGGATTGGAGAGCACTCTTTTGACCAGACCCTGACCCACATGAACAGGTACAACACTTAAAGATGACTACAAAGAAAGATTTTTTTTAAAGACTACTAAAGATAGATAAGCTTTAGTGATGAACTTGATCAAATCAATCATTACCTGATCATTTATTACCATCCCTAATCGCTAGTCAGACTTGAACATCATTGTGTTTTGAGTAGAACTCTTTAATGGTGACTCCTGCAGGGCGTTGGCTGCAAACTGTGATGCACCACTGAACGACAAAGACGGGGCAGAGTCCAGGAACTGGCGGGCCGGAAAGCCGGTGAGAGTGGTGCGCAGTTCTAAAGGTCGACGCATCAGCAAATACGCTCCTGAGGAGGGAAACCGCTACGATGGTATTTACAAGGTACAGGCTCACATGTAGTTGTTTTTCTGAAAGAGGTCTGCTAACCTCAAATAGAGCCGCATCACATACAAATAGTGCCTTACAAATATGGGCTGGGGCCAATGTCATAGTAACAAGTAGGAAATATAGGGAAGCATGGCAGTATTTAATGTTATACTGGTTTATATACGAATTTTAGGTGGTAAAATACTGGCCAGAGATTGGAAAGTGTGGTTACCTGGTATGGCGGTACCTGCTGAGACGGGACGATCTGGAACCAGCACCGTGGACACCTGAAGGACTAGAGAGGATCACAAAACTGGGCCTTGTTGTTCAGGTGAGACTGCAACTTCAGATATCCACCTATACCTATCTTTGCTTTAAATGTCTCATTAAAATACTGTATACATTTTGCATCTAGTATGTTTATCAAGTGTTTACTAAGTCATTGTCTGCAGTTCCCACCCGGCTACTTGTCTGCCATGGCTAACAAAACAAAGAAGGAGGCCTGTGCCAGACCAGGTCGCGGCGGCCGGGGCGGCCGGGGCAAGCACTATCCCGGGAGGGGGAGACCACGGAGACGTAAGATCAAGGAGAAACAAGAGAATAACGACGACGATGAGGAGTACGGAAAGCCAATTGCCAGTACGGATGAAGAGGAGCCACAGAGTAATGGAGAGAAGAAGACAACCAGAGAAATTGGTGGGTGATTTTACAAAAGTATCTCAAAGCAGGTCAGACAAGGTGTTGTGAGAAGAAGACAGCTGAGAACAGCGTGAGCAGTAACACTTATTTTAAGAGAACCTTAATATCTTTACCACAAGATAGCACTATTGTAGACTTCATTTTGAATACTGTTTTTTATTCTCCAAGAATATCTGTATTTTTAGATTGTTTGTCGATTTATACCAGAATCATCACCAGCGGCAGAGCCTCTCTCTAAGAGGGTGAAGATGGAGGAAATGTTCCAGCTGTCTGAGCAGCAGAAGCAGTTAATCCGGGAGGACACAGCCAACAAGAAGAACTGGGATGAAGCCATGGAACACCTTACAGAGGGACCGGTAGGAATCCCATTACACTGACCATGGAAATGGAATGATTCCCCTTAGTCTACAGATCTTAAATTCCAAATCAAATTAAGCTAACAATTTTTGTCATTGTTTATAACTTTGTATTGTTTAAGGGAAGCAATATCAGGGCAGATAGAGGGAAATAAACAACTTGGTCTGTAGTTACGTTGTACCAGCAGAAAGTGTGTTGTTAGCAATCATTCTGAAGAGTCAGAACCATATCAGCATCTCACCAGAACAAAGTGACATCGCAGATTCGTAGCTCTGCAGCTGTTCCGCTAATTCGCTATCTTTCTACTGTTATATATTTTCTTCTGTGTGTATTTCCTTCCTTTTTACCCCTTCCTCATTCACTGTTCTTCTGTCTTTGCAAATGTATAGAATTTCCTGAAGAAGATGGAGCAGATCTTCATGTGTGTGTGCTGCCAGGAGCTGGCTTTCCAACCCATCACCACTGTCTGCGCACACAATGTTTGCAAGGTGGGTGCAGACTGGATGCATTTGTAACCACCACATCTCTAAACCCCCGTCCTTAAATGTATATGTGAATTGTTGCTGCCCTCTTCTCTCCTCAGACTTGTCTACAGCGGTCGTTCAGAGCGGAGGTGTACACCTGCCCCTCCTGCCGTCAAGACTTGGGCACAGACTACGTGATGACCCAAAACTCGAAGCTTCAGGTGCTGCTCGACCAGTTCTTTCCCGGCTACAGCAAGGGCCGATGAGGACAACATCAACTTTATAAGTAGAATACGTACATACGCGCACATAAGCATCCATTCTGTGCACCTGTGTACAAATACCTAGAGCTCCACTTTAAATGCATTACGCACACATACTGTACTTTCCCACGGGCAAATGTATATTGCATATACAGCCATTTAATGTACACAATCATTCATACACAAACAACCTCACTAGGGCCTGACCTCATCTGTTAAACCTGGACTGTCTCTATTAACATCACCAGCCTGAAATTCAAAAGGACATTTTATAAGCTCCCTACTCTAGCCCCATACACGCACAAAAGGAGCTTAAATTCAAACCCACTAGCCACCTCAAGATATAGTTCCCTTGTTTCCCCTTCCACTGTGTTCACTCATATGTTGACATACAGGACAATGTTTGAGTGCAAATTTCTCCCCGGCAATATTATGTGATCGTTCCTTCTTCTCCTGCCAACCTGTATGCAATTGTGTACCATGTAAGCAAAATACTGAGCTGCTTCAAATATTTGCAGTATTTTAGGCAGCTGGCAAATAAAGTTTCTGGTTAGATGCAGAGATAAAGGCACAGCAGCAAATAACACCCACTGCCCTACATTCAGAATCAGCAAAAAGGTTACATGACCAGTTGGCAAGGTGAAATTAACTTGTATTACTATATAAAATAGAAGCACGCAATGTTTAATGTCTTTTGAAGCACGTCATCCATGACATGACTTATTTTGTAGGTGAACCAGGAGCATGTGTTGGCAATCCGTTAACTGCTCCTATCACTTGGAAGAATGCCATTATAAAATGTCTTGCCAGAGCATTTTCAGATAACAGAAATTTGGCAGCAGTGTCCGGTTTGTTTGGAGCGTCCGGAGATTTCTGCGTTAAAAAAAGAGCAACCTCGTAACACTGATCAACAGGCACAACTCTTTCAGATTTAATAAGGAGAAATAAAGGCATTAAGTTCATAAACATACCAAAGACATCAGGCGCTAGAGCAGTTCAGAGGCAAATATCTGCAGAACCGGACAAAGTCATTTCTAATGAGGAACCACACCTGAAAAGAAAACACACTTATCTCAAACATGACCTTGCCAATTCTTCCTCTAGAAAGGCACTGTGTTCCATTTCCAAGCAGCTTCAAATAAATGTGCAAGCCAGACAAACATGTTACTAGATCTCTCTCTCAAGAGCTGTTGAAACCTCTAACACTATTGAAATGATGCATTAAACATTTATATTAAGACATTTATATAATGTACTCTCATTCATAGCTGCACTTTTTCAGACTGAACTGTCCTTCTACATTACGTGATGTAGTGGAAATCAAAGACTAGCAGGCTTTGCACCTGAAGAGCTTGAAAGTGTGAGTTGCACTGCAGTTGTTATTTTGAACGACGCCTCGAAGGGCACACTGGTTGTCCCCGGTGTTACCAAGCAACCATAATCAACCAGGACTTCACACAAAGACGGTTAGCATATTTTGTGCTCAGCAGATATTCATCTGCTATTGTTCTCTCTGTTAGATTGAGTATAATCTCTGGAGAGCTCTGGATATCCAACTCAATCTGCTTCTGCTTAATTTTTTTCAAACGTAGTCTTATTAGGGATTGCACAGCCAGGATGATGTGAGTTAATTGTTGTCTCATTACATGCAGAAAATAGATTTATATTCCCTGACAAAGAGGAATCATTATGATCCTTATATAGATTCACATCATCAGAGTCTCAGAGGCCAAAATGTGCAGTCATCCCAGTATACAGAATGTAAGATGGACAGAAATACACTGTGCGACCAGTCTGATATTGTCAATATGATATTTTGTTATGTAGTCCAGACACAAGGAAAAGAGTGCCTTTTACACTAAAACTGTCAAGTACTGAAATCTGCATTCAATGCCTGGTCAGTTTGCTAATGTTACTTACTTATTCCATGCTGATTTAAAATTCTACATTTAGACCATTTTATTTTGGCCAAGTTGTAATATGTGTTATTGTGTTAAGGTAACATTTAACAGTTTACATGTCATTCTTGTAAAAGTATCAATGGGTTTATGTTCTGTGCTGGGGCTAAGGATCAGTTAATCATTTTCAATAGTGAGAGCTTTTCAACAGCATTACAGTGGTTGTTTTATAAAAACAATATTGAATGTTACAGTAAGAAGTGTGTTTCAATCCACATTCAACTTAATAATTAGTCAGATTTGAATCAAAAATGGGAAAGTAAATACAGAGACCCACTTTTTGCAACAGACAGTTGATTCCAGATAGATAAAAGTAATATCTTGTCAGGATATGGATTGTTTTTTTATTTGATTTCTGAGTTTTCTGGCGACAGAGGTGAATTTGTTGTACAGGAAACAGTGTAACTCAAAAACAGAACAAATCTTCAGGTCTAATTTACCATGATCCAAGACTGAACACGTATATCAGCATTGACATATTTTTTATTTACCTTCTCCATATTACCACATGGTAATATGGAACAGCTGGATAGATGGAAGTGTATTCTTATGGAGCCATGAACACATGCTCCATTATTGAATCTTCACATTTCCATCTGACACACCAATACTTATATTTTGCGCACATCATATACATATTCCTATCTTGAGCAGCTGACAGATTAGCATCCTTTCCGTTGCTGATATGGTACTTTAAAATGTCTCAGGTTGGCAGGTTTGATAGGAACTAGAACTGAATTTCAGATAATGCTCCCAAAATAGTTTGAATACTTAGTCGTTGGTTTTGTGGGGAAACGTAGCCCTCGTTCATTGATATCATCACGCTCACCGGTATCAGCCTTCGAGGCAGAGCCATGTTTAGTGTAGAGCTGAGAGAAATATCACGCTGCTGTACACATCCGTTTCTTACTGCTTTGTCGACGTTCAGATCCCTTTTCATCGGCCGTTTGTTCGTTTGTGGTGATGTCCTTGTTTCTGTTCAATCATTCAGGATTTTTTTTATATTAACAACATGCAAGTACAAATGCTACTATGGTCTTTAAAGCTAACTGTGATGTGCATTACTTCAACTGTGGCTCAATCTTGTTCAAAGATTATTTTCTCCCTGCATTGACTGGCGAGCTCTTAGCCCCGGTTTCTTTCTCTCCTGTGACCTTCTCTTCTCTCCGTTGTCCTTTGCCCTCCGTGAACCTACAGTACTAACACTTTTTAGACGTCTTGTGGACGCTTGGCTTCAGTGCTGTGTTGTTTTTATTGCACCCTATTGAAAAAAAAGTTTAAAAAGTTGCATTTAATTTTCTTAGAATGCTTACTATTATGTCTGTACACCATTTTTCTACTGTTTTAGTTGCTTCTCTTCTACTTTAATCATTAGTCATTTTTATGTGGCAACCTCAAACATATGCCAGTCTGAGGAGATTCATTGCTTCATATTGTGATCTGAAATTTTATACATGTCATAATAATACTTGATATGTACCTATTAAATATTTGGATTCCAGAAAAACGAATTATTCTTCTGTGTTTGTCCTGTATTAAAACATATGATAAATGGGTGTTGTTTTTACAGATATTTTAAACAATCACGTTTCTTTGCATGTTTGTAAAAGAAAGTCAATTTGAAAGCATTTTAGCATTTAAAAGAGTAGTCAAAATAACATTACAAATCAAGCAGATCTACAGAAGACTACACTATGCCATAAGGAATTACATCATAAGCATGTTCAAATTACCTTTATTTCAATCCTAAACGATAGCCAATTTCGCAGCTACTGTTCCATGGTCCTGTCCTGGCTTACTGGGATGCTTGAATTGAATAGAGCCATCGTTAATGGTATTAGCAACACCTGTGCTTTTCCAACAAATCAAAATGGCTACTGTAGAAAAAACAGGCCTTCCTAACCCAATCAAGAGCACCAGGTGTTGCTTCGTTCTTAATTAAAAGCCCTGCACACCCACACAGGTGTTTTGAGTTCCTCTTGATTGGACCTCTGCTCAGGTTGAAGATAAGAGCCATGTTGGAAATAACAAAGTCACCAGACTACTGATCTAATCACAACGATTTAAACTGTTTAAAGATGCAGCAAAGCAATGGAAGGCACGCCATCTATCAAGCATAGTCAGAACACATACATACATATTAAATAAGACTTGTCCTTCACTAGTGATGTTACGTATTGCGCCGAGGCTTCGGAGCGTGTGTCGAGTAATCCCCGAAGCTTTTTGTGAAGCATGTATCGAGGCTTGTATCATTTTGGGCCAGTGACGTAATCGATGACAAACGAAGCCTCGCTGCCTGTCGATACCACGTGACTGCTTCACGAAGCGATTCAATCGGTTGAACCGTTGAACCACAACGCTCATAATACCCATGGAATGTATAATAAGAACCATATTACCCCTCCTGTACCCGGGCCCGGTGACACGATGGAATCAAGAGAGCTCAGACCCTCACCTGTATAGAGGTCGAAACATGTCATAAGTATAAATACAAGCATAAATAAATGTAGGAATAAAAACATGAATAAATACAGGAATAAATATGTTGCAGTGTTTTCAGGTATATTCAGTGTGTGTGCTGTGCAGACCCGGCGCCAGAACAAATCTAAAGGAAGGGCATATGATTTTCATGGGAGGGCACACAAAACTGTGGGCTCAGAACAGTCTCATAATACACACATGCGCACAGAAGGATTCACACTTGTATTTCATGATCCGCAAAAGGATTCAAACTTGTATTTCCGGATCCACACTTGTGTTTTTCAATGCACACACAAATGTATTCCGTTTCATATGCATGTAAATAAAATCCAAATACAGAAAAAAGTTTTACATATGTATTTTTGATCCTCACATATTTGTTTTCCGTTTAAATCCCCTGAACCTGCAAACACAGCTTTCTGTGCACGGATCGCTGTGCATTCGTGTGTGGGTTTTTTGAGACTCCCCTGATGGTCAGCCGATTCGTACTTGTAATTATTTCTATCTATAGCCAATCAGATGTCTCCTCAATTCTAAGCCAATCACATGAGCGCGCCCCCACGAGGGTAGATTTCTTGCGTTCATGACGTAGCGCTTCATGTACGCATTTTGCGCAGTCCGGAGCTGACAGCTCCATGGAGCCTGCCTGCAGGCGCTAATGTCAGGACACCCTCCACTCTCAGTACAGCGCCACTTTCCGAACAGGAAATGCACGCAAATACAAGCCTTTATATTATTAAGGTACAGCGCCACTTTCCAAACCATGGATGAATGCTTGTGTACACAAAAACGGCAGGCAAAACCGTTTTAAATGTGTGTTTCCTGTGTGGCGAATACAGCTGCTTTATTTATGTCTGTATGAAGTTGTTGTGAGTGTGGAGGGAGCAGCTACAGGTTAGCTTAGCCTAATCGATCAGTGCACTACGAAGCCAGTGCTAGACCTGTTAACGGGGGGAGCCCCGTCGGTCATTATCGGCCGATATTCACTCTTAATAGTTTGATCGGTGCTCTCTATAAAGGCCGATCAGGAGAGCTGGATCTGATCGATATGGACATAAACGCGAGTGAAGTATAACCGGACGCGAGAGAGAGATCAGATCAGCTGCTGAGTCTGATGGAGACACGCTGCTCTGCATAATCACCTGATGCTCCTCCCTCTGTTTAGCGAGCTGACCGGACTGCGCAAAATGCGTATGAAGTAATCATACCCTCGTGGGGGCGCGCTCGTGTGATTGGTTTAGAATGGAGGAGACATCTGATTGGCTATAGATAGAAAAAATTACAAGTACGAATCGGCTGACCGTCAGGGGAGTCTCAAAAAACCCACACATGAATGCAAAGCGATCCGTGCACAGAACGCTGTTTGTGTTTGCAGGTTCAGGGGATTTAAACGGGAAACTAATAAGTGAGGATCAAAAATACATATGTAAAACTTTTTTCTGTATTTGGATTTTATTTACATGTATATGAAACGGAATACATTTGTGTGTGCATTGAAAAACACAAGTATGGATCCGGAAATACAAGTTTGAATCCTGCTGTGTGCATGTGTGTATTATGAGACTGTTCTGAGCCCATACAAAACCGTCACGTGCTGCGGGCCTGCGGCACAATATCAAACAGCAAGGCCAACAGCATTGCGTATGGTAAAGACGCACACTTATCGCAAACATACACAAATAAAGGGCAACATAGCAACCACTTTGAAACATTGTGTGCCTGGCAGCACAGACACTGGTAAATCATGAGCAAGGCACACTGGTTACGGATGGCAGCTTCCTCATCGCTGCACTCGGAGACAAATAGTAGAGACAGAGACGATGAACTGTTTAGCCCGCCTTGGGCATGGTTTATTTTCCTATGCACTGCACTCGGACATGCTGTGGAGTGAATCGTGGTCACCTCTGAGAGGAGTTGACAGCTAAAAAAGCTATAATATCAACGACAGCTGACACGTAATAACGGCTCCGTGCCAGCTGATCTGCACCAAAGTACTAATTTCCTTATTTGTTTCCTCGCGTATCTGTCTCTCTCTCTCTCTCTCCACAAACTCTCACATGAAATGTGTTCTTTTGATGCGGCATGCCTTAGCAGTCTGTAATGCGTGTTTGCAGTCGCAAAAACCTTTGACAGTAAAAGCCACATCAGATGAAGACGTATTTACTTTAAACTGTCTACAGGGGAAACAAAAGGCTGCGTCTGCTTTTAACGAATATTCAAGCCATGGTCTGTTGTTGTACCATGCAGTGGCAAAAGTGCGCTTCTTTCCTGAAAACAATCTCCCTGGATAACGATCCAGCTTCACCTGTTGGGTTTATTAACCCCAAGATCATCGCTAACTCAGCCCCGGGGTTTGCCGAGGTCAAGCTTGTGACATGGGCTGAAGTCGAATAGTCCATTTAGCTTAGGAACCTTCCTAAAGGAGTGAAATGACCCGGAAGTCCCTCAGTGGCAGCCATGATAAGTGCCGTTCGAATTCTCTAGAATGATGAGAATGATAGGAAAGGAGGTTTCAAACTTCCTTTATAACCTCCTTTAGCTTAGGAACCACTGTACCTCCCTAACCGACAGGAGAAGCGAAAATGCTGTTAGAACTTAGGAGCTGATCTTTGGACTATTCGGCTGAAGTCGAATAGTCCAAAGATCAGCTCCTAAATTCTAACCCTATCGTCTATTCCTTGACCTCTGAGTGAAACGTCACGGGGTTAAGGGATAGTGGACAGGAGAATTCAAAAGGACTTAGGAGAAGAGACTGCGGTACTTTAGAGAATCCGAATGCACTTTCACTATCCGACGTGTTTATGATGCGCCAGCGGACGTCATTGTGTGCGTCTGCTGCTGTGGGGAAACTATGGAAACCACAGTTTTCTATACAGCGGACTACAACATGGATGTTTAATAAGAACGAGGGACTTCTGTAAACTCATCTAGAGACTCTGCACCGTGCTCTGAAGCTGTTGCTTTGCTTTATGAACGTGGACAACAGAGAAACATATTCTTCAGGACCAAAGTTGGAATTGAAATAAAAAAGGAAAGTGAAACTTCTGCTCGTCACCTCTCCCTCCGGTCCACATTAATACAAATGATCCCAATACATATGATTGTATGAACTAAAGATCTTAAAATCAATACAAATGTATTTATTATAAACATTAGTCCTTAACATCTATCACTGTGTATATCACCATTCAAACATCTTTTAGAAGTTGAACAAACCCCACACAGCTCAGTAAAGACTGTGAAATGTTGACTTTATTTGATAATTTCAGTGAAAACTAACGTTCATATTTCTCTCTTTGATTATAATACTGATGAACGTTCAAAACAAAGCACTTTGGCAACTTACCACCTATGTTGTAAAATGCTTAATAAGCACCGTAACTTTCATGATATCATTTCTCGGTCATAATCGGTTGTTTCCGTGAACGGCCGAGACTCGAGTGACGGCAAATGCTGCGGCTGCAAGGCATTGTGGGGCAGCATTTTCGCTTCTCCTGTCGGTTAGGGAGGTCCAGTGGTTCCTAAGCTAAAGGAGGTTATAAAGGAAGTTTGAAACCTCCTTTCCTATCATTCTAGAGAATTCGAACGGCACTTATCATGGCTGCCACTGAGGGACTTCCGGATCATTTCACTCCTTTAGGAAGGTTCCTAAGCTAAATGGACTATTCGACTTCAGCCCTGGACTGCAGCCATGGCGTGCTGCTGCAATGGCAGGTGCAGGCTGCAGTTCTTTCATCGCTATTTCGTTTTAATAAATCCTTAGACCTTTTAAGCCAATTTTTGATGTCCATTTTGTAATTCAAACAGAAATGGGAGTCTACAGAATGCACAATAGGCTACATGCACTAGGGTCTGAGACGTACTTCCGCCTTAGCCGTAATACTGCTTGGGAGCTTCCGGTTTGCTTCCGGTCTGCGTAGCTGAGCGTCCACAAATGTTTTACTGTTTAAATCTATGGTTTAAATATGAGTCGACGGAAGATTTTCAAAACGGAGCATTTGCAAAGACAAGTAAAGAACTACTCCGAGCACTGCTGTGTCCCACTTTGTACGGCATCAGCTAAATTTAACGGGGTCCTAAGTTTCCATGGCTTTCCGACCGAACTCGAGCTGCGAAGACAGTGGCTGGTTAAAATACGACGCGATAACTTCACAATCTCCTCTCACTCCAAGGTCTGCAGTCGTCACTTCGCTACGGATCAACTAATATAGCCAAAAACCCTTGATGGCCGTAGGAGGCTTGTGAAAGGTGCTGTACCAACTTTGTTTGAGTGGAATCACTTCACTGCTCAAACACCGCGGGGTAGTGTTTGGGAGAGAAGGGAGCGGCCCACTGAACCAGTCTCTCGGGAGGAGCAGGAAGAGCACATGGATGTCCGTGACCATGATTACTGCTCAGCCCCTGAACCAGCTTCACTGGACATGTCCTCTCAAGCTACAGAAGACAACTCCAAAACAGTGGAGGATCTGCAGAAGCAACTGCAGGAGTTAAGAGTCCAGCGAGAGTTTTGCTTACAGCGGTTTGCTGGCTCCGACGACAACATCCGATTCTATACCAGGTAATGTTTTGGCTAAATTCTATCCAAGTTTTTGAGATGGGTTAGCTTATAAAGAATCCTGTTTACCTGCCGTTTGACTGCTGACTATATGCATGCAGTGTTGGAATAAGTAGGCTACTCAACTTAACTGAAGTATAAGTACAAATACTATGGTTTGAAAATACTCCTGAACTGAACATGTAGAATCATAAATCATGTGTTTTTATAAGTAACTAGAAACTATGAAGGTTAACTAAATGTGGTGGAGTAAAACATACTTATACTAACAACATACTGATAATACTTTACTACAAGTGGAAATCTTCAAAACCTTACCAAAGTAAAAGTACATGTCAATATCCACTGCGTTTCTCCCAGTTGCACACTTAAGAATGAAGAGTAAAAGTAGTCATTCTGTGTAAAATGTTCCCTTTATGTTTTAGATTATTACTGCTGCTTTAATGTAGTTGTTACATGTTACTGCTGTATATTACTATACCTGCACCAAGTGCCTTCTTAATCAGTCTATTTGAATTGTAATGTATTACAGCAAACAAGAGGAAAGCATTAGCCCATGTGTGTCAGTTAACGAGTCATTAATGACTGACATGTGTCTTTGTGTACAGATTCCCGAGCTATAACCACCTGATGGCCTTCTGGTTTCTGATTGAGCCTTCCATTTATAAAATGGTTCGTGTCACAAGAGCGATATCAGCTGCCAAGAGGAATTAAGAAGTGGTTACACACGCACGTCCATCAACGGTAGGCTACGTTTCTTTTAACACACACTCTAAACACAAACTGAAGGGAAAATGTTTCTCTGACATTTCATTGCTTTTGTGTTGGCTAAAAGGCTATAGTACTCAATCATTTTTGAATACATCAGAGAACTAAAACAACTTAATGTTTTTCCCATCGTGTGCTACTCTCATGACATTAATATAGTACCCTTTTTTTGTTTTTATCTTCCAGAGACAGCTGCTTCAGCCAATTGACGAGTTCTTCCTTTTTCTCTGCTTCCTGTCGGTGGGTTTGAAAGAAAGGGACCTTGCAAACCGCTTCAACATACACCAGTCCACTGTGAGCCGCATCATTGCAACATGGACAAGTTTTCTTACAACTTTATTGGGGTCACAGTGCATCTGGCTTACACCTGCAGAAGTTCAAGCCCACCTCCCAGAGGCCTTCAAAGATTTCCCAGACACACAGGTGATCCTGGATTGCACAGAGCTGAGGTGTCAAACACCATCCTCACTCCTCCTCCAAAGTGAAATGTATTCTACATACAAATCTCACTGCACCATGAAAGCCCTGGTTGGCATAGCCCCACATGGCGCAGTGACATTTGTTTCCAGTCTGTATGGTGGTTCTGTCAGCGACAAGGAGATTTTCAAACAGTCTGGAATAGCTGCGTTGTTGACTGAAAACATGGCAGTGATGGTAGATAAGGGCTTCCTGATCAGCGATTGCTGCAAATGCAAAGTGTACTGCCCACCTTTTCTGTCGAAGCAGAAGCAAATGCCGGCCTATCAGGTGAGGGAGACACAGGCCATTGCCAGACTGAGGGTTCATGTGGAGCGTGTCATCAGGAGGATAAAAGAGAACAAACTTTTTGATGGCGTCATCCTCCTGTCCCATGCCTACAACATCACCCAGCTGTTTGCAGTAGCATGTATGCTGTCAAACTATCAGAACAAAGCACTGGTCAAGAAATGGGTGAAATAAGACAAGATGATGACACCTGTGCAGGTAGCTGTGATTAAGCTGGGTGAGCACACCGTTTTGCCTGACACACGCTAGTGTTTTGTTTGAATAAATGGTAAATAGCAAATTACAATGCGTTGATGATTTCTTACAAATGCAATGATTTACTATTCATTACAAAAAAATCACTTCACTTTATTGTCTTTTTAAATACAATTGTATATTTATTTACATATATGAAATGTGAACAAACAAACAATATAAACAATATATATCAAAAACAAAATATTAAATTCACATTTTGTTGTCATTCAGAACACATGATTGAGGGATTGCCTCCTAAAAACAATGGCGGCTGAGCCAGGGTCTAGCAGCTAACTGCTCACAGAGTTATCAATGGCTGCAGTGCCCACTACTTTTGTAATGACAGGTACTTCGGCATGTATGTGTAAAAAAAAAATAAGTCTACTTTTTCTCTGATTGCTCTTTGCACTTCTGGATCTGTGTATATTCTTTGCACCAGGTAGTCCTCCTGTGCCCACACTACAAAGTCACACCACTGCATCCCAGACACAAGAAGTTGACCCTGTACTTGCCAGTAATAGGCATGGCTTCTTGAGCTTAGGGGAGCCACATTCCATCTGCACATATTTGCAGTCGACATAATTTGGGACATTGGGACATTTGAATTCAACAAGGCCAAATTGGGGATATTCTGTTGGGTCAAATACAACTCCATCAGGGGAGGCACCAAGCCAGGGCGTAGAGGGGTGAATGACAAGGCCACAAGGGGAGTAGTTCATGTTTGCCAGTCTACTGTATTCAGCTGCTACTGTGGGCTCCATCTCTGCACCTCTCCTCATTTCTGCAGTCTGCCTTGTACCTTTGAGTATTCGCTCTGCAAGAGAGTTAGCAGAGCTCTCACCTCTGACGTGACAAATCTCTCTAAACCTAGAGGCAGTAACCCTGGGTTTGCGGAGCAGGTGCCACTCTGAGCTAGAGCTTTGCTCACGGGTAGCCTCCTCAATTTTGTGAGACATTTCTAAATCAACAGATAAGCTGTTAATATGCAGTTGCTCCTCTTCTGAGCACACCAGCGGTAAATCACATGGCAAGATCACATACCCCTCTATGGGCAAGTGGGGTGTTGGTGGTGTGTCAGTGTGAAGTGTGGTGTACCGAGACGTCAAAGCAGGCATCTGATAGGACAGAACACTGCCCTCCTGCACAATCCCGAAGGCACTTTCCACAAGGGGCTTGTCAGGTCTCATGTTCATTGTGGTCACAAGCGGTCTGTCTTCAATGCTGAACGCTGAGTATGCCTCCGTAACTCTGAACAGGCAGGGATCTGGTAATGGCCCCACCATGCCTCTGTAGAATCCACTCCTACAAAGAATGGCAAAGACAATATAGCACATTAATGTGACAAAGGTTAGGAATACAGCACCAGAATTATGAATTTAAAAAACACAGGAAACACAATTTTCCAGCTAAACTGACCTTACTCCAGTCTGCACCATCCTATTTGGTACAGGCTTGGTGAAGACCATGGAGTTGATGGGCCCTGGCTTCACACCCTTAAGGAAAAGACAAGTACTGTTCGTTGAGTCACTTTAAAACAAAAACTCTGTGAAAGATTACAAGTATTTGAACCTCATTGAAATTACCATTGTTCGCGGCTTGTGCCATTGCTGTTCCGATTCAGTACAGCTATGCACAGGTGGCACAACTGACATGTTCAGTTCAGTGTAATGTGCTGTTTGGAACAGCAATGCTACTGTGTGATTGCACAAAACAGTTCCTGCAACACAGGAGCACTGGTTGTGCGTGAGCACCACTGGTGATGAGTCACGAAGCGTTATCTAAAAAAGAGAGAAGAAATACTAGTGATTAGTAACCTCACTTGTGGTAAATGAGCCAGGAGGTTATGAGTAGAATTATTGGTTATTTTTACTGACCCATTATCCTAGAAGAAGCATGTATTCCTGAATGCTTAGTGTTACCCTCTTACCCTACAATACCACAATGAACTTTCTTTGGAAACTAAGATGCCTTGAAAATTGTATTAAAGCAGTTTTGACTATATATTTGAACCCCCATACTTACACATCCATAATCAATGTAATAATATCTGACCAATCAGCTGTGATAAAGCAGTAGGACACTGTTGAGATTCCCTTAAGGTAAACTAATGTTTAACTGAAACTCAATAAACAGGGGGGAACACAGTGGCAATGTTGCCTGCCTACACTCAAACTGTGTGCTGTCTCGCTCTTCCTCATTGACCTGTAGCACAAGGCTCTCACGCTGACCTGCCCTGTCAGCCTGTCTTTATTGGACACTGAATGAAAAAAAACAGAGCAACAGCGTTAGATCTATACTCACGTCAAAACATCTATGGCAACATTGCTTTACAAAAGCTGATACCATTATGCAGTGTGGCTAACAACAAGACAACCTTGGCTAGGCTATAAGGCTATTAAACGATAGTATTTGTTAGCAAAATGGCTAATGTTTTAAAGAATTAACACCAGAAACAGTACATAGCGTTACCCAGAGCCCTATAGTAGTCTACTATAGTAATAGTATAATAATAATAGTAGTTATACTATAGGGCTCTGGCGTTACCTAGCTTTTGACAGCTAACGTTAGCATAACCCGGAGCATAAGCTAGCTGGTTAGTACCTGTTACCTTCTTACCTTCATAGTTGTGTATATATGACGCAGCATATAATTTGAAGCCTTTATCGAGTTTGCTGGATGGGGCTTTAGTCGTCCGGCAAATCCGATGAACATCCGACATTTTTAATTTCGGAAGCTCTTGTAGGCAGCTGGTGTAGAAGGTCGTCATTTTTCATCAACAGGAAATGCATCAGCAGCTCTGAGTAGAATGCGGAAGTGACTGTGCATGTAGCCTATAGAGAGGCGAAGTCCCTCCCTTTCCGGGAGCCTCCATGGGACCCCGGAAGCGTAAAATTATACATTGAAGTCAATGGAGAGAGAAAGGTTATCTTTTGATCCCGTTTGAATTGTGCCACGAATGACACATATGATGTTTGTCAATTTAAAAGAATATTTTGCAAGTCAAAAAAATTAAAATGTGTCGTAAAACTGTGAAGTTACACATTTTTTTGTGTGAAACCGCTGAGTGAACTACAGGTCTCTCGTCTCGCACAATACGCGTCACCATCACAAAGATGGCCGTCACGTTAGCAAATTTCACCTGTTTCTTTCAGAATGAGAATAAAAGTATAAAACGAGGTGACTACAAGTCTGGACACGTTGAAAGCTGTACATACACGAAAGGGGAGTTAGTCGGTTCTGTAAGAGCAGCGGGACCGGCTTTACAAGATGTTGGTGAGTAATATGAGTGCAATGTGTAACGTTAATGTCAGCTAGCTAACATTAGCTAACAAGGTACACTAACGTGTTTTGTTTCAGTAACTAGTGTTCTCCTTTAGAACTTCGTGGTCTGTGTGTGCTGTGGATAACATTAGTGTTCACAAGAACAAGGTAAACTCCCGTGTTTTGTTTTAGTTGCTCTTCAGATTGAAGCGGCCAGTTTTATATCGCCTATACAGGATATTCTATACTGTATGTGTGATCTCCTTTTACATCTCGATGTGTCATTTGAGTTTATTTGCTGTGTGTAGATTCAAGGATTTTGGTGACATGAACATGACCATCGCGGAGGCAGTCCAGTTACCATCCTTCTGTCTTCGTGAGGAGGGTGGGTCATATATCACCCATACTGGCACCAGGTCCAAGGGCAGCTGCACATCACAGACCGGAGTCTCTGCTACTTTGTTGTGTGGACCACGAAGGAGGCGATCATCATCCTCATCCCCAAAGACCCTGCATGGCATGGAAATCTCCTCCTCCTGGAACAATTCTACACCCAGCATATGCTCCCTGTGTTGGCCAGTAGAGAGGAGGACATTTAAATAAACATACTCTTAACACCCTCAGACTCTGCATTGTGTTCCGTATGTGCGATGGGTGTTATGCAGAGGGGAGGAAAACAGGACACAGCAGATTGGGATTGTGGTGGAGATGCTGAGCAGTTATTTAATTGTTGCATGTAATTATTATTATACTGCGTGCTTCTTAGTTATTCCATCTTTTGCTGTACATACATTGTATGTGTGACCCACACAGTGTGTGATCACAATTTTATGTTTATATTTAATATCATTTTATATTACCTGTTTAACAATGGACAGCAGGGGGCAGTAGATGGCAGAGTAACACTGCCATAAAGGGGTTTGTTATTATTTACGCGTCTACCGTAACGTGATGACGGAGCTGACGTTAGCTTGCCATTCTGGCAAGACCCGCCAAACGAGCAGTAAAAGGAATTCTCTGCTCATAATTTCTCCTGTTTTACAGGTCAGTAATGTGTACAGATTGTCACAAATGTTATAAATCACAATGTCTTGAGTTTGAAGTGGTGTTTAGATGTTGTTTATTATGTTTAATGCCGTGTAGAAGACCACCTCGTGGTGGCTGTGTGTGTATGTGTAATGGTGGTCGCTATTTAGATGTAGTAGACTCGCGTAGAAGACCACCTCGTGGTGGCTGTGTGTGTAATGGCGGTTGCTAGTGATGCAAGTGAATTGTTTATAGCTAAGAAGTGTTTGAGGTGTGTTTTGTATGGTCTATGGGTCCTATGGTCAGTCATAATTGAATTATTATAAATGCGTGTTGCTTGATGCTAATGCTAGCATATATTAGACCAATGCTAATACTTTGCCTGAAAAGGTAATTAACAGTGTTTGAATACAGCACCAATATCTGTTTTGAAGCAGTACATTCTTATTTGGAGTCATGATGTTAATGACACTTGGTTATACACAAATGTGTTTATTTTGAATACTACAAGTATATTTTGAAGATATAAACATGTGTTTATATTGAGAGCAGTAAAGGGCCAGGACAATTGTGTTTTGTGCCAATTGTTAATAAATTCTGGCAAGACCCGCCAAACGAGCAGTAAAAGGAATTCTCTGCTCATAATTTCTCCTGTTTTACAGGAAATACTATCTGTCATCGCGCCCTGCATAGCGGGGCCTGTTACAGATTCTTGGGGGCTCGTCCGGGATCAGCATCGTTTGAGACGACCACATGCTGATCCAGTGATATTGGACCTAAAGGACCGGACTGACGACGTGTTGCCGGAGTGAAGGTGCTTCCAGTTAGCGACTCAAGAGGTAGAGAGACCAGGTTGAAGGGGATCTACGCCTAGGAGTGCAGAACTGTTTGCCACAGTTGCCCACTACACACAGGATGGCGGACAACGAGAGGAAGAGACTAAGCTGGTCCATCAAGAAAAGACTTCATCAGCTAACAGCAGATGAAGCGTATGAAGTTGCCACACACCTCGATCCAGTGGAAGAACTTGACTCATCAGAGCTAAACAGGGACGACGACGAGGGCTGTGTTGAGTATATTGCTGCGAATATGAACAGTATGACTCTACTAAACCTAGAAGATGAGGGAATGTCAATGTTGTTGTGTCTACAAGATACTGTTAATTTGATTATTGCAAACCGTAGCAGTGGTACCGTGTGTTCCAAAGAGGGTGAAATTGATACTTCTGTTAAATCACCTCTGATGTTATCTGCTACTGTTAACGCTAACCAACAACTTGAGCCATTAGACAATCCAACTGAGACTGGCCTTCATGACGCAGACATACAGAAACTGTTAAGGGGCTTAGAGGAGGTGCAAAACAAACTTCAACGCAGTGTCACCACACCTAGTTCAGACACACCGCAACCTCACTCTAGCCAACCCAGTAAGCAGCATACACCTAACTCACCACATACATCTACAGAAGGACTCTCTAATCCCACCCGAGAGAGCATGATTTCCCTTAAAGATCTTTCATTTCTGCACAGAAGGGAGTTTAAGATTCATGGAGGGCAGATAACTGACACTTCATCAGACATTAGCTTTAACAGCTTATGTAAACAGATTGAGGAAGGCTGCAGAGAGCAACACACTGATGACGAGATCATTAGAGGGGTGTCACGCATAATAAAAGGTGGAAACTTTAAAGACATGCTGACAAACAAGGAAGATCTTACAGTCACCGAGCTGAAGAGTTTCCTGCAGTCCCACCTTGGCGAGAAGAGCAGCACAGAGCTCTTCCAGGAATTGATGTGTGCTAGACAGCATGAAAATGAAGCTCCACAGCAATTCCTATACCGCATGATAGGACTGAAACAAAAAATAATGTTCACCTCCAGGCAGGAAAATGCACTTATTAAGTATGATGCGTCTACACTGCAGGGTGTGTTTTTGAATGCAGTCTATCAAGGCATGGGAGAGAGACATGAGGATGTCAGACGGGAGCTGAAACCTCTGCTTGCTGACCCCACTGTGTCTGATGAAGCTCTGTTAAGGCAGGTTATCAAGACTACGATGGAAGAAAGTGAAAGAAAGCGCAGACTGGGACGCAGTTCCAACCGCAAGTTAACTCAAGCACACAGCATACTCGCTGAACCTGAAGAGATACTCAGCAGTGTGGGAGAGACTAAAAGTAAGGATAATGTCATCCAGAGATTGAGTGCACAGGTTGAGGCTTTAACACAGGCAATGGAAACACTGAAACAGCTATCAACAACAACCCAGGTGCCTGAGGGGCTACATCAAACCACTCGCCAGTGTTGCTCTGACAAAACCAGACCAGAGAAGAAGACCAGGAGACCGTATGGGTGCCCACAATGCATAGCTCAGGCTCAACCAAATTGTAGCCACTGCTTTTTCTGTGGGGAGGAGGGTCATCGTGCTATAGGCTGCTTGAAAAGACAGAAGCAGGCGGGAAACGGGCACCGGTCAGGGCAACGGGACGACCACTGACCGACCCAAAGGAAAAGTCCCACCCCCAGGAGGTTGCAGCAGCAAGACAAAGCACTGGTCATACACCTATCAACACGCAGAACAATAACGAACAACACCCAATCAAAAAGATAGCTCCGCTAATTGGTCGAAAGTCGCTATTGAGATGTAGCATGAACGGTTATGCCATAACCGCTCTTTTAGACTCTGGGGCCAATGTGAGCATAATAGACAATGCTTGGAAAGACAGATACTTACCTGGACAAGATATTAGACCCCTCAGTGAACTCATGGAGGATGATCTCTACGTGACGGCTGTCACAGGAGATGCAGTACCTTATGAAGGATGGATTGAAGTGGTAGTAAACCTGCAGGGAAACGATGATCCAGACTTATCTATTCGAGTGCCTTTCCTAGTGAGTCGAATAAAAATAGACAGACCGATAGTTGGTTTTAATGTCATCCAGGAACTCTTTAGGAGTCATGAAAGTAGACCCAAAGTGATATCTATCCTTGTCAACTTGCTTACGGGTGCTTTGGAGATGGACAGTGCAATGGCAGAAGCTATGGTGAGTTTCATAAAGACTGAGCAAAAACAGAAACAACAGAATGCTGCAGTAAAGATAGGCAGGAAAGAAGTCACTATTTATCCTGGCCAGGTAGCTTATATTAAGTGCAGGGTACCAGTAGATATTAGTGAATCTGACTCACTTGTGCTTTTCGAACCCAATCTAGAAGCTACACCCCTGGCACAGCTGAGTGTTGGAGAAGGACTAATGGCGATCCAACAGACAGAGAGACCTTTCGTAAAGGTGCCTGTGTCAAACCATTCCAGAAGTGCTGTGACTCTGCCCAGCGGTACTGTTCTAGGCAACATCGAAACCATTGACAGAGTGATAGAGACAGATAACCAAAGCAGCAAGGACAATCAAGCCCAGGCAAATATAGCCAGTTCTTCCACATCACCACACTCTAACAGTGACAAACCCACTTCTGCACTGTGGCACCCACCTGTGGATGTCAGCCACCTGAGTGATGAGCAACAGATGAAGGTGGAACAGATGTTACACGAGGAATCGGCAGCCTTTGCTAAAGATGATGGGGACATAGGTTGCATTCCCAACCTGCAAATGTCCATCAACTTAAAGGACAACATCCCAGTTCAGCGCACATACAGTGCAGTACCCAAGCCCCTTTATAAAGAGGTTAAAGAGTACATCCAAGACCTGCTTGTAAAAGGGTGGATAGTTAAGTCCAAATCTCCATACTCAGCACCTGTTGTCTGCGTCAGGAAAAAGGATGGGTCCCTAAGGTTATGCATCGATTATAGAATGTTAAACCAGAAAACGGTACCAGACCGTCACCCATTGCCTCGTATTCAGGAACTCATCGACACCCTAAAAGGCCAAAGCTGGTTCAGCATTTTAGACCAAGGCAAGGCCTACCACCAAGGCTACATTGCTGAAGGATCCAGACACATGACGGCTTTCATCACCCCTTGGGGGCTGTATGAGTGGGTGAGGATACCTTTTGGACTCTCCAACGCCCCTGCTGCTTTTCAGCGCAGCATGGAGGAAATGTTGGACTCTCTGCGTGACAACTGCTGTATCCCTTACCTCGATGACATCCTCTGCTACTCCGACTCCTTCACTAGCCATGTTGAGGGAGTACGTCAAGTCCTGAGAGCCTTGCAGTCCCATGGTGTCAAGCTTCGACCAACAAAGTGTGAGCTGTTCCAGAAAGAGGTCAGGTATGTTGGGAGGCTGGTCTCTGCAGACGGTGTCAGGATTGACCCAAAAGACATTGATGCCATTATGTCTCTGAAAGAGAAGAGGCCAAGCACAGTTGGAGAAGTGCGGAAGTTACTGGGTTTCCTAAGCTACTATAGAGCCTATATTCAAAACTTCTCAAGCATTGCAAAACCAGTTTATGATCTGTTAAAAATTAAAGGAAACTCTACCGTAACACAGGGGAAACATAAGGTGGGAAAAGGAGCTCAGATGCCATCAAGGACACCTGTCCTGTGGACTGATGATCACCAAAGGATTCTTGAACAGCTGATTGACACGCTTTCACACCCACCTGTGTTGGCCTATCCGGATTTCGAACTGCCATTTGTGCTCCACACTGACGCCTCTCAGCAGGGACTCGGCGCTGTGTTGTATCAACGACAGGATGGAAAATTGAGAGTCATTGCCTATGGTTCAAGAACTCTGTCTCCCGCTGAGAAGAATTACAACATGCACTCAGGGAAACTGGAGTTTCTTGCTCTTAAGTGGGCGATATGTGTGAAATTTAGGGATGACCTGTTCTATGCACCCCATTTCACAGAATACACAGACAATAATCCCCTCACATACATGATGAGTACTGCCAAGCTGAATGCTGTGGGCCACCGATGGGTAGGTGAGCTAGCAGACTTTAGGTTTGATGTCAAATACAGGCCAGGAAGAGTGAACATAGACGCAGACACGCTCTCTCGTCTCCCTCTTGACATTGACATCTACGTTAGAGAGTGTACTGAGGAACTCACAAGAGAAACCATTCAAACCACATGGGATGGTTGTGAGTCTGCAAAGAGGCAGGATGTTGCTTATGTTGCTGCATTGGACCTGGCTTCATGCTCAGAGTCACCTGTGAATGTGTCACCCCTTACCATTGACCACAGTGAGCTAGTCAATGCTCAAAGGGAGGACCATGCAATCGGTGAGCTTATCAAACTTAAAGAGGCCAAGGCAGTATTGACCAATGAGGACAAGAAGAGAGCCAGTGGTACACTCAGAAAGCTCATGCACGAGTGGGGAAAACTGCACATGGAAAATCAACTGTTGTACCGGACGGCCAGTCAGCGGCAGCAGCTCGTCTTACCATCACGATACCACCCCCTGGTACTAAAGCATCTCCATGACGACATGGGACATGTTGGGGCTGAGAGGGTCATCCACCTGGCTCGAGACCGTTTCTACTGGCCTTTCATGAAAAAGGACATTGAAACCTATGTAACCAGAAAGTGTCCCTGTATCAAACAAAAGAAACCTGTGACACACGTCAGAGCACCAATGGGCAGCATCACTTCATCTGCACCACTTGAGCTTGTGTCTATAGACTATATGCACCTGGAAACTAGCAAAGGGGGCTACGAGTACATTTTAGTAGTTATTGACCATTTTACCAGATTTGCTCAAGTCTATGCAACAAAAAATAAATCTGGCAGAACAGCTGCTGAAAAAATCTATAATGACTTTATTCCAAGATTCGGCTACCCGGCCAGGCTCCACCACGACCAAGGCAGAGAGTTCGAAAATGACCTGTTCAAGACCCTGAGGCATCTGGCTGGAGTTGCTCATTCAAGGACAACCCCATACCACCCCCAAGGAAACCCAGCTGAGAGGTTCAATAGAACATTGCTTCAAATGTTGAGGACCCTGGGAGAAAAAGAAAAGAGCAACTGGAAAGACCACTTATCCCTGGTTGTACATGCATACAACTGCACCAGGCATGAGGCAACAGGCTTCTCACCCCACTACCTCATGTTTGGACGACACCCGTGTCTCCCAGTAGATTTAATGTTTGGCCTGTCAGCCAAAGGTAAGACTGAAACAACACAGGGCTATGCTAAGAAATGGTCTCTGAGAATGAAAGAGGCTTACCGGATTGCATCTGAAAACAGTCAACACTCCAGTGCAAGAAACAAGAAGTACTATGACTGTCACATCAAGGGAGTTGTGCTCCAACCTGGTGATAGAGTCCTAGTCCGCAACATGAGTGAGAGAGGTGGACCTGGAAAATTGAGGTCCTATTGGGAACAAACTGTGTATGTCGTCAAAGAACAAGTTGGTGAAATTCCTGTGTACAAAGTGTGCCCCGAGACAGGTGGTGATAAGATCCGTACCCTCCATCGAAATCTCCTACACGTTGTCAATGACCTACCTGTAAACTTGCCTGAACTAACAGGAAATCCGCTACCACCTAGAGGGAAAAGCAAGAGTCATCATGTTGAGAAACAACGACGGAGAGAGACATCACAAAGCAGTGACTCAGAAAACTCTGATGATGAGGCACCTAGAGTACGATACTGGCTAAGAGTACCTCCACAAGCTGGACTTCACTCACAGAATGTTGAACCTAGCTCTGGATCTCAGCGAAACACAGATGGTCAGAAAAGGGTACCTGAACCACATAGATACAGAGTGCCATCGAGATATCATACACCAGAACAACATGGAGTTGTTACACCTGAGAGAGAAACCAGACAAGAACAACCAGAAGAACGGGCTGATGAGGAAGACCTGCCTGTGGATTCTGAAGCACCGGAAGAGCATGAGTATGTACAAGTACCCTATGGCTATGACCGACCTGTGACACCTCAGGATGAGCCAGTGAGGAAATCCACACGGGACAGGAGACCTCCTCAAACGCTGACATATGACTCCCTTGGGCAGCCATCCTCCAGACCATGTGGGTCTACAGACCCAGCAAGACTCTATACTGTACAAGCCATGCCATTCTGGGGAATGCAGCCTGTTCCTATGCCACATTACACTACACACCAGACACTGCCTTACACTACACACCAGACACTGCCTTACACTACAGACCAGACCCTGCCTTACACTACACACCAGACACTGCCTTACACTGTAATTCTACCATACATACATGCATATTGAGAAGGAAAGATTGTTACACCCACTCTCATCCATATTGTACAGTATTCACCTGTACATTTAAAGAAGTGCCCTTATGAGAGTGTGTATAAGTGTTTTAAGTTCAAAGAGAAGGGGCACAAGTTAAGAGGTTGATGGTTAATGTCGGGAGCCATTTTTCTTTGTCGGGGAGTGTGTGACCCACACAGTGTGTGATCACAATTTTATGTTTATATTTAATATCATTTTATATTACCTGTTTAACAATGGACAGCAGGGGGCAGTAGATGGCAGAGTAACACTGCCATAAAGGGGTTTGTTATTATTTACGCGTCTACCGTAACGTGATGACGGAGCTGACGTTAGCTTGCCATTCTGGCAAGACCCGCCAAACGAGCAGTAAAAGGAATTCTCTGCTCATAATTTCTCCTGTTTTACAGGTCAGTAATGTGTACAGATTGTCACAAATGTTATAAATCACATTGTCTTGAGTTTGAAGTGGTGTTTAGATGTTGTTTATTATGTTTAATGCCGTGTAGAAGACCACCTCGTGGTGGCTGTGTGTGTATGTGTAATGGTGGTCGCTATTTAGATGTAGTAGACTCGCGTAGAAGACCACCTCGTGGTGGCTGTGTGTGTAATGGCGGTTGCTAGTGATGCAAGTGAATTGTTTATAGCTAAGAAGTGTTTGAGGTGTGTTTTGTATGGTCTATGGGTCCTATGGTCAGTCATAATTGAATTATTATAAATGCGTGTTGCTTGATGCTAATGCTAGCATATATTAGACCAATGCTAATACTTTGCCTGAAAAGGTAATTAACAGTGTTTGAATACAGCACCAATATCTGTTTTGAAGCAGTACATTCTTATTTGGAGTCATGATGTTAATGACACTTGGTTATACACAAATGTGTTTATTTTGAATACTACAAGTATATTTTGAAGATATAAACATGTGTTTATATTGAGAGCAGTAAAGGGCCAGGACAATTGTGTTTTGTGCCAATTGTTAATAAATTCTGGCAAGACCCGCCAAACGAGCAGTAAAAGGAATTCTCTGCTCATAATTTCTCCTGTTTTACAGGAAATACTATCTGTCATCGCGCCCTGCATAGCGGGGCCTGTTACATATGCAACTCTATATTTACTTGTTATCTACCACACTTCCTTCTACATCATACACCATCATTATACATGATGGTGTATATAGGATATATATATTTGTATACATTACATATCTGTAAATTGTATAATTTAATTTTTCGTATTTGGGATTGTTGGAAACGTCTTTTTGATCTCTCTGTCTATAAACACAAACTGAGTAAGATTGACAATAAAGTTGACTTTGAAAAATATATATATTCTTTATGAAAATAGTTGCCTGTTGGCGAAATGAATCCAAATGAAACGTTGGACTGAACTACAACTACGCCTTTAAATCTCTACGGACTGTTCTTCAGTGGGATGGCAAGTTCCTATCTTTAAACATTTATTAGTTTTTTCTCAGAACAGATTTGATTGAAGTTAATTTAACTTTGCCGACCATGTAAGGTCATTATTAAAAAGGTACAATCAATTTGTTTAGGGTTGACTAAAATAATGATAAACATTTCATTTGGATAATTTACTGACAGAATAAGAAACTCAATAATGCTCTACTCACCTGTTCCTTTTTATAAAGTGAAACAGTTGAAACGATAGATTTTTAGTAAACTTAAAAACAACCTTCTCCAAAAGCTATCAAGGAATATACCGAATACTTATTTTAGAACTTTATTACATATTATTTGTATATAGTTTGAATGATCCATAATTGACAGAAGCTTGTGTTTACACTGACCTGTTACTCATATAGTAATGTCTTTGTAACTTCAGTAAACCACTACCTCACTCATTTCTTTCATTCATCACGGTTCAGTAAACTAAGTGACACATGAACCGGTTTGATCATTATAACAACGTAGGATTGCAACTCTTTGAAACTGTAGGTGGCTCTTAAAAGAGCCGTTGTGTTTGGGTGTGCTGGTCTCAGGTCAGTCTAAGCCCTCTCTCCGCGGATGCAGCTGGATGTCCTTGGGCATGATGGCGACCCTCTTTGCTTGGTTCATCTTACTGGGGGCAGCTAAATGGATGTCGGTGCAGTCCACAGTCATTGTGCAGTTGAAGGCAGAATGGATGAAGGCAGAATGAATGTATTATTGACTCCGAATGAAGCACAACTTCATGTCATACAATACATTGACTTTATTTGTAATTGTGTGAAAACATATGAGCATAATGATTAGCAAGCAGGACCTGCAGGAACAGAGCACGGTGATGGATGGAGCTGGGAAGAGAGAAGAATAAAGAAAACAGATACACTTTATTATCGGATATTAAAAATTCAATTTCAAAACAAGTTGCCGCTCCTACAGTTTTCTAGTGTGTAAAGATGATTTCACTTGACCTATGCAAAATATCACACTCAATACATGTGTGTCTCTGGGGGGTGCATTGTGCCTTTGATGTATATAAATAATATACCATAACCAAATACTATTACGTACAGTGGAAATCAGGTTGCCAGAGCAGGTCAGTGTGCATGTTCCTCAGGGTCTCAGCAGTTACAGGTGAGGGAAAGGAAATAAAAGAGAAAAAGGTCAGTAACAACACTTTAAAGTAACACAACAGTAACACTGAATAATTATCTCTTCTAATAATTTTCTCTCAGTAATCACTCAACTACTGTCTTTCCAACAAACAGATTGACTCACCCTTACTGTCATCACAATGAAACACGTCCAGAAGAATCTGTCATGCAAAGCTCCCTGCCTGCCTTCGACTCTCCCTGACTGCTTCCCTAGCACCCGGTGGATGGCGCAGTCGGCTACTCTTCAAATGTTTCACGAAATGCTTACCATCTACTCTTACTCTTACTTCATGTAATAAAATAATAACTTCATGGTAAGGCTACTAAAAATGACAAGGCTACGTAATGTAATGCTAACTAACGTGCTCGCTACTCGTCGCTACTAGCTAGGTAGCTAACTTGACTGTGTTCCATGCACAACATGTATATTACCTGAGATGTCTGATCCGGCGACTCCTGGTCCTTTCATCAGACGGGAAGCGATAGAACGAGCAAGTGGTTTGATCACTTATGTGATTACAACCTGGTACAAAGCACACATGCATCTTGTAAAAGTGAATTTATTTTTAGCAATCTCTTATTTATTGGAGGGAATAAATCGGTTATGAGATCTTCTTCTTCTTCTTCGCTTTAATTACGAGTCGCAACCACTTGGAGAATTATCGCCTGTGACATCACTTACGCGAGCCAGAATGGGATTTGTAGTCTTTGTAGTCGCGTATTTTTCATAGTCTTATATTTCAACAGTTTTACGACAAAATGTGACTTTTTTGACATGGAACTTATTGTTTAAGATTGACAAACATCATATGTGTAGTTCGCGGCACAATTCAAACGGGATCAAAAGATACGTGTTCTCTCTCCATTGAATTCAATGTTAATTTTTCGCTTCCGGGGTCCCATGGGCCGGAAGTAGATGGGCGTGACTTCGCCTCTCTATAAACAAATCCAGAATAGGCGGCAGAGTGTGACGCTGTGATTGGTCTAAATGGGGACGAATCACAAATCACAACAGACACATGCATTTATTTGACGTAGCCTGCATTTTTTTTTTTTAGTTCTGACATCACATATATCGTAGCATAAAAGTTCACAGTTTATTTATAATTAAAATAATAAAATATATATATTTTTTTATTTTTAGAAATAATAAAAAACGTGTTTATTGGGGGAGGGCAGGAATGTCAAATGGGAGGGCCTGGCTCTAGAAAGCAGGGACTTTCGAGCGGCTCTTTTTTGAGAAAAGAGCTATATGTCTGATTGGCTGGGCGAATTGCAAACCACGCCCCGTAAAACTCCCAAAAAGTTTTGTGAAGCCGCCATTTTATTATCCTCGCATTAGAATTATTAGCATTAGCATTAGCCCAGCGCAGAAACGCAGAGAGACTAACTTATGGCAACACAAAATAAAACATGGGAGCGGTGGAGATGAGGAGGTGTCGGCGTTCTGGCAATTTACTCGGAAGGCTTCAGTAGAAGCTGCTGGGACTCCCAGCAGCTTCTACTGAAGCCAGTCCCCAACTCCGGGGACTTCCGGCCGGGGACTTTGGGCGGCAGTATACGCCGTGAAGTGCTTTGCGGCCTGCCAGTAAACCCAAAGCAGAAAAAGAAGAAGAAGTGACGTCAGCGGCTTCATTTGCCTAATCCACCCCCAGGGACTTTTCCGGTGTGAACGCGATCTGTACTTAGTTCATGAGAACTAAAGAGTTCGCATGAACTAAGTTCGCATGAACCTTTGTGGGAAAAATACCGCAGTGTGAACGCGGCTATTGCGGCCCGCCTCGAAAGTAGACGAGAGTAGCCGATCGCAGCCGGGGGAGGTGTCAAAAAGCTCGTCTTAAGTCGGACAGCTCGGACTCGAAGTCGGCTTGACTGGCTGGGTTTGCAATGGCGGAAATTGCGTTGGCGTTTTTCGTTGCAGATGAAGTGGATGCTATAGAAATCCCACATGTATTGTATGGAGAATGACATGATGATGAACCACGACTTGGTTCTATAATTAGAAATGCTCCTCCCTCTTAATGTTTGCAAAACTGATAGGTGGACAGGCTACAAATGATCAGTCCCTTCAGATCCGCACACATGAAGCTTAATGAGCATGAATTGAACAGACCTGCTGCTGTGTTAATTCTTTAGCTGCCACTTTAAGCTTTATGATGTGTACAACATGGATGTAATTTGATTTAATCTTGCCATTTTAAATGATGTATTCAATAAATAAGGTTAAACCAAATCATTACATTACAATAGATTTTATTTTAATGATTTGGTTTAACTTAAAGAGAAACTTTATTGTTATTGCACATATTACAGGTACTGAGACAACGAAATGCAGTTTAGCTTCTAACCAGGTGCAACAAGCAGTGAAGTGGAAAGTAATGTACACAATCTACAGAATAACATATAGAATGAATTGAATGATGAATAAACAGTGGGGTATGAATACACATCAGCCTGTTAGCAGTATGAACAGTGTGTATGAATATGCTAAGATATATAAAGTATGAAAACGGTAAGCAGTATAGTATAAAATATATAGATATTAATTTCATGATGATAAACATTGTGGAACAATGATGAAAAATGGGAATGGATGTGGCGACGTAAAACTGACACAAAACAACAACAAACTTTTGCCAGCCAATTGGAGAGTTTCATCAGCAGCACGTGGTAAAAACCACCAATGAGCGCTCAGCTCGAGATACCAGCGAGTCGTTTCCCATCAAGCATTTCGCTTCCACAGCTCGTGGAGAGCAACTGCGCCAACTGCGCCAACTCGCCTCGCTCTCAAGGCTGCGGGCGTCTTTGTCCCGCGAGATTTCAAAGTCTCATGTGGGCAAGCCTCCAGAGCAAGTCGGACAAAATGACTAACCATCATGCAACGCACTAGCAAGACGTTGATCGCAACTGCGCAGGTCTTGCTTGTCTCAAACAAGCCTACTGACTCATGACCGCAGGGTCCCTGGTTCAACGACTGAACAATACGTATTTTTTGTTGTTTATAAAAGCTACAGCTAAATGAGATAATGTAGTTAATAAATGTATTCTTTGATATGGTTTAGCCTGTCTCAGGCTACAACATGGTTAAGTTTATGAATATTATTAAGGAATACAAATCCCTCTTTGCAATGTTTACCAGCCTCCTTATCTTTTCAATCACATTCATTAAACTGCAATAAATACAATATTGTTAACATGAAAATATGATTTAATGTTCGTTGTTTAGAGGTATTCTAAGGCTTTACTCAATGGGAACTCGGTATGAGATGAGCACACTGTTGAGATGTCCAATCTGCCTGTTTTACACACTTTGACCAACAGGGGGGTTTGTGTTCAAATGAAGCCCATGATGAAGCCTCATGAGATGAACCCTTTTGCGAACCAATTGTCTGGAAAGCTTCATAAGGCTTCATCCCACCATCACTATCATTCACCCTGAGCTCTTATTGTAGTTCAGGCCTCCTGGGGAGTTGAGCAGCACTTCTGTTTGTATAACTGCTCACATTGATACATAGGCCTACTGCAGATGCTGCTTTAAGTCAGCAGTTGAATGGTCCCGAGTCCTGTGGAGCCCCCTGGTGGTGAGCAGACTCAAGACATGCTCTGGATGTCTGCCCTGCTCTGTGTCCGCAAAATGACAATCACAAAATACGTCATGTTGGATAATAGTTTCAGTATGAGTATTAATGTGCTTTATAGTTTCCTCTGTTCGTTTGTAATGATGTATATTAATAACGTATATTGCACAGATGATTGTTTACATTGATTTTTAAATCCATCCATACCATATAAATTAACCCCCAGTAGTTACATTAGTCAGATAATGTATCCAGGCTTTACACAACTGAATTCAAGGCCTGAATATATATGTTCCAGTTCAAGCCTATGTCTGTGGACTTATATTGGAGAAATTAAAAGGAATTCAATGTACAGTATTTTTGGTGAAATGGAAGTTGTCACTATATTGACTTGTATGATTTAAATGAATATTTCCATTAAGAAACATTCCATCTTCACTTAGAATTGTTTTTACAGAGTATAGACTAGAGGAATGATAGAGCTCAAAGCATTCTAAAACTCTCTTTATGAAGGGACAGATCATACTCTTTATCATGAAGAGACTTACATCTTTCAGTGTGTACAACATGCTCCTGCAGATCAGTCTGTGTTTATTTTTATTATGGGTAATGCAGTGTTTTATCCTATTGGTAATTTGCAAGACATTTAGTTATGATTAGATTTAAATGATTGAGTTATGGTCATAAAATACCTTTTTGCTTGATTTGAAGTAGTATAGTATTTCTTCTAACCCAAAGGTAATACATATTGGAGTGTATTTATGTGTTGAACAGATGCAGAAAAGTACACAATGGATTGTTTGTTTTATTTTCACAGAAGCACAACAGGTACCACTATGCTGAACAACAAAGTCAATACTATCTTGAGAAACAAAGTTGTAAAAAGGAATGCTAATAAAAAGACAAAAAATAACTATTCATAACATCACAGCATTTGTTCAGCCTCCAAAACAAAATACTAAATCATAAAGATAAACATGGCCGAAAGAAGCGAAAGCACTTTGGATTATTCCTTTCATGTTGTACCAATACACTCGACGTAGGATATTTACCGTGAAACTGAAGCGCTTACATCAGACACATGTAGCAGCATTCATCTTTTCACTCTGGCCCTAATCTAAATGCATTCACTATCCAGCTATGAAGTACCAATTATTGGGGCTGTCATTCAAAAGTAACATTTGAAAAAATCCAAATACTTTCAAGAGAATGTTAGTGCTACATAATAAAACTGGTCCCACTGAAATGAGTGTCACTTCATTCAGAGAGAAAGAAAATGAGACAAATCCAAAGCCACTGTTTAGCCAATCAAAAAAAAGCTGGAGTACCCGAGTGTAAACCTGATGACCTTTTTATTGTACATTCAAGAACTGAAGAATCCTCCACCTTAATCTATCATAAAAAGGAAATATCAATAAAAACAAAGACTTGACAATAAATGGAAAATATACCAGAACTTATAGCTATGACAACTGCAATATGATTGAACAAAACAAAGGTTCCCTCCTTTTAAGGTGACAACACCAATTAATCTTCAATGTGAAAAGAGTATAATAAAACACAGAGATAGATGGTGGAAACAGGAGATGCACATCTTACATATTCCCTTGAACACAACAAGCATGGGGGAAATGGATACTTGCATACAGAGCTACGGCAGAGGGTTTAACACAGACGGTGCTTTATATGAGTAAGCTGGGACGGGATGGACAAACATACAATGGGAGGGAAGTAGGGGGGGGCTATCCAGTGGGCTACTCTTCATCCGAAGAGTCCCGGTCAAAGTTGTAGGCCATGAAGAATACGTCGGGTCGAGGTGGGACAAGGGCATGGCCCGGTTTCACAATCTCAAAGCCCAGGAAACTGAATGTACGCACCAGTTTAGCTGCAAGAACAAGGCAGGTGCAACAGGTTTTAGGTTGCAGTGAAAGTCACATCACAGAAGCCAAAAATAATGATGTTATTAAAGTTATTCTGAAGGAAAGAAGGTGGGCTGGGGAAAACAGGGTTGTTAGCACTTACCACGATCATCTCTTTTCTTGTAAAAGCAGACAAACACGCTAACGACTTTCAGATGTTCTTCAGCATACTCCAGTAGAGCTGCAAAACTGGAAGGAGAACAGAAAGAGGCTTTGGGTTAGAAATGGGAAACAACCTCAGAACATAAAGCACCAAAAAAATGATCATTTTAAAAAGGCTCTGCTTAGGCTTCCCTTGAAGATTGAAAAGAGGGCCTCCCTGATTCTGTAAAATCAGGCTAAACATCGATAAAAGCTTGATTTGGTTCATGCTGCCAGGATCAGATCACTTTCCGTTAAACACACTTATATGAAATGTATTTGTGTTTTACTCCAAATATGACTAAAGTGTGCCATTATAAAAATCGGTGTATTCCACTCGAGGTTTCTCCTGCTGCTAACTGTGTAGCCTCACCTCTCCTTGCTGCCTTCAGGAAGAGGGTCAAGAGGTATCTCCACGTAAAGTGCGCTGCTGCTCAAGACAGCATCCCACTGTATCGTCTTGGTAACGGTGGGACGACTTTGGAAGTGGAGGATCCCAGGGCGACCATTCCCTGCTGGTTCCTCCGTTACAGTCAGCTTTCGATCCTAGAAACACAAACACTAGTTAGTTACCACATGTTATAACAGCAGTGGGTGACTTGTGTGTTATATTTCATGTCCAATTATAATATAACTAGCATGAAAATTGCCTTTTTATGCTGTCTGTAATGCTGATCAAATAAAGCTAAAACATTGAACTATTGCGGGAAAGGAAATTCAGCAATGTGTGACTGCTGAGCGTCTGCATGCGTGTGTTTGTATGCTGTGTAGACTTACAGAGTGGAGTGGCCGAGTGTGATCCCGTGTGCCATTCCCTCGCCCACCTGGGATCTTCAGGGGTGGGAGAGGGGCATCAGGAGCACCACTGAGGCCCCAGGCCGCGGGTACTACTACTACAGTGCAGGGACAAACTGCAGAGGAAGAGATAATCAAACACGGTTAAGGACTTGTAATAAAGTTTTTTCTGTAATTCAACATTGTGTTGTGCACATAATTTGGATTTATAAACTACAACCTTCAAAGACATGTCATGGCAGTGACTCAACATAGACAAATTCAGACCTTGACCAAAATTGTCCTTGTGTTCCAGGAAGAATTAGCTATATCAATTCACAAATATGGTCCACATTCATACATAAGTGCTCAATCCACAACATGTGTAATATAAGCAGGCCTAAGTGTTCTTTCAAAAGGCTTACAGTTTATGTTCCCCAAAACAATGGCACTGTGTTTACTGAGTTGTTAACAGAACGATTTTAAAGGATGCACCAACACAACAGGATGCCGTGGGAGGCAACCAAGTGAAAAGATTTGCTGCCAACAGCACAACCTGTTGGGTAAACAAACCTTATCTTGTGACCTTGTACACAGCGTAAAAGAGCTACTGACAAAGCCATGCAAATGCACATTATCATACAAATATAAGCTTATCTCATTAGCTGGTTTATATTAGGGATGCAACTGACCATTACCATCATGGATTGATTATTTGTTAGTTATTTATATTGAAAATGCATTTTTCTAATGTCTAAAAATAGTGAAATTAGCCATCGGTTTACCATCATATATGACAAACAAATACACCTAATCAATACATTTGAACCACCGTGGATAATTTTATTTATTAGGATAAATGGGAAATATAAGTATATATTGTATTATGATTTGTGTTGCAAATACATTATCTGTCGATTGAGAAATCGTTAACCAGTCGAATAATTGCTTTCTAAGGCCTTCTGTAAATAATTCAACAAGTCCACCCACGGTGGATGGCTGATGATATACTCTCAGTTTGTTGTGCAAAGGCAGATTAGGAATGGGAGCGAAGAGTAAAACATTTAATTGAACAACTATTACCTCTTGGTGTATGTTAATTATTCACCATGTTGTCGTGTTTAAGTCTCTGTCGTGCCGTCACGAAGCTGCAGCAGTAAACTGTCAGTTGCGTAATAAGCAACCTGGCTCTTGTCAGCTCACGAGATAAACGTGGCCAGAAATATGTACTGACCTGACGATTTTACGGGCACATTTTTAACCTGGTGTTGGTCTTCCTGTTATTGATCACCAATGATAATAGGGTTAGTTAAGGTGTATACATATGTGGTGAAACCCTACACCGTTTTAACCGAAGATGGAATTTCTTAAATACAGTCTATGGTTTTAATAGGCACTTTTTTCGGCAACAAATAAATAATATCACTCGTTTAAGTCACCCTCGTCCCCACTTGTTGACCGTAAACTGTCAGTGTATTTAATATACATGGAAGTATGTTTGGTCTTTAAATTGGCTAACGTGAAATTGAAACACGTATGTATAATTCCCTTGTATAAGTTCCTTGTATAAACGGCAAATTAAACTAGTTTACTTTCTCCGTATAAAAATCGGAAACTGTTGAAGTGTTGATGCATCATAATTGAGCTAGGTGACGAACCTAACTCCAGTGATGTAACGTTACCATTTCAACGAGGTTCATTGGCTAACGTTAGCTAAGGTTGTTAATATAGCAAATTAATATCCGTCGCTTATTTCACCATGACAATTTTTAAAACAACATTATAACGGCAGCTATCACCTGATGTAACGATGTGACATTGGTGATACACAGTGTAAACCTTACATTTAAAGTTAAACGCGTTTTACTTCCGCTTTTCCGTGGCTCCTAGCTTAGCTTAGCCACCCCTCCCCCACACATCACGGTTAGCCGTTAGCTAGGTTTGGTGTTTTTAATCGTTTACTTACTTCCCAATCATGTCACAGATACCGTTACTTAAATCCGCCATGGTAGTTAAAGACTGTTGTTTTCCTTCTTTCTCGCGAGCAAAGCAATGACTGTTTAGGATCCGCTGGAGGTTGGATTTTACCATCCGGCCTCGGGTAGAGACACGACGGGCTGACTGCTCTCTGCAATGTTTGGCTAGCTAATGATCGGTCAGAGTCGAAAGCTGGTAGAGATAACAACAGTCAAGTCACCCGAAATAAAAGTCATACGTTTCCGTCAGGTTGTTTTCTTCCCCTTCAAAATACAAGTCATCGAAAATGTTTTTATTTGCTCATGCACAGTTAAAGCAATCACATCTTTAGTAACATTTGTATTGCAGATTTAACAAACAATATTGACTTACAAATTGCATCATCTGTGCCTCTCGCTCCATTAAGACCAGCAAATACTCAATGTAATTTAACCATAATAAGACAAGAAATCTGTTTGTTTGACAAATATAATGGCTGACAGCTTTCATGCTTTCAATATACTGTGTTTTATAAATAATTTACCATTTGTATTGTCATTTCTCTGGAATGTAGTTAACATTTGAGGTCCCTGTCCACAATACATTTTTCATGAAAAGATAGTCAATTATTTTAGCATTTTCATATTTCACATTAGGATCATTTCTGTTTAATTGTTTAGATAATTTTATTATCCAACAGAACGATATAAATTATTAATTTAGAACATTATTCACAACATTTATACATTAAAGATAATCGTTGTTAACATAACAAGGGGGTGTTATAGCTCCCTGCATTTATTTGATGCATTTTAGGTGAGCAGACACCATTCTGTTCTGTTAAGCACAAACTATTTTACACTAGTGTCCCCAGGCAAGAAATAGACTAGGGTTGGAATCATAGACTGTATGGTTGGAATGAAAGACATTATCTTTAATATCTTATTCCAGAACCTTGTTTTGAAAGAGGAAGCCATGTTGACAGCTAAGCCTCAACTGAGCTAGCTTCACACTCCTGCTAACAAGCTAATGCTAAGCATAAATGCTAAGCGTTGAACATCCTAGTTAAAATGACTGTTACTTCACGTTGATAAAATAACATGTAAAACGCCGGATAATATCTAGAGTACCACCACTAAACAATATATTTTGTATAAAGTACAGTTCATTTTAATATCAAAACTAACTACGCGTCCTTCCAGAATATTGAAAACAAATAGCATTTCTGCTACCTGTGTTAGCTGCCGACAGGCTAGCGGCTATAGTATTTACATGAGGGCGTCTAATGGAAAAGTACCGAGGACATAGAAAAACAAAGACACTAAAGGCCTATGATTTTAATATGTTTATTGACCTTTACTTTATTCTGACATTCATCCCTTTAACAATGTCTTAATTAATGTGGCCTGTGTATCTGAGTGTTAACAGTAATATATTAAATCGATTTTGTGAAGTATTTGTATTTATTATTGTGATTGTTTACATTTTAGGCTATAGGCTACACATGTTGTACTCATTACTACAGCACATTTGTTGCATATAGATACAGGCTACTTATTACTTTGCATATTAATTTAGAAGGTTTCACATGGAAAACTTCTGATTGTAAAGTTCCTATAAATAACTGAAGATAATGAAATATATCATTAGATTCTATTAATTGATTAGATACATATGTTTTGCTTGGAAGTATAAACACACACAACAAAGTGGTAGCATTACAGGAAAGAAGTCAGTAGAGGCTTCTCAATTCCCCTCCTCGAGACTTAGTCCCGCCCACAGGAGATGTGAGCGGAGGACCGAGGAGGGGAAGCAGCAGACGTTTAAAGAAATGATAACTCCTCTCCTCTGAGCGGTCATATTAAAGCGACGTCCGTTCATTATTACATGGCAACAGCTGCATCAGCTGTCGAGTGTTTTGTCATATTTTATAATCTCTGTTAGATCAGCTGAACATTGTTCCCCCACATATTTACTTTGAATTCATTGAAAGTGCGGTATAATGAGACAATAACAGGCTACAGATGCGGACACACACACACAAATATATTTATATAAATATATGCAATTTAAAGTATGAGAGCACTGTCATAATAACTGTGCTAAAGTTATTACAGGTGTCACACCAGTACTACACCCAAACGCAACATCAGATGTATGTGACTGGTGCAAGCTATTGCGACTTCCTTGTGTGGCTGCCCACTGGGGGTCATGTATGCACAGTTTTCCCTGACAAGGAGTACACCCTAACTTCTGTGCCTGTTTTAACAGCATTTTGGGAGGGACATATTCGCCTTGAGCTGTTGTTCAGAAAGTTGGAACTGGGTACAAAGCAAACTGAACATGGCAACAAGCAGGGTCATTGTTCGTTTGGCTCCGCAGATAGTGTACCCATGCTAGGGTGTGATGATGAGAAATGCACACACCAATGGTTCCACTGGGCTTGCGTTGGCATTACCAAGGAGCCTAGGTCCAAAACGTGGTACTGCGACAATTGCAAGTCGAGCAACACCAAGAGAAAGCGACAAAGGAGACAGTGAACGTTTCGACAGTGAACGTTCACTGTCTCCTTTGACGCTTTCTCTTTCTCATTTGGCACAATTCTGCCATGTTTTTGAAAGTATGTGTAGTATAGTTTTTCAATGTCATGTTTATAAATGTGTGTTCATGTTATGTTTTATAAATAATTATATCCGAGAAGGATTATTAATTCTCATATTATTGTGGATCATTGTACTCCTTCATAAACCCAGATGAAATTACAATTGAAACGATATTGTTGGGAACATGTATTATTTATGGGACACAAAAAAATCCATCATAGTCTTATACAAAGACACCAGGTCAATATTTGAACAAAGACAATAATACAGAAAATATGGATGGAATCCTAGGTAAAGTATCACAGAATCAACATACAAAATATAACATGGTCAACTCTAAATGTAGGCATGTGAACTAGCAACCACACATACAAATTCATTCCTTGTATACAATCCCACCCCCAAGGTTAGTCAAAATTGCACATACCCCAACTATCTTATCTGCACTTGATTTGTCTACCTGATCTGCCTCATCCTTCAGAGATGTAATATGTCGAATCGGCAAAGTGCCTTGCAAAATAACAAAACGGTTTTTCATTAGGCCAATCACACGCTCAATATGAATTCTCACAGATGACAATTTCCTAGAGGATTCAAGGTCTTTGGCTGGTAATTGACTCTGCCCTTTAGTGAATGCTGGTGTGAGCAGCTCTACACCAGCAATACCCGCAAACTCTTCCTTCATTGTAAACCCCCTATCCGCTAGAACTTGGTCACCCGGGTGATGGTCACATTTAGTCAAGAATCCGCTTTGATGTACTATTTCCACATCGCTCACCCTCCCACCCCAGGCATCAGACAGAAAACAAATGGCACCAAGTGGGTTACATCCAATAAGAAACTTCATAGTGGTGTGACGCTTATAATTTGACCAGACTTGGGCACGAGCTTTAAGGTTCCCTGGAGATTCAATGAACACTTCAAAACAATCTATGATACAAGTCAGTCTAGGGTACAGAGCCTTGAATGCAGGTGGCATATTATAAAATATGCGCTCCCTCTCTGGCCAACTAACAACACGCTTCAGTTTCACAAAGGCTACATCCATCCACTTCCAAAAATGATCTATGAGCGTGCTCTGAGGGATGCCTACCTGGTCTGCCAAATACTCAAACTTCATGCCATGTTTCAACTTCACTATCATATAAAAAAAACTGATCAATGTAGGGGATGGATGGGGTACCTTTGCATATCATCGAAACTAGCAAGAATTGAAAAGTGGCTAGAAAAATGGGCCAAGTTAGTCCGGTGTAATACTGACACTTCTCATTGTTTTCAGCAACAGTGTTAGAAGACAGCCGGACAGAGTTGAGGGTGGCCCTAGCATGTTCCCTCTCAGCAAAAGCAGCATCTCTTTCCGCCCTGAGTGCAGAGATCTCATCAAAGAGCATCTGTTGAGGCACGGAAGGTGGAGACACTGAACTGGTCGACGGTTGAGGCGAATCAGGAGTAGGTTGATGCTGTGGAGGTTCGGAGGATGCAAGGGATGTGTCCTGCGTAAGCCACTCTGCACTTATTTTTTGAGGGCCCATTTGCTTTGCCAAGCATCTTCTTGCCATGACGACACATAGCATTCGAGAACCTAATACACACAAAATTACATATACCAGGGGTTAAGGTGGTGCGATTATGGCAAAAATCATAATCACGATTATTTGGGTCAATAATTGATATCACGATTATTAAATACGATTATTCATTGACATAGAAAAATAAATGTATTGAACTTTAAAACAAATAATAATTTGAACAGTATCTTTTTAACTGTTGTTTACCCTGAACGTATAATTTAACTGAAAAACCAATACAAACATAAATTATATAAATGCATTTATATTTATATATATCATTTATATAAAATACAATTAATTGCACAGCCCTACCAGGGGTGATAACTAACACCTACTGGTCAGGATGTAATCTGGATGGCCAAGCTCCTTAGAAGGCTGCCCTGAAAAACAGATAAGAGCAACCATGATGCTACCATGCTATGATTCTGCTGTAGAGAAAGGTAAACAGTAGTTTGGTCCAGTCCGGGCTAGCGGCGGACATCAGATTAATCATAAACATAGTAGTTGTTCTGAAATACAACTTCAATTTACCACAAATGAAGTGTGCCGAGCAGATGTACACATATTGCACGGTGTCCTTGGGTTTCCACGGCTTGCGAGTGATCGGATCAACGCGAGCGCAAGCTCTCGCCCACTGGGCCCTCCGTCCTGGCTGTTTTTCGTGACTGGGGAACTTGAAGAAAGAAAACTTGGATTTCCCATCACTATCTGCCATCCAATGATGATTTCTACAAGTCCCAGCACTACACCACTTCACCATCTTCAAAGTATTGTAACTAACAAGTAAGTAACATGGCGGAAACCCCTGCCTGGTTGCACCTCGCGTAAAATGGCAGCTACCGGAAGACTAGTGTGCACTGTGCAATGACTAAGGGCCCTTCTCACTTCTCTTATTTTTCATTTCCTCGGTCTCGGTATCACCGGAAGTTGATTTGTCTGCGCCATCTTGAGTAGCGTCCCAATGGCCTTATTTCTGCCAGAGGAGCGAGGAGCGAGGAGCGATAATGGAGGAGCTAATCGAGGAACCACCAGACCATCCTTCGATTAAATCCTCAGACACTCGCCCCGCCCCCTTACTGTGTATCGCTCACTGATTGGACGATGCAGTGCATGCACTGATCTGATGCTTCTTGACATGAGAGCAGTTTCCCAGCGGAGTGAAGAAAACACATGAACCTCACGAGAGTCCCTCCTCAGTTTATACCGTGTTTTGTTTCAATTCATGTATCATTTAGTTACAAATATGTGGATATATCTGAACAACAAAGTGGTCAAAAATCATTTTATTCATTTTTTGGAAACATTTTCATGATCGCTTTTTTCGTTTTACATTTTCATTTATTGTCATTTCCATTCAGTCAATCATTAAGTGCTATTAAAATGTTAATGTGCTACATATCCAAACAAACAAAGTGTGCAATCCAATGAATGTTAATCTAACTGGGTTTTGATAGATAATATATCTCTTTTTCTTCTCTCAATTATTTTATTTCTACTGTGCACTCTAATCAATATTAATCTAACTATTGTTCGTTTATACATTTTAAGAATGGCGTTTATCTTTTTTGAGAATGAGTTCTTATTTGATTTAATGTATTTGGGTCTACAACAGATGATACAAATGTTTGTGTCAGTAAATGTGTACTAACAGAGGCGGGGGTGTTTGTGAACCCATCGGGGACAGAGCTGCTGTCAGACGATCAGCTGTGCGGTGTCATCACAAACGGACGTCGCTTCACGTGACGCCCCGGAGGAAAGGACGTCCCATTGCTCTTAAAACTCATTTCCCTGCTTCTCGTGGTTTCCTTGCGTCTCTCCATGGCTGAAGTCGAATAGTCCATTTAGCTTAGGAACCTTCCTAAAGGAGTGAAATTACCCGGAAGTCCCTCAGTGGCAGCCACGATAAGTGCCGTTCGAATTCTCTAGAATGATGAGAATGATAGGAAAGGAGGTTTCAAACTTCCTTTATAACCTCCTTTAGCTTAGGAACCACTGGACCTCCCTAACCGACAGGAGAAGCGAAAATGCTGCCCCACAATGCCTTGCAGCCGCAGCATTTGCCGTCACTCAACAGTCGGCCGTTCACGGAAACAACCGATTATGACCGAGAAATGATATCATGAAAGTTACGGTGCTTATTAAGGCCCTGACACACCAACCCGATTTTGGGAGTCAGAGGCCGTCAGAGGCTGTCGGGCATTCGCGGCGCCGTAGTCAGGTTGGTGTGTCCCGCACCGTCGACCGTGACACGCCTTATTTGGACTGCCAGACCCGATGCATGGCCGATTCAACATGTTGAATCGGCCATGCATCGGGTCTGGCAGTCGGACCAAATAATCACTCTGATTGGCTGTTCAGCTAGCAAATCAGTGCATGAGAAGCGAAGCGGAAGTGAGGGATGTAAACAAACGATTTCAGAAGGCACACACAGACTGCTATTCATTTTCATCTCATCATGGCGATCTGGAATGATGCAAACGAAGACCTGCTCATCACCTTGATCCAGGAGAGGCCAGCTCTGTATGATATTACGGAGAAAATATACTCTTCTTCTTCTCTGTCTTCCGGTTGTTGCCTCTTTTGAATGACGAATACACACTACCGCCGCCTGCTGGTAAGGAGAGTTATTGCCACTCACGCACTGAAGTCGGTGCGGTGTGTTCCCGTGCGACACATGGCCAAAACGCAGGAGAACACGGCCAGGCAACAGCCGACTTCAGCGTCGGCTAGTCCTCTGGTGACTGCTTGGTGTGTCAGGGCCTTTAAGCATTTTAAAACATAGGTGGTAAGTTGCCAAAGTGCTTTGTTTTGAACGTTCATCAGTTATAATCAAAAAGAGAAATATGAACGTTAGTTTTCACTGAAATTATCAAATAAAGTCAACATTTCAGTCTTTACTGAACTGTGTGGGGTTTGTTCAACTTTTAAAAGATGTTTGAATGGTGATATACGCAGTGATAGATGTTAAGGACTAACGTTTATAATAAATACATCTGTATTGATTTTAAGATCTTTAGTTCATACAATCATACGTATTGGGATCATTTGTATTAATGTGGACCGGAGGGAGAGGGTGACGAGCAGAAGTTTCACTTTCCTTTTTTATTTCAATTCCAACTTTGGTCATGAAGAATATGTTTCTCTGTTGTCCACGTTCATAAAGCAAAGCAGCAGCATCAGAGCACGGTGCAGAGTCTCTAGATGAGTTTACAGTAGTCCCTCGTTCTTATTAAACATCCATGTTGTCGTCCACAGCAGCAGACGCACACAATGACGTCCGCTGGACCATCATAAACACGTCGGATAGTGAAAGTGCATTCGGATTCTCTAAAGTACCGCAGTCTCTTCTCCTAAGTCCTTTTGAATTCTCCTATCCACTATCCCTTAACCCCGTGACGTTTCACTCAGAGGTCAAGGAATAGACGATAGGGTTAGAATTTAGGAGCTGATTTTTAAACTATCCCACTGCAGCCCATGCTTCCCTGGTGGGAGGGACTAGTCGCAGGGAAACGACGCAAGTGAGGGACGCAAGGAATCAATTTAACCGAAGAACACCTCATCTGCTTTTCTCATCTCGTCCACATGATGGAGACAAAGTAGCACCAAATCTGCATACTCCCAGTGTCACATCAATCAAATCACATCACAATCTCAGTTCAGCCAGCAGCAATATTACTATGCCAAATACATAAATAAATAATGTTGTGTTCTATTTTTTCTAAGAGTTAAATAAATTGGCTTATAAAAGTTAGGCAAATATTTGTTATAAAGTCTAATTGTAAAATATGTTTGTAATGTCCCCATAGCCTGGATTTTCGTCTTTAAAAAAAAAAGAGTTGGATATTGTGTTGGTAATATTATTAGGTATATCTTACTGTGAACCTTTGCACATTCCATTGACATCATTTTGGATATGGTTGCACACAACTGCACAGTTTTCATTGTAAAAACTAGTTTACTATATTTAATTGTAATATTGTATGCACCAAACTCCGAGGCGAATTCCTTGTAATGAAAAACTCTTGGCAATAAACCTGGTGTGTGTGTGTGTGTGTGTGTGTGTGTGTGTGTGTGTGTGTGTGTGTGTGTGTGTGTGTGTGTGTGTGTGTGTGTGTGTGTGTGTGTGTGTGTGTGTGTGTGTGTGTGTGTGTGTGTGTGTGTGCGTGTGCGTGTGCGTATGTGTGTGTGTGTGTGTGTGTGTCAGGCCTTTCTGGTTGGATTGCATTAGGGAACTTTTACAAGGGGGGGGGGTTCAGGGTTCATTGAGTTCATGTTAAAGAAGCAGTTTGACATTTTGGGAATACACATTTGCTTTTTGGGAAGGTTATTATAAGATCATAACTAGTGTACGCTGAGAGAGTGATATTATATTGATATCTTTAACTAACTCTAACTAAAGAGAATATGATTTACGATTAATGCATTTTTTTAAATGTCTACACAATAATTGATAGCTAATAATATAGGTTTTTGAATAATGTTTTAAAGTATAAAACCGGTTATCCCGTTTTATACTCAAGTGGGAGAGATAACAATTTTAGTATGTTAAATATGTTCTCCTCCTCTGCCTTTTCATTTTCTAACCGCCTTCGACCGCCCGCCCTCTCAGGAGGTTTATCCCTCAGCGCGTTCCGTCGTTCGTCCAGAAAGAAAAAAGCGACGCCTGAGAGCGACGCTTGCAGCTGATGTACCGCTGGCTCAAAAATGGAGAGCGACACCACTTTCAGGAGAATAAAACCCTTCGGGACACAGAATTATGTAGCGCAAGATACTGACGGCTCTCGGGACCGGGGCGTGGATAACGGCTACAACGGTGACCCGAAGAGGAAGCCCGAAGTGAGCCTATATTTGCTGCGGGAAGGACTGGCAGCTTCCCTGGTCTCAGTGTTTATTTTGGTGCTGTGGGGACTCGTTCATTTGTCGTTACAGCAGCTCGTCATTGGCAAGCCGAGCGGAGACTTCAACGCAGTGAGAGCAAGGTGAGTTGTGTACCTTGCTTAGTGTAAATACCCCTTTGTCTTCACATGTTGGCTAACGGTCTCTAAGCAGCAGAGTCCCCCAGCTAATCTTTCTACTAGACCCGCCTAGAAACCACTACCGGGTGTCCCCTCCACCTCCACCTTTTACCTCCAAGGTAATCTGCAGGGCAGACAGGTGTTTCAACGGTTTCTAACGGCTACTGTTGGCCCGGGAGATAAGAGCTGCAACAGCCTCTAGGAAAGTAGCCTAAACAATAAGAGTCCAAATATAATAATAATAATATGATTCCATTACCTCAACGCAGAGGTGGAAGAAGCACTCAGAACTTGTACTGAAGGAAAAGTACCAGAGTAACATTTTGAGGTTAACTGTTACAACTAGTCCTGCATTCAAAATGTTACTCAAGTACAAGTGTATTGGCATACAAATAAACTTCAAATCCCAAAAGTACTCATTGGCCCATTTCAGAATAATATTTATTTTGTTAGAATTACTGATGCATTTATGTGTTTATCAAAGCTGTTAAAGGTGTAGCTAGTTGTAATTACTTTGTATGCTGCATTGTAGAATGTAACTCGAGGTGTAACTAAAGTCTTCTGCAAAGTAACTAAAGATATTACATAAATGTAGTGCAGTAAAAGGACACTATTTACCTCTGAATTAAATTGGGGTAGAAGTACAAAGTAGCACAACATGTAGTCTCTCTCTAAATTGTACTTAAGTACAGTATTTCAGTAAATATACTTAGTTATTTTACACACTGACTCAAATTCCAAACATGGAATATCAAGCTCTGATAGTAGATTTGGCAGGTAAGGTAACGCATTTGACTTAAAACACCTTCTTTACTATAAGCAGTTAAAAAATTACCTATGTCTTTCAATTAAAAAAATACTCTAAATACTTCTTTATTAGATGAATCCTTCAAAAACCAAAATATTTCAAATCAGTGACATTTTTCATTCAAATGAAAAATGCCCCCAAAAAGTGAAAAATGGACATTAAACAGGAAATGCATCATTAAAAAAAACTGAATTTAAAAATGTTGTTCTAATTGTTAAGGTTAATATCAATAATTTGTCAAATATTTGTGAGCAATTTCTCTTGGATGTTATTGTATCATGAATATCTCCGGGTTGTGGGTCCTTTGAAAATGAAACATTGCGTGAGAAAAAGGGGCACTTGTAACCTGTGATAAGATGGAATTTCTGACATTTTATGGCACAGAAATCTGAACAAAGAAATATTATAAAGATTAATTCAATATAGAAATCTTACTGCGCAACTACAGAAAGCTTTATGACTCTGGTTAATTCCAAGTAGCTGTAAGATTTTCAGATTAAAGAGCTCTTCAGATTTACAGTGCAGCAGTTTTGATCAGATTTTACGTCCCTGTGAGAAGAGAGGTGGGGATTATGCTGAATCTGAGGTCCGCAGGGCTGCAGTTGAGCTCTTGAAAGTGCTTGGGCGACGGGATTTGCCATCATTTGGCTGGTTGCTCTATACATGAGTGGAGCATGCTGCATTGAACTGATTAGCGCTCTGAGCTTCTTTGGTCAGAATCATGGCTGTCATGAGTCCATCCTCTTCCAATCCAGATTTAAATTATGAGCCTAAGCATAAAACAATGCTTTAAACGCTGCTGTAAGAATGAAATGAAATCATTATCATTTAGTACCATTTTGTCACTACAAGAGGAATACATTTATGGGTGGACTTTGGAAGAAACAACAAACCAAAAGCCAACATGCTGTGTTTGATCTATGCTTGGGATCAAATACATGGCATGGCATTTGTAGAACAGCTGCAGCAAACCCCAGCAGCAGCTGCTTCTTAAAGAAAACATCTGTTTTGATTGCCTTATGGGTTCCGTAGCTTCATATTCTGCTTCCATCTAATAGTCTGTGTGGGGATGAGGTAGATCGGGTCACAGTGTTACAGAAACATGGAATACTGTGCCTGCAGGGTCCAAACTCAGGACTCTGCTAGCATAACAGAGGCAGGTTATACCCTGTTTGATGTCAAAACATTATTTTGTTATGGTGTCTTCTGTTGGATCTTCCAGGTCGCCATGTGAATAAGGGATGTCATCTAATGTTTTAACTTGTATATTCCTTGAAAACACTGTGTTCATGGAACAAGTTGATATTACTCTTTTCTGACCACGGGCCAACACACATACTTATAGGCATCATTGCCCGTTAATTGTCTGACATAAATGGAAATGAAACGTGCATAATCGTCCCCCTAAGCTCCTATTCAAGACCACACCAGAGTTGGTAAAGATATCTGGTTTCACTTCATCATTTAATTTTCAAGAAAGCAGTAGCACTCTCCTGTACGGTGCATCTGTAATATTTAGAAAAGGTGTATCTGGAACACACTGTACTGTAAATGCCACAAACTATGTGTGCATGCAAGTCAGCAAGCACATCAATATCTTCAGGAAACACATTTAGTTTAAGATTTGTAACCTCAAGGTGGTTTGAAAAGAAAGAGCTATAGACTCTGCTCTTGTACAAAGATGCGATGATTCACTTTAACAGTAACATTGAAATGCAGGATATGAATTAGAAATGCTGTAATGTGGTGATGGAACAAATAGGCTTGGTCCTCCTCCTTAAAAAGCATCACAATATCCTCTTTCTCTCTCCTCCAAATGTAGACAGCACTTGGAGAAGATCACCAGCGTGGGCCCTCGGCCAGTGGGCAGCCATGAGAACGAAGTCCTGACAGTGGGCTACCTGTTGGAGCAGATCGAGAAAATCCGGGTTGAGACCGCAGCGGGCCCCCATAAAGTCACGGTAGATGTGCAGCGTCCCACCGGCACTTTCTCCATTGACTTTCTGGGAGGCTTCACCAGCTTCTATGACCGTGTCACCAACATTGCTGTCCGGCTGGAGCCTAAATCCGGGTCGCAGCATTTCATGCTCGCCAACTGCCACTTTGACACAGTGGCCAACAGTCCAGGTACGAAAACGTTCCTCCTATACTTTAGGATCCTGCCTATTGAGAACTGAGTTCAATTCAAGTGTTTTAGCCTCAGGTGAATAGTGTTAGCACTCAGTTTGCATGTAAGAGCATGCAGAATCCATTCCCACCTGTTTTCAAACCTGAATTCCCAGAAAGGAAAGGACTTAATATCAATTTGTAAATACAAGTGAATATACATTTGAACAACAACACCTTTTATATTTGATCATAACTATTTTTTTAATTGATTTCAACTTCTACAACTTTCTGTTCCTTAAGGGCCATCTTGCATATCCACAATTTGAACCTGTGGTGTCTGCTTTTAGGTTATATTGCTTTGTCATGTCCTGATACTGTTCTGAAGAGCCTTTTATAGTCTATTCCTTTGTATTTATTAAAATATGTATTTAAAGCCAAGCTAGCGGCTCTAGGGGGTGTTGAAGCACACTGATTTTGGGAATCCTCTGTGCTTTTTCTTTTCTCACAGTGAAATATTTTTGATAACTACGTGGTGGTTTGTCAAGACATTTGGGTCAGGCATTCATGGTGCCCAGAGGATAAACTGTGAAAAGCAACCCCTGAAACCTCACTCTACTTTATGTTTAGATTATTAGCAGAACTTAAGTTTAAAAAAAAAAAAACAGCAGATATGTTAAACATAATTTATTTCCTAATATCAACATACTAGCAATGTTATGGTTAGCATGCTAGTATGATAATATAGCTATATATACAGCCTTACAGAGCTGCTAGCATGGCTGAGGACATGCAGCTTTTTTCTTACAGCGTGCAAAAGCCATAAGTCTCCAGGTCTCAATGTGTTTTATGATAAAAATGCCCTCATTTGTGCCCTATGGTTGGCAAAGTAGTCATGTGGACCACACAGTGTGAAATTCAACCAATCCACATCATTTGGATATCAGGGCATGCAAATGGCCTGCATCATATCTACGCTGCACAGTAATAACCTTGTTTGTTGATGATAGATTGCACATTGTGGTGTGCTGTGCTGGCATGATTTATTAGTCTAAATTCGGGAACTTTCAGAGTTGCACACCACGCCCTTGTGCCTGCTGGAGAGACATATTTCCCCCTTAAATACAAACACATGAGCACACACAGCTACAGGAGCAAAAAGAAGTAGATCCAAGAGGTGTGGACCAGGAAGGTACACATAGATTATATTGTCCAAATGCTGCCTGCCAGGCCTTTGATATCTGGGAAGGAACTGTACATAATTGTATGTAATCGTTTATTTCGCAGGGACAATGCACGGTAATGAACACTTCAAACATTAAAATGTGTCAAGCGTAACAGTGCCAGATTTAGCTTTCAGCTCATTTCCATCCGCAGTCCCTCACATAAAAACATTTAAGAAATGTACATTTTACAAACATTGTAAAAACAAAATACATGTTATGCAAAAAGTGCAAGAGAGCAAGAGCAGCACACACAAGTATTTATGCCATGGTAATACAATATAGCAGCAATGACATATAAAGTGCAAGAGAAGATACAAAAGCTACATAAAGTGCAAAAGGAGATACCCCTGTATTAAAGTGCATTTAGCGGTGATTGCACGTCTGTTTGTTTCTCAACCATTCTTTGAGTTGACCTTTGAAATGATTGAGAGTGGGACAATCCCGTATCTCAGTTGGGAGGCTATTCCACAATTGTTCTTGCTCAAAATAAAAAGGGGGGGGAACACTTTTGTTTTACTTAACATTATGAACAGGCACAGGGGAACTATTCAGGCTTTCTATGTGATCGCCATTTTCTACACTCTCAGAGATTGTTTTGGGGGACAAGGTTTAATATGATGCTGACATAAGTGGCAGCGACAGGAGCATGAATGGTACGCAGACAGACAGTGAACAGGCTCTGGTCTGAACCTCGTGAACACAGTCAATCCAGAAAGCTGGAGCACATGATGTCTGAGTGTGGCTCTCTGATCTTCGGGCATTCTTGTTCCCTTTTATCCTCAGTCAATTGTGTTCCTCGTCACCACCAACCTGTGTAATCTTATCGCATCACATGCCCTGTTCACATGCTCTTTTCTTTTCTTCTCACTGTTACCCCCTTCTCCGTTGTGCTCTCACCATTATCCACCGGGGTAATACCAGCTAGTCACATTCTTCACATGTTTGCACTCAGCCTTCATTCTCAAGTGTTTGTGATATTTTAATACACATCAGCCCTATCTCCTCCATGTGTTTTAATCTCAGACTGAGCCACAGAGTTTTGGAAAGTTGGGTGATCTTTGTAAACAGGTGCCAAGCTTCTGTTGCCTGATGCAAATGTGAACGACAAGTAAAAACTGGGTTTATTTTTTGTATTTTTGACAAACACTCACTGGTTTCATGTCTTAGGTGCCAGTGATGATGCAGTGAGCTGTGCAGTGATGCTGGAGGTCCTCCATTCTCTGGCCAATCAGTCCACTCCTCTTCTTCATGGAGTTGTCTTCCTCTTTAATGGGGCGGAGGAAAATATCCTGCAGGTACATTTAAGTGACAAGTGTCAAATTTAGTAGCATTCCACTATAGTTCTTCTGTTTCTCTTTAATCTTCTTATTATTATTTCAACCGATATTTTGCCGTCGGATAACTTCAGCATACTTTCAGCTACAGAAACCATTCAAATATCAAACTATTCAGCCTTTGCAGCACATGATGGGAAAAGCTTTTTAAACTCTTTTTTTAACATGGAACTCAATGGGAGGAACCTTCAAATTCTCTTTTACCTACACCTTGCGCCAAATGCTACTCCTTCCACATACTTTCAGCTAGACACTTAATTCCAACTTTAGAATGATCACAAGACCTTCAGCTATTAAAATCGTATTCAGATTTTTGATATCTTTTACACTTTTTGAGATATTTAACTTAGTTTGGAGCTTGGTAAAGAGGCCTTCTTCAGATTTTAACATTAGTGTGTATTGCGCAGCTCGTTAAGTCTAGAGTGCTTCGATCTCAAAACAGAGTGCAGGAGTGCTGGAAATTCGCCCAATTTAATTTTTTTAATCTGCCATAACTCCCAAACCCTACACTCCTTGGACATCATTTTCCTTGAAAACGTCGCCTACGTTGAAAAATAAAAAACAATTGAGGGCATGAAGTCACAAAAGCTTTCAACATGTCTCCATTAAGGCCCATTGTAAATTCAGCCTGATCTTTCCTCACATCAGCAGCTGCACACCTTTTAGTAAATCGGCCAAAAATGCCACATTATTGACCCGAAAGTGCACAAAAAGCAGACTCCGATGCTCCTCACGGTCCTGACATGCTTCACGCGTTGATATTTTACCGAAAGCTGCTACGGTTCTTCAACAAAACGTTCAAATGTAAGAGGTTTATTTCAGATCAGTGGAAAGGCTCTCCTCTCACAGATCACTGCACATCACCATGGAAACCTGTGATCTCTGCACACAGGTGTTTGATAACGTCGTCACCATGGACACCTTTGATCTCTGGACTCACACACGACACAGGTGTTATGATTAGGTGCTCAGCACCGAAACAAACAATGACAAACAGAAGTCATTGCAATGCATTTGAGCTGGAACAATTTTGATTCAAATAATTTCACTTTTCTGCATTTCTCTGCTAAGTTCAGCAACACACTTACTTGGTTTTTGTAGCTGAAAGCAGCTACAGAGACTGTTCAACTAATACAATATTCAGCTTTTTCTGCATTTTCAGCTAAATTCAGCCACAAATGTTTTACAACATTCGCACGCATTTCCTGCAGGAAATGCATTTTCTAGTTTATGTTGTGTTTCCCTCTCTTTCATTCTAACTTCCTCCCTCTCTAACTATTTGTCCCCTTTTTTATTCTTCTTCTCCATCAGGCCAGTCATGGTTTCATTACTCAGCATCCATGGGCAAAGCAGGTGCGAGCCTTTATTAACTTGGAGGCTGCAGGTGTTGGGGGCAAAGAAGTTGTTTTCCAGACAGGTACTGTATCAAACAAAAGTTCTGTTTTTTTATGAGCATGTTTTCCCTCTGATATCCTCTGCATTTTAGTTTTGCATATATTTGTTTGTACGCATATCTTTCTCATGTAACTGGAAAAGCATTCAAATAATTGCAATGCCTTTTTTCTGTTAAACAAGTGAACTGTCTGAAAGTGACACAAACAAGCTTATGCCTAAAACACCAAAACGGCTACAATCAAAGACAGAAAGAAATAGGGTTATAGACCTTTTCATACAGGATAATTATTCTTTGATGAGATAGTTGTCCGATATATAAAATATCTATAATTTATTTTCCTGTTCCCTAAAGGTCCAGAGAACCCTTGGCTGGTCCAGGCCTACGTTCAAGCAGCCAAACACCCCTTTGCCTCTGTGGTGGGCCAGGAGGTCTTTCAGAGCGGCATCATCCCCTCTGATACTGACTTCCGCATCTACAGGGACTTTGGAAACATCCCAGGTAATGCAGAACAGTCTTTAAAGTACAAAAATAGAAATCTATATTTGAAGTATGGAGCATTTATGTGTCAAAATTGTCCAGTGGCCGATTCATTAAATGCGCTTTTATTCTATTTATTTTTCTCCCTCCTTTTTATTTATTATCTTTATAGGCATTGATCTGGCTTTCATTGAAAACGGCTTCATCTATCACACCAAGTACGACACCGCTGACAGGATCCTGACCGACTCCATTCAGAGAGCCGGTATGCAACACGCACACGCACGCACGCACGCAGTCTGCGGGGACTATATAGGACTGAATTTGATGAATTTCAAGTCATTGGATGATTGTGAATATCCTTTAAAAAGCTGTCTAGCTCATTGTATTGATAGAAAAGTGCAAAATAGTCAGATTAGAAAAATACAGGAATTATCATGTAAAAAGGAACACATTTACAGAATGTTGCTATTTGTTTATCTTTTATTTATACAACTAAGTTATTCCAGTACGGTTCAGTGCCATTTACTAAAGCATATGTTGATGATTATCAGTATACTACTATGTGTTGCAGTTAATTTGACCAGGATAAGCATGACATGATATTTTCAACTCCTCCCCTAGTATACCAACATGAACTAAACTCACATAGGTTTCATCTTGTGCTTTTATTTACCACGCATTGCAAATAGATTCAGCACTTGGGAGATACTGGTTGTTTCGTTCTGTGAAGGAGAGAGCGGTCACTGTAGCAGTCAACCTGAGTTGTAAAAACAACTGCCTACGCTGTTTTTCTGTCACCAACACATGCTGTGCTCCGTCCCTCTGTTTCAGACGGGTCAGCACTCTGCTGATCTCATTATGTCCCTGAGAACTAAGAAATGCACACGCGTGTAAACACTGTACATTGCAGCCACACACCTTTACTGTTGCACTTGCCCTCATTTGTGCATCTGTGTTGCTGAATACTTTTTTGCTTTACTTAGCAGACACATCCAGTCCCAGTCAGCACTTAAACCTGAGACTGTTGGCATGTTTCCTCTCTCCATCAGCAGGAACTAGACATCTCCCTCCTCTTATTCTGCGAACAGTAATTCTCAATGAAAGGCTTGAATTATTACACAGAGGAAGTGAGATCGTAGATATAGGTAGAGGGAATTTGTAGTCAATGGCCTACATTAGAGTCAGTCATTATAATGAGTTATATACCTAAGAGCTTGGCAATATAACTATTAAATGGCAGTGTGAGTAAAGTTAGTAAATATCATTCTTAAATTAATCTTATCTTTGTTTTTGTGTTGTCATAGTTGTATTTGGAAAGAAGAGATGTTGGTCTGTCACTATGAAGAACGGTGTAGCTAAGCAGAAAACCCAACAAGAACAAGTAGATGTTGTACACTCACTTGTTTACTCTTTTAGGCCACAGTGAGCCTACCAGGCGGAAGAACAATGGAGGTGTGTGTGTGTGTGTGTGTGTGTGTGTGTGTGTGTGTGTGTGTGTGTGTGTGTGTGTGTGTGTGTGTGTGTGTGTGTGTGTGTGTGTGTGTGTGTGTGTGTGTGTGTGTGTGTGTGTGTGTGTGTGTGTGTGTGTGTGTGTGTGTGTGTGTGTGTGTGTGTGTGTGTGTGTGTGTGTGTGTGTGTGTGTGTGTGTGTGTGTGTGTGTGTGTGTGTGTGTGTGTGACATAGTGCAGCACAGATAAAAGAGACTTGGCCTCGGGTGGCAGTAACCCACACAGCGACCTCTTACTGATCATTTACGTTGCCAGATTGTTAACTACATTATACGTATTTGTTTAGCCAATTGCATTAGAAGTCCTCTACATGTCCCACATGCTGGTATACAACTGTTGAGTAACTAGGAGAAGCCATTTAGGTCATATATCTGACTTAAGCTTACTCACACATACGCCATCATACACTTTGACACACTACTGTGTTATTTGCGTACACACATCAAACACTCATAAACACCATGAAAACACTTGAGTAGTGTATTCAAGGCTAAGAGGTTATATGTGGGAGAGCATTAAAGGTAGTATACATTTATGAATTTGTATCTAAGGATTTGTAAGTATGTGTGGGATATTTCTGCAATGGAAAGTAGATGGCAGAAAAAAAATCAGCAGGTATTTGAAATTCAATCAATTGTTTTAATTTATCCTTCATGCAAAAGTAACAGAAAATGCCTTTTAAGTCTCTGAAATATGGAGATTTCCTGCCTTTTTTCGCTTTTTGTAGTTTAGGGATTGGGCTAACAAAGCATAACATTAAAATACATTACATTTTCAGAAAGTAGTGAAAGATGTGAAGACCTAACAATGTGTGCTGCAGAGATTCTGTCTGGGTGGCCGTGCAGGGATGATACAGAGCATTACGTCAGTGTAGCCGGTCCCTGCTGGTCACAAGGTGATTCTGAGTCAGCAATAAAATGTACTGCTTGTGTTGTTTCAGCTCTGAAAGATGAACCCTTTGTGTCATTATGAAAGTTATCGCTTTCATGTTCAGTCATATCAAACACTTTCTTCCTGTTAATGTTAGGGTGGAAACAAACGGTGGAAACCGAAAACCAAAATAGATTAAACTCAGTATTTCCCATTTTGTCTCTTTCTATTCTATTATGTGTCCGTTTTTAAAGTTGGGATCAAGCCCTCTGGTTGTCTCTATACTGCAGAAATCAATGCAGCTCAATGGCTTCATTGTGTCAGCTTTGAACCTCTTCACCTTGAAACTCGCTTCCTGTTTACAGGCGACAACATCCTGGCGGTCCTAAAGTACCTTGTGAATTCAGAGAAGCTGGCCGATTCCTCCGAGTATCGTCATGGCAACATGGTGTTTTACGACCTGCTGGGGGTATTTGTGGTGGCTTACCCTGCCCGTGTAGGCACCATCCTGAACTACATGGTAGCCACAGCCACCTTCCTCTATCTGGCTAAGAAAGCCTCAATGCCAGGCAATGGGGGTAGGTCTCCATTTCCTGTGTTGGATGCATGTGTTCTCCCCTTTGGGATTATTAAAGTGTTTTCTTGCAAACTGTAAGATGAGAATGGCCCAGTCCAAACTTGCAGATAGATCTGCAATGATTAGTCAACAGTCAATAAATATTGGCCATTTATTTTAATAATCGATTAAACTTTTAAGAAATCTTCTCATGAAAAAATATCAGAAAAAGTGGATTTTTCTGTATTATTTGAAAATTAATATCTTTATGTCCTGGCTGGATAAAACATATACAGATATTATAATTACTTAGAGAAGCAGGGATGGACATTTTACAACCAAGTGTTAATCAATTAATCAGGAAAATAATTGGCTTGTGGAGTCAAATCACAATTGTTGTTTCTCTTTGCTCTAGAAGAGTTAGATGCTTGGTCTTCACTTACCTTTCATCTGCATCTCCCTCAGGTGGCCGATATGTCCGGGAACTGGCCTGTGCCACAGGTGTAGCAGTCCTGAGTTGGGTCGTCACGCTGCTGTCGGTGCTGATACTTGCTCTGCTCGTCACTCTGCTGGGCAGCTCCATGTTCTGGTACAACCACTTCTACGCATCCATCTGCCTGTATGGGGCTGCTGCCACGGGCAAGATGGTCCTCATCCACACCCTGGCCAAGAACTTGTACTACGGAGTAAGTAGAGTGTTTAATCTAAGTCTTTTTCAAAGGTATATGACATTTTTGGAGATAGATGTACTAGCTCTCTTGATGTTTTCAGTGTGTAGGCTAAGCTAACCTAACCACCTGGTTCCGGCTTTATGTTTTATTATCTAACTTGGCAAGATGGGAAATTAAAAGTAAATAATTTCTTAACTTTGGAGGAACTTTTAAATCAGAGAAGTGAAATGGGAAAGGGGAATTTTAAGAAATCACGAGTAGAAATCACACTTTTGGAAACTTCAGAATGTCAAATCACTTATTTCAAAAAATCCAATTCTAATGAAAAGTTGAATGGAGAAATGATGTGTAGCCATAGGTCAAGTCCGATAGTGAGTGGTTAAATATTTGCTCTGTTAAAGCGCGAAGAATGGACTTAGATTCATTCAACACAAAACTATCTTTAAATTGTGAGCTTTTGCTTAATGAACTAAGTAGGCCAGCCCTATTATATCTCATGTTGACTGATTGAGATAATGTTTAATGGGTACTAAAGTGCAAATAGGAGAAAGTCAGACAGTTCGTCTTGACTAGAGAACAGCAGCTCTTTGTGTGTGTGCTCGATAATAAAACTGGTGATGTGTAAGACCAGCAGCCATGTGGCAGTCACGTGTCACTCCTTTACCAAATAAGTATTTACTGCTGGCACACAATGGAGCACTCTCACTGTGCTTTTGATATCCACCTGCTTATAACAAAGCCTATTCTGGCCAAGAACAATGTTTGAGCCTTTTTGGTAAACTTCTTCACATCTCTACTTCTTCTTTCTGTAATTTTAGGAGCTGTTCAGCTGAAATATTGTCCCTCTGACATTTTGTATTTGAGATTGAAACCATTAGAGAAGGTTTATTTTCATCTGGAGCTGAACACATTGTGAATTCCAGCTTTCCATGGACATTTTCCAGGAAGGACACAGACTAACCTTTGTGCCAGACCACATAAGGCTTCATCCTCTCTAAATCTCTATTGAAAGAGCACAAGTCATCTTCGGCCTCATTTTACAATGGAGTCAGATTTGGGTCAATATTCTAGCGCGCAAAACAAGCTAGCTACTCACGAGCGGAAAATGTGCTTTTACACGCGTGTGAAATGACCCTCGCGTGCAGATTAAACCCCCGCGAGCGGCTATGCGCTCGCTCGCGAGAGAGACAGCCCTCTTGCTCGCTCGCAGGAGTGTCAGCCTCTCTTGCTCGCGGAGTCTGTCTGCGCCATGAGAGGTTTCTCAATACTCTAATTTCCCCTCCTCGATTCCTCAACTCCTCGGTCCTCCGGTAGTGACCCGGAAATTGATTTCAGCGCGCCATGTTGAAGGACATCTCATTTCTCTAAATGCACATCGAGGACCGAGTATCGAGCATCTCTAACCGAGGAGACACTGATGGGTCCTCCACGGCTCCTCCGCGGACGCATTTCCGGGAATGATGGAGGCGTGACGCACGGCCGGACTTATCTCAGCCAATGACAGCTCTGCATCCATCCCCTGGATATTATTTTAGAAACTGCTTTCATGGCGACGCGATGTTTACAGTGAGAACAGCTGTGAGGTCCGTGCAGAAAGCAGAGCAGTGTGTAAAATATATATATCACTCAGTATAACAGGCCTACATTACTCTCTGTATTTGTATGCTTTAGTTTAGTAGATATCTACAAACAAAGAGTCGATATTTTTCTAAGACCATTTAGTGCTTCACATAATAAAATACACAACGGCTGTAGCCTGATTATGCTTTAGGAGCTGTAGGTGCGTGTGGTACAGTGTCTAGGTGTGTGTGTGTTGTACTGTACAGTGCGTCGATGCGACGGACAGACGGGTCTCAGTTGGTTTGGTGTCCTGTGCTTACTTTTAATACTTGCAAATACAACTTTTGGCCCGTAATTTCAATTCCCCATTTCAGCAACCAGAGGGAGGGGGGGGATATATCCAGTCTCTGATTGTGTTACGTTATTATGAGAGTGCTCTCATACTTATTTGATTCTGAAATTATATATATATATATATATATATATATATATATATATATATATATATCGGGGGCGGATCTAGACAAATATTCATGGGGTGGCAGGAGAATTTCAGAGATGGCATCCCCTGGCAGAAGTATATGCTGATTTAATCGCAGTCATATCAACAATGTTAACTTGGAAAGCCACAATATTGATATTTTAACTCAATAACATTTGGTGACATTATTGTGGCACATCAGTAAAGCCTTACATATACATATATAAGGTGGCAGACATAATTGAATGAATTTTAACTGAACAATAACTGAATGAGTTTGTTTCACTCTTAGACTAGCAGGGGTACCAAATCTATGAAGACTGCTGCAATAAGTACATTAATTAACTGTCTCGTCGATGTGTGTCTGTATGAATATGATAATATTAACAATCATATTATTCCTATCGGCTGTCAATCACTGTTATGATTCATATATTCAGTGTTATTATTAAATAAACTATATTTTAAGTTAATGATGAATGTTCCTCAAAATGCTTGCTCACCCTCCTTCAAATTTGAAAGACAAGTAATTACTATCATAAATCAAAATATTCAAAAGAACAGTTCAGCGCCCCACAACTTCATTGCAAACAGTTACAACCTTGACTTTACATCAGATAGAACAAATATTAAAGAAGTGACTAACTGCCTCAGTTAGGGTTAAAAAACGTGTATTCAGCTAAAACAACATCGCTGCAGTTATTATCCAGTGGAAAGTCCTTACCTACTGGCCTAGTTCAATCAAAGTGGTTACTTTCTGTTGGCTGGGCAGTGTAGTTTTACACACCGTCTTATTTGACATTCTCAGGACTTGAAACAGTTTTTTGGGGGCAGAACCCCACAAAGAAGACAAATGTGATACACATGTAAGGTCATCATCTGAACAGTTTTTTATTCTCATCGACTCATCCGTGAGCAGAGCATCAAGTTGGCATGCCTATAACAGCTGAATGTGGCGATTACCATCTTGATCAGCAAAATGCCTCACAAACTTATTAAGATCTAAAGCTATGGTGCGTTTTGATTCAATGCTGAGTACAGTCAAACTTGACAGGCTCTTCTCTGTCATTGTAGACCGCAAACAGTGGCGGATCCAGAGTATTTGTGTTGGGTAATCTATGGTAGGGCTAACCCATACAGTGGTGGGGCTCAAGTCAGTATTTGCAATGTAATTACATACACGCTCGCCTTGACAGTGAAACGCCACACGTGAGGTTTAGATAATTTCCCTGTCTCAATCCAAATTGAACTGTATGAAATAAAAAGGCACATTTGTCTTGTAGTAAATAAAAAGGGCGACCTGGAGCCAATCCTGCAATGTTCCCACAAGTGAAAGAGTTGACATGCTGAAAACCCAACCCCTGCAGGGGGGTCTGGGGGGGATTCTCCCCCAGGAGACTTTTTGAAATACTAACATCAAATACACATTCTGGTACTCTCTTGAGAAGAAAAATAAATAAATCTATTTCTACACATTTAAAAAATGAATGCCATTTTAGTTTTGTGTTACTGTGTTCTGAAAGCTGAACCTGCTGCTCCTCACAGAGGGAAGAGGCTGTGAATTACTTTACATTGTGGATAAGGGTGGATAGCCCCCATTGTTCTGTGTGTCAAAATGAAAGACAGCCCACACACCTATCAATCATCAAACCGTGGGGTCTTATTTCATTACGTGTTGATGATTTCTATCAACACGTAATGTTGTATCGATGTATATAGAGATGTACTACAGCAAAAGTATTCTCCGTCGGGACTTCCTGCAACAACACCACGCCGTTATCTTTATTCTGATTGGCCAGAAGACATTATCAAAGATGTTCTATTGAGAAGACAATCACTACGTGACAAAAGTTTTCAAAACCGTTTCTAGTCTTCGGTATTTCCAGACAAGTGGCTACTAAATAAATCTTACTAACTGCTGTCTGTGCAATTTACTCCGCGAGTTGGCGGACTTTATTTTGCTTACTTTAACATAATTTTTCATGGTGGGGCTAAGCCATTTCTTGGTATGGCTGTAGCCTACCCCAGCCATACCCTGACCGCAAATACCTCATTCCTTCCGTCTACTTGGATCCGAAATGCTTCTCGTTTTGAGCTGTCCCCCGTTCAAATGAAATCGCCGCCAATCATATTTCCACGCTCGCGCCAGGGGGGGAGGGGTTACAAGGCTCGCGTCTTGTGCTGCATTCACTTGCACTCGGACATTAGAGATTTTCTCTCATAAATGTCCGATGAGCCTCAACTTTTCTTTCAAAACAAAGCTGCCAAATGGGGTGGCAGCTGGGGTGGCAAGGCCTTTTTCTGAGGTGGCAGCTGCCACCCCGTGCTACCCCGTAGAACCGCCACTGATATATATATATTAGGGCTGTCAAACGATTACAATTTGTAATCAGATTAATCACAGTTTAAAAATTAATTAATCATGATTAATCACCATTCGAACTATGTCCAAAATATGCCATTTATTTATGTATATTGTTGTGGGAATGGAAAGATAAATGAAAGAAGGCGGATATATTCATTTAACATACAGTATTTATGTTTATTATAACATTTTTCTGCATGTCAAAATGAAAGACAGCCCACACCTATCAATCATCAAACCGTGGGGTCTTAATTCATTACGTGTTGATTTCTATCAACGGGGAGTACTTCAGGAAAGTCGACAGAGGGGGGGGGGGCACAGTTCCGTTGTACAGACCGACGTTAACAGCAGCCCTGTCTGTGCACACGGAGACCGACTCTGTCGTCCGGTGATCTAACCGCCTTCTGGAAAAGCTTCACAAGTACGTCGGTACGCAAATGCGCTTTGTGACACAAGTGACGGTACGCATTTCAGATTATGCACATAACCTGCGTACCAGTTATGTGCACCCCTGTACCAGAGCCATATTATTACTATTATATGGCTCTGCCCTGTACTACAGCAAGAGTATTCTCCGTCGGGACTTCCTGCAACAACACCACGCCGTTATCAAAGATGTTCTATTGAGAAGACGATCACTACGTGACAAAAGTTTTCAAAACCGTGGCTACTGAAATCAATCTTACTAACTGCTGTCTGTGCAATTTACTCCGCGAGTTGGCAGACTTTATTTTGCTTACTTTAACATCGTTTTTCAAGGTGGGGCTAAGCCATTTCTTGGTATGAGTGTAGCCTACCCCAGCCATACCCTGGCGCTGCCACTGGTGGCACGTATGGGGCGGGCCATTCTGCACATGCGTTAAATATTTTAACGCAATTAATTCAAACAATTAATTACCGCCGTTAACGCGATAATTTTGACAGCACTAATATATATATATATATATATATATATATATATATATATATATCCGCATCTGTAGCATGTTATTGTCTCATTATACCGCACTGTCAATTAATTAAAAGTAAATATATAAGTCGTCATGAACACATCTGTCCATCAGACAGAGGGCTGCTGTGCCTCCTGTCATCATTAATGGACGTCTCTCCTTAAAATGACCGCTCAGAGGAGAGGAGTTCTCATTTCTCTAACCGCCTGCAGCTTCCCCTCCTCTCTCCTCGGTTCCCCTCCTCAGTCCTCCGCTCGCATCTCCTGTGGGCGGGACTAAGTATCGAGGATAGGAGTCGAGGAAAGGAGTCGAGGAGGGGAAATTAGAGTATTGAGAAACCTCTATGGTCTGCGCGCTGGTGACAAGTTTCTGACACTTTGAGGCGGAGCCACTGGACTTTGATTGACAGCTGCCAGGAAGCCCGGAGTTGCCAGGTTTGATAAATGCCTGAACTACCAAGCCGAGGAGTGACAGCAGCAAGATCAGTTGGACGAGATTGAATGGTAAAGTTGTCCATAAAAAACTATTATATTCGTAAAGTGTACAGCTAATATATATATCTCAATTAATTTGATATAAAAAATTGACACATTCATTCTAGGAGTGTAATACTTTTACAAACACTATAGTAATAATATGCATTCATTATGACAATATCATACTATTACTATAGGAGTGTTCTATAGTGTGTTCAAAAAACAACTACAGAAACACTATATATTATACTATAGTAGTACTATTTAAAATAATATAGTCTTAATCCGGAAACACCAAAAAAAACACTATAGTAATACTTTTACAAACACTATAGTAATAATATGCATTTATATGACAATATCATGCTATTACTAGGAGTGTTCTATAGTGTGTTTAAAAACAACAACTATGAAACACTATATTATACTATAGTTATACTATTTAAAATAATATAGGAATACTACAAAGGTCTAGTATTACTATTGAAATATTATAGGGCTACTATAGCTAATAAAATGGCACTACAGAAAAAACTATAGTAATACGATAGCTGGTGAAAAATACTACAAACTTACTATGGGACACTATACAATTCTTATAGTATACTATAGTAATACTATATATAGTTCATTTATAGTTCATTTCGTAAGGGAGGTGCTTACAGCAGACAGTAGCTAGCAGTTTTCGACAGATACAGCCCACTCAAAAATATATTGTTTATTATTAGCTGTACACTTTACGAATACAACGTTTTTTTATGGACATCTTTACCATTTAATCTCGTCCAACTGATCTTGCTGCTGTCACTCCTCGGCTCTTGGTAGTTCAGGCATTTATCCAACCTGGCAACTCCAGGTTTCCTGGCAGCTGTCAATCAAAGTCCAGTGGCTCCGCCCCAAACTATTCATGCTGGCGCAGACAGACTCTGCGAGCGAGTGAGGCTGACACTCCCGCGAGCAAGCAAGAGGCTGTCTCTCTCTACTTATTTGTACAAATTGCTTGTCTACTTACTGATCATTTTGTACTGTGGTTCTGTGGTTTCTAAACCTTTCTTTCCTGAGTGTAATGTATTGCTGCATTAACAGCAATCATTATGTTCCAAATTAACTCATTTATATTGATGATATTGATTTTAAACTGAATATAATTTCCTATAAATGATGTTAAAGTGGATGTAATAGTGGGTTTGTTTTTCAAGAAATGCCAGTGGCCTACGCTGTATGTTCCCAACCATTCATAAGCTACTTTTACCTGACTATTTCATAACTTTATGCTTTACTTTTAGCTATTTTACAATTGTAACTATCATTTTCACCCATTTATCAGTTAAATTTAGCTAACTGTCCACTTTCCGCTCATCGCTAAATATTTTCTTTTGCACTCTGAAATAAAACACAAGTGTAAGAGCTGATTCAATCATACATTAGTTTTGCCTACAAAAGTACATGCAAATGGTTGAATTGGAACTGTGTGTGGATGTAGCTCCACATCAATAAAGACAAGAATCTGCAGTGCGAAGCTCCCACTGGGGATTTATTTGTGTGGCAGTGATGCAAGACCAAACACTGCTGTACATATTTATTTTTGTATACGAGGGCTTTCTATATAACAGCTGGTTACCAAATCATTCAACCTAAAACACCATGAAGAGCAGGGCGAGGGCCTCTCAGTGACGCTGTGATCTGGATGTTCAGAACACTGTGGCCATGGTGTAAAGTTCCCCATGTAGAAACTAGGAAGTCAAATGTATTGATTGTTCCTGTTTGGTGTTCATCCACAACAGAGGTAGTGATTGTCTTTTCCGCAGTGATTTGTAAAAAGATAAATATAATTTGTGATGAATTTTGCTTTTATACAAGGCAGTGACTGATCTGACCTCATTATATCAGTAACCTATGAAACAACCTCCACTGAGTTATTCTACATGAGGCTGTTTACGTGATGAGCAAGGAGTGCGATTCTCAATTTTTTTAGCATACCTCTATGTCAACATAATTCAGTCCCAAGAGTTTTCTTTTTGGCATATTAATACACTCAGCTGATTCCACACACATCAAAGCGCTGTTGTGTGTGTTCCCTGCAGGGTGTGCGGTTGGTGGAGCTGGGCGATCTCTACTTTGACGTGAGCCTGTTGCTATGGTGCTGCAGCCTGGTGTGGCTCACCCAGCAGGGCCTGTGCTCAGCCTATGTCCCCATGCTCATGGTGGCTTTCCCCCTGGCCACCAGACTGCTGCTGGCCCGAGAGTTTAAAAACAGAGGTACACATTCAACTCAACTTTATTCACAATGGATGTTTAATGGTATAGGGAATCATTTACTAGAAACTGGGACACATTTGAATGGAAAATAGATCTGAGTTGAGTAAAATATTAAAGTTATTTGTTCATCGTACACAAAACTATTACATAAAAGCAATCTTTAGAAAAACAAATATTAAGTCTCAGGCTTTCACTAGCAATAAGTAAATATGTATTATAAATGAAAAGAAGATAAAGCAATACAAATATAATGATAGTCTATACATTTAATATCAAGCAGTAATTACAAAATAATGATTTCAATGTAAACAGGGATATAGTAAATATATATATGCATTAAGATAAGTATACATATACAGAAGTGTTAACAGTTAGTCATTTATATTCAGTATATAAAAGTAGCCTTAGAATGGCGATAACTGGATGACCATTTTACTTTTCAATTAATACAGCACCGTAAATTGCATGAAATGATGAGCTGTTTTTTAAAATGTTGTTGTATGTATGTTTTGTGTGTGTGAGGACCCCAGGAAGAATAGCCAATGCTCATGCTAGTGCTAATGGGGATCCTGATAAAGACATAAAGACATTAAAAAAAACCTACAGGGCAGCCAAAATATTCTTTAATGTCGGATCTTTGGCTGTTTAATTTGAACAACTGTTCCCTCTCTCTTCCTGCAGGAGCGTCACTGAAGTACAGTGTGCTCTATCTGTTGGGCCTGGGGCTGCCTTACGTCCACTTCATGTTCCTCATCTGGGTGGTGTTTGAGATCTTCACACCTATTATGGGTCGCAGCGGCACCGAGATACCGCCTGAGGTAGTAATGGCCACCCTCGTCACCCTGGCAACCATCTTCCTCTCCTCCTTTTTTGTGAGTATTCCCACATTGTGTACAACAATGAATACAAGGTATATATCTTATTTCTACAGAAGATTCACCTTGAGGTCACATTAGCTGCTTTCACACCAAGTACTTTTCCGTACTTTGTTCCCAGCACTTAGTTCCCCCATGGAACTAAAGAGCAGATCGCGTTCACACCGGAATAAGTCCCTGAGGGAAGATTACGCAAATGAAGTCGCTGATGTCACTTCTTCTTCTGCTTTGGGTTTACTGTCTGGCAGGCCACAAACAACTTCACGGCGTATACTGCCACCCGAAGTCCCCGGAGTTGGGGACTGGCCAGCAGCTTCTACTGAAGCCTTCCGAGTAAATCGCCAGAACGCCGACACCTCCTCATCACTCCACCGCTCCTAGGTTTTTTTTTGTGTTGCCATAAATTAGTCTCTCTCCGTTGGTGCGCTGGGCTAATGCTAATAATGCTAATGCCAGCAAATACAAAGGCGGCTTCACAAAACTTTTCAGAGTTTTACTGGGCGTGATTTGCAATTCGCCCAGCCAATCAGAAATGGGAACTTTTTTCTCCCCAGGAAAGTACCTGCTCTCTAGCAGGGACTAAAAAGGGGGGGACATTTCTCATGAACTAAGTTCTCTTTTTGGTGTGAACGCAAACTCCCAGGAACTATCTGAACTAAAAGGGAAAAGTACTATTGGGGAGTGTAAGCACTGACTGGTAGAAATCTGGTAGCAAAGTTTTGTTTAAACAATTTATTGACAGACATTATTTGCCTACAGATAAGCAAACCTACACGACGCTGAAGTTGGCTTCCGATTCAGAGCATCCGATTCGGCAGTTAAGGGGAAAGTTAAGGGACATTTAATTTACAGCGCTGAGCGAACAATCCTCCGTGTTTGAACCTCTTAAATCGCTGCATAGCCGATTTATTTGGACTGGATTATCCCAGAGAGTCTAAACATTCTTTATAACACAGTTTCAGATTTGTGAAACCTTTATTCTATTTGTGAAAATACAAAAAGGGAGATTTCAGCGCTTTTTTTACATATAGACCACATTAGACCAGGTCCTGATCTAAAACCACTAGACCTAGTCTCATCAAATCTGGACTGGATTATCCCAGAGAGGCTAAAGATTCTTTATAACACCGTTTCAGATTTGTGAAACCTTTATTCTATTTGTGAAAACAACAATTCCGCAACAACTTCATCTTCACCTGTTGCACTTGTCATTTCAACGTTAAAAACAATAAAACGGCATGAATTGCTTCGTCGCATTCATCTAGATCAGGGATGGGCAAATGGCGGCCCCCACCTCCTCTTTTTGCGGCCCTCAGATTAATTTATAAACAACGTAATTGATAAGAAAAATGTTTGTTACTTGTAGTACTGATACCGTCCACTAGACTCCTAGTTACGTCGCGAGCTGCGTAGATGATTTCAAATACCACAAAATAATCTGTGATGCATTTGTGTGTATTGTGTTTGTTTCCCGGGGAAACCCTCACAAGAAACACCGGCTGTTGTTATGCCTGCTGTGACGTTAAGTTGCCTCTTGTAATTATGCCTTTACAAGCTTAAAAGTTGTTTTTATCATCTGAATTTGGCGAAACAAGTTTAATATTCTTAAAACCAAGACTTTGTTTATTTGAAATCAGATGAAAACAAACTGTCACGGACCCTGCCGTGTTATCTATGATTACTACGCTTTTCATTCATAATTTCAGCGGGAGGGAGGGGGAGTGGCGCTGAGGAACAGCAGAGTGCGGGCTGACAGGTGTCTGTGTTGACATTCCCCTTATTGTGGAATAAGGGGAATGCAGAGACTGGCTACAAGTGTTTTAGGTTCAAGTTAGACAACTAATGTCTGGGTTAGTGTTCATGACTTAATGTGTATGTCATCTAATGGTTAATCTCAATACACACACATTTTCCGTGCTTTCCAATAGTTTAAAATAGTTTTATTCCACTGTTTAATAACCTGTTCAATACAAACATGCCACTTGTAAAAATGAAATAACATTTCTGTGAACTGATATTTGTTTAGTGAGTTTATTAGAAGATGTTCCCATTTTTTGGGGATGTTCCCTTTTGATTGTAAAATGTCAATGAAGATGTCAGACTTAGTATATTTGTTTATAATTACATACAACACATGGAATTGTTGTGTGTGTGTGTTCCAAGTGAATCTGCGGCCCCCTGGTGGCCAGTACATCAATGATGTGGCCCCCACCACCATCAAAGTTGCCCATCCCTGATCTAGATCCTCTGTCTCGAACCAGTTAACTAGCGGGCCTTCTAGAGCAGGGGTTCCCAACCCCCGGTCCGCGGACCGGTACCGGGCGGCGGAGGTGTTACTGCCGGGCCGCGAAATAGCTGTGAGTTTATTGTAATATTTGCAGAATTATAAATATATAAAAATATTTTATAAAAAAAAATATTGAATTTTCTTTTTACATTTTCGCACCTATACCAGTCATATTATTACATACAAAATAAATCAAAATTGGTTAGCATAAGGTCTCAGCCTCTCGTGCCCAAAGAAAGTTACCGGTGCGCCAATAGGAAGTGGAGCACACAGGAGACAACCGTTTCATCGCAGACTGTTATGTTTATGTGGGGAAATGGCAGTGCATACATTATTTGAGTTTGAGATATATTTCGAACTCGGACTTCATTTTAAGGAAATTGCGGCCCGGGGTGTAGGGCTATTTTTTTTTATTTGTAAAATCTCCTTCACTTCATGAAATGGCTGCAGCATCAGGAGGCAGCCTCTGAGAAGTGCAGCACCAGCGTGTACACACCGCCTTCACTGTGTTCCCCACTGCAGGCTGCTACGAAATGTCCGGTCACAAAGGTGTGTGTGTGTGTGTGTGTGTGTGTGTGTGTGTGTGTGTGTGTGTGTGTGTGTGTGGTGTGTGTGTGTGTGTGTGTGTGTGTGTGTGTGTGTGTGTGTGTGTGTGTGTGTGTGTGTGTGTGTGTGTGTGTGTGTGGTGTGGTGTGTGTGTGTGTGTGTGTGTGTGTTGTGTGTGTGTGTGTGTGTGTGTGTGTGTGTGTGTGTGTGTGTGTGTGTGTGTGTGTGGCGCTCTGCGTGGCGTGTCCAGTCCAACAACGGCATTTGTTTTCAAATGACCATGAACAGTAATTTACACACATCTGGCCAACTCCTAGGTTATTATGGCTGGCAAACAAGCCCAGGGATCTCACTGACATTTCAGTTGTATCAATATGTGTACAGTGGTCCTAATTAGTTTTAATTGTATCCTGGTTTTAAACTTTGTTAATATGTTTTGGATGCATATTGTTCTATTATTTGTTCAGGCTGTTACATACAATTAGCCACTGTTGTCACCTATATTAGGCTATATTAATATTTGTAAAGCGGTCCTGATTTTTTTGTTTTAATTGTATCCTGGTTTTAAATGTTGTTAATATGTTTTGGATGCATATTGGTATTTCTTCAGGCTGTTAAATACAATTAGCCTCTGTTGCTACCTGGTGAGTAAATACCAGTTAAACCAGTTAAAATTGACAACCGGTCCGCGAACGGCTGGACACAGGCTGTGGGGGGACACCCGAGACTGGATTATTGTCTGAAACTATTCTTTTTAAATGAATAATCCACCATAACATAAAAAAATCCTCATATTTGTTTCCCGTAACATCTTATGTTTCCCTGTGTGTCTCAGCTGCATTTCATCTACTTGGCACGGAGCACTAAGTGGATCCTGGCTGGTCTGGCATCAGTCTTCGTCGTCACGTTCCTGATGATGTCCTGTGGCTTCCTCTTTCCTTATTCGGCCAGTCCAGAAAGCCCGAGGCCAAAAAGAGTTTTCCTGCAGGTTAGAAGTCACACTCACAGAAGCACAAATATGTGCCCTCAGACTCATTCATAAACATGTATTCTAATACTGGCTAAGGAAAGCATATTGAAAACCCCCATACATTACTCATGTTCTATTCACTGGGTGGAAATCCATTTAAAAAGTAACATTCAATTGCATTTTTTCGGCCTTTTCTTTGGCCACACATTTTTTTGTGCCTGATTAAAATCTCTTGTTGACAGCAGGTGAAATACAAAGCCACTATTCATCGTGTTTCTTTTGTAACTGGAACACGGCACACCATGACATCTCTCAACAAGATATAGTGATTGGATAGAAGTGCTCTGATTCCACCTCTTGCTGATGTAAATCACAGAGAGCTCAGGAGGGACATGACAGGCAGAAATATATTTGTTTCATGCACTGGTCAAATGTGAGAGGTTTGGCTATTTTACTCCCAAAAGATTTCAGACTACTGGAAGGAATGCATTACAAATACAGAGGTGTTTATTTTAATAGAGTTTACCTATTTGTTTCTGCAGATTCATTGGGTAATTCCTCATTAGGCTATATAAATACAACATTTCTAAAACTAAGTAATAAACTGTGGAAGTTTCGTCATTTGATCTATTTGTAAACATTTGACCATATTCACCTGTAGTGTCTCCCTTCAAAGTACATGAAACCTTTGTTTCCTCCACCCTCCCTCTCAGCACACGACGCGGACCTTCCACAACCTGCAGGGCCAGGTGGAGAGCCGGGACTCAGGTCTGTGGATCAACAGTTTTGACTACACAGGCATCCAGCACATCACGCCTCACATCCCCGACATCAACGACAGCATCCGCACCAGCTGCCGCGAGGACCGGCCCTTCTGCGGTTACCCCTGGTTCCTGCCCGTCAAGTTCCTCAGCAAGTCAGTAATGCATAAAACATGCTTTTAGCTGAATGCGCTGTTTCCCTGCACTTTGTTTTGTTGAATTGTGAATGGACTTCATGTTGATTTTCATATTTCATATTAATCCTTAAAGTGTTTTGATTGCATTTCCAGGAAGAACTGGTACCTCCCTGCTCCAGAAGTGTCTCCCAGCTCTCCTGTGGAGTTCAGCCTGCTGTCCAGAGAGGAGACCAGCTGGGGGACGGTCAAGATGACCTTCAGTGTGAAAGGTCAGGAGCACTTAATGTAATCAGATCTTCACAAATACGACACCAAGAACACACATTCCTCTAAGGCAGGGGTGTCAAACTCAAGGCCTGGGAGCCAAATCCGGCCCTCGACTTCATTTTATGTGGCCCGCAAGAGCTTGCAAAGAATATCATATGTTTATTACATGGTTGAATGCCGCTTTACAGAAGCACATTGCACATAAACTACATGTCCCACAATGCATCTCATTCTATGACGTGCACACTGAAGAGATTTGCAATTATTTGCCATAGACTTCTGCTTTCAGATGTAGTTAATTATGAAGTTATTACCCTATCCCATAATAATCCAATGCAGAGGCAATAATGTAATATAATACATTATTTTATATATATTAAATATTTATGTATATATATTTATATATAGTCTTAAAGTTTTGCACTGGATTTTAATACTAGTTGAACATAACATTTTGATATTTGTATGTGTTTCTATATGTTTCTAGTTATTGTGCTTTTTATCTTGTTTTTAATTATCCTTTTATTATTTTACTCCCATTGTGTTCTTTTATATGTGTTCCCTGTACAGCACTTTGGTCAACTGAGGTGGTTTTAAATGTGCAATATAAATAAATAAAGATTGAGATTGAAAGTTACAACCGGCCCTTTGAGTGCAACCGTAATGCTAATGTGGCCCGCGATGAAATTGAGTTTGACACCCCTGCTCTAAGGACCTGCAGGCAGGGGTAAGAGACACGATAAAAAAGCCCCAATGTCATGTGACTTGAGTTGAACTTGAGTCAGAGGATTAGTGCAGAGAATCTCCCTGATGACGGCAGCATATTCAGACAGGCTGACTGGGCACACACAAAATATCTGGTTACACATAAAATGAGGTGGAGAGTTTACATCAGCACTGAGACGATGTCTGCACAGGGATATTTAAGACATGAAGTTATTGATTGAAAGGTCAACTTTGATCTTGTTAACATAATGAAAAATGACTTTATCCGAGGTCCATTCGGTAGCTGCTTGAGAGCTTTAAAACAAACCTTCGTCTACAGGTCAAGTTTACCAAGTTGTCATAGAAATGTTGATGTTCAAGAGCACCGTAAGAACATTGGAACAAGTCCATCTTGCCATAAAAACCCTTTGCAGAGGAACAGCATGTGATATGCTTTCATTATTATAGTGTATTAAGTCTTTGTTTACATTTCAGTTTAGGTCCCTGGTGCCAAGCGGTTCTGCTGTAACCAATAAAGTATAACCACTGTCACGGATATAAACTATCAATAATGGGATGCATTCATTTCTCAATTGGCTGATCTTGATGTGTCTGTGTTTACGTGCAGGCCCCAGTCACATGTCCCTGTATCTGATGCCCCATCGAGGAGCCGGCCTCTCCACGTGGTCCTTCGGAGACGGGACGCCTCAGTTCGATCTGAGTGGAGAATATTTTGTGTTCTATTCTCGAGGCCTCGACGCCCCCTCGTGGACCTTCTGGTTTGAAATACAGGTACTGCCTGCAGCCCGAGAAGAGTCTGTACACATTGTGCAATAACATTTTATATTGGTGTTGTTTTCATATTTTTTTGCTCAAACTGCTTTCTATTTTTGGTAAGAGAATATAATCTGTTAGTCATTGCCATCTGTTGGCTTGGGTTTTGAAGATAAATTGCATTGACATTTTTTTGGCAGAACATTTTTATATCACAGACTCATTTTCTAAATGTTAAATTACATGTTTTTTTATGAATTGGTTATAACCTGTGTATTTAAAGGAAATAATTGATAACAGTGGCTTCTATTTTTAGACAGAGCCAGGCTGGTTCTTTACCCCTCTTCCCTGTATGTATGCTAAGCTAACCTAACCAGCTCCTATGCCCAACAACAAAATACCCAAACTATTATTTGAACACTGTTTTCCTTGCCTCCAACATTCTGTAAATCACCAGGCACTGCTGCACCTTTGACAGTGTAGTATTTAGACAGATGTTGAGTTTTGTTTTGATGTCATTCCTTTCATTCCTCACATCTCTGCATTTCTGAATACCTTCGCTTCAGTGATGTCTGTAGGAGATTAGCTCCTGGCAGGACACAGCTGGGCTGCTGTCATGGGAGAACCTTTAAACTTCCAATTTTAAACTTCATTTGACCAATTGTTGAGACAAACTCCATGACCTTTTAAAGACTCTTTTGAAATCCGTTGCATAAGCTCAAACACATGCAGCGTAACTAAGCCAAAGACAAGGTGTTCTTTTCTTAAGGCCTGGGATCACTGCTGGTCCTCTCACATGGTAACTGTGTTAACCAGGGGTCTGTCCTTCTCCTCCTCAGCCCCCCAGGGACCCGGACCCCTCAGGCCCCGAGGGGATGATCTCCGTTGCCATCTCCACCCACTATTTCTTCGGACAGGACAGTAGGACTGCTCAGCTGGAGGAAGTCCTCCGCAGGTTTCCCTCATGGGCTTTTCCTTCGTCTTGGGTCAGTACCTACGACATGTACCGATACTGAGGGACGCCACATATCGCAGAGGACGGTGCTGAGGAGAGCTGAGGGTCAAAGGTCCCCCCCTGAGACATACAAACTGATTTTAAAGGAACAATACTGAGGACCAGCCCGGGCGCCTTTCCTCTCTGACACTCTAACACACTCCTGCTCCCTGAGAGACCCCCATCACTGTGTCAGCAGGCTTATAGCTAACGGAGCAGGAGGAGGCGCGGAGACACGGCAGAGGTAAGCCTATCAGAGAGCTTACAAACACAAGCCTCGTGCTCTCTCCTGGGTTAGCGAAACAAAGGGGTTCCGTTTTCCTTTTTTATTTTTTTTTAATCAATCTGTCGTGCCTTTGCTTTACTCGATTCATCTCACCCTCCTCCGCCTCACTTTCCCTCATGCCTCCTTCCTCGCCCATTCCTCCTGAATGAATAACCACTTCCCCTGCTAACCCCTCAGATTACATCAGGCTTCCTATGCAGGAATGAACACTACCTGTAGAACCACTGTAGGTGTAGATACATACCGATGGAACTGTTTGACCCTTTCACTGACTTTGACTGGAAACGTTGACAATTTGAAAGTTGCTTTTCACCAACATTTATATTATATTCTGAGCAAATCGTTTTTCTGTTAACAGTGAAATTACTCATTTTAACTCCTCAGTAGCACCACTGATTAGCAAGTCGTACCGCTGTGTTTACATGAGGAACGCCAACAATATGCGTTAACTGTTAGAGAGCTGGCAACAGCTGACTAGAATCAAAATGTCAATGTGTCCTTTTTAAAGGAGCAGCCTTCCTGGGGAGTCTGTGCAGAGGGCGATATAAGTCTTAATGTTTCACCCGGGTGGGATCAAGCTAACTTGTGTTGAAATGGTCTTGATGAGAACTCCCAGGGAAACAGGGGCAGTCTGAATGTCCCGTGACTAGCATTATTCCCCGGGGCCTTGAGGGTGAGCGGCCGGAAAGCCAACCAACTCCAAACTATAATTGTTACCAAATGTCATCACTATCTACAGAAAATACCCTCTGAGGTCATTGGGAAATAACAGACATTAGGCATCACCAAAAGCAGTTATATAGGTTTTATTTAAGGGTCAATTAAATGTAGATGCCCTCAATCATTTAAACGTTCACATCGGTGCTGCTGCCGACAGCTCTTAGCAGTATCTTATCTTGTGTGTGTATTGCTAATATTTCACATAGTTCACTCATCTCATGTGGAGCCTTTCCATCTAGAGCCTAAGTACCACAACTTGCTCCTTCAGATAGCCGGCCCCTGACAGCACCACGGTACATTCAGGGCCGGGTCACACTTGAAGAGAAGCGGCGCAGTGACTGGAGAGATTACACACGGGGGTAAAGGTCAATCTCTCCCGGAGGAAATGCACTCTGCGTGTTGCACTTGGTCGCTCATGTGAAAAGTGACGCAAATTGTAGTGCCAATAAAGCTAGAGGAAGGTTCAAGGATCACCGTAACATCGGTCATTTAAGTGCAAAGTGGTTGTTAATGCTGGTTTCGGAAAGTTCTAGAAATGAACAGGTGTGGGGGAGGGGCTTCACGGAGCTGTTTCACCACCACCTAACAAGCCGTCTGAGGGAGTATACTGGCCCCTTGAGTGTCACCGCTACCTCAGCAGTGATCCATACTTTGTGATAACAGCTTTTATTGTCCTCGTGTCGTGGTTTGAATGTGACTGTTGAACATATGGGAATGATTTAGCCAATTCATTTTAGAGAGATTATTTAGCACCGTTATGATGATCTGCAGTTACCTCTGATTTCTGCAGTCGGTTAAATCGCATCTGTTATCAAGTGACCGTCCCCCACTGAGGAATCTGTTCAAACAACAATGTCCACTGTTGCTTGTCTAAAGTTTGACTCCCTCTCAATGTGACATCGGGTTGTAAAGGCGTGGGAGAAAAACTCGTCTTTTGTCCGCTTTGTGTACACATGTCGTTGTGATCCATGTTTTCCGACATGCTGACATGAAGGAGGCCTTAACATTTCGCTTCAACGACACAAACTGTTTACTGTCGTGGACACCAACGACTCAGTGGTTTTTAAAGCTATCAGGTGCCGCACTGTTTTTATGCTGTTGGAGAGTTTAAACTTAAATCCATCCCAGCCTTAGACGACACTCGGCAGTTAACGGTCCTACTCTGCTCCTTCTCTTATGCACACGTCTTTAACGTACTCTAACTCCATCTGTGTGTGAGAGCAGGTGACACATCTGTCCTCAGTGTCCCTATAACTAACTAAACACATCAGACCTCTTCTGTTATGAATTCACTTAGACTGTATTGTAGGAATAGTTTGTTGTAATTGGCCGGTGAAAGAGATTTGATTCTACTCATCACGTTTGTTTCTTTTTGTCAATCCTAATAGGACCATATCTGTGTTTTGTGTGCGTTTTAGCCATTAACCCCAGATACTACAGCAGTGAAAGCAAGTCAAACCCATGGACAGGAGTTGGCAGTAATGTAAATGTGTGTAACAGATGCTGCTGCTGCTGCGTTAACTCAGTGCTGCTCTCCCCGAACCTCAACAGAGAGACACATCAGTGCGTAGATGCTTATGTAAGTGACTTGAGTTGATCTAAATCTGTTTTATTGAAAGTGAATATGCAGAGCGTCTCCGGGAGGAAAAGCTTTATTAACAAGTTTAAATGGTTATTTTCTAATAATCTGTGGAAAAGTCATATAGTGATTTTGTTAGACACTGAAGGAAAACATGGAAACAAGATTTTTTTCCCCAAATGTTCTGAGCTTCATATTTCCAACAAGATAACAGTTTGTCAAACGACCTTCAGAGTCTGACCATTTCAAGATGTGTTTAGAGTTATATGTGTTGGCGGGTAATGACCGACAAGAGGTCCGTTCGTTTCAATAAAAGCCCGACCACAGGAGGAACTGCTGTAAACGTCGGACACAGATGAAAGACGTCTCGATATAAAACGCTGTGAAACGGCTCCCCTGACGCTCCCACTGTGAGAGTAAAGATACAGAGAGAGCTTAACATAAATTAAACAGTGATTTGAAATAGTTTGCAACAGAATCTGATATATTAATGTAACTCAGTTTAGACTGAGAGGCGGAGTAACATCACACTAGGATGTAGCTTTACCTTCATCACACAATGTACTGACATCTATTCTGGGACAGAGGGAAACTGGATGTCCTTATTTTTTAAAAGATGTTCAAATTAACGCTTTTGTTCCAACATCACTCATGCCTACTTCTCTAACTGTTGTTAAATGAATGTTGTTTTTTTTTAAACTGATTTAGTTCATTTTTGTGATTTATTTGAAATGTTCAATAACTCCTTGAACTGCTTTTTTTTTTAAAATTGCATATTTGTCAGTCAATTGTAATGAACTGATTGATATGACGGGATTGATCTGGTGACAGGGTATCCATGTTGATTGGACAGGATGATTTGATCTTATGCAAAAAGCTTGAATTAAATTAGCACCTGTACAGCATTAAAAACGCTTATTACAATATTGTTGTTGGTTGTATTGTCCTTTTTAAACTCGGTTCATCTTTCAATAGCCTCCATGTCATGTGACCAATACCAGAAATTAGAATCAAGCTTTACAGATAAGACAACTGGTTTTATTGTTATTAATTCAGTAACTCATATCACATGTAAACACAAACAGGAGAAACACAGGCCACTCATCATTTTTAAAAATAATTTATTGGTCTTTATGTACAAGGAAAAAAAATGAAGTAGAAAACCAAACATGAGTAGAAAAGGCAAATGTACAAGAGAGTACGTTTGCAGCCGATGCCCCAGAAAAAAAGAAAGAAAACAAATCTACTCAAGAATCAGGCAACAATTTAAACTGTACACGGAGGGGGGGTGCACCTAGAGTACCATGACCTGCCCACCTGCAGAGAAGGGAACCAGAAAACATCTGCAGTATTCATCATTTCCCTAGGAAACTGTCTCGTCAGAATGAGTTTGAGCATCAATGGTTAGTTTCTGAAGAGAGGGGAGGGGGGCGGGTGTTTTTGTTGTCTCCCCTTTGCATTGTGAGACACTCGATTTGAAGCAACCGGTGGGAGCAGAAGGCCTCTGGACGTCAAGTCTTTGGTTCGTCGTGCTACCGTTTTTCAAGTAAAGCGCACAGCGGAGCAGCGTAGTGTTGCTGTACACTTGTTCGGGGGGGGGGGGGTTATGTTGAGTTCATCACTCTGCCCTTTTGTGAGTGTTTGAACAAAACAGGAAATTCATACATTGAAGAATTTCATACAGATACGACACCCGACTCATCTCATTACAAGAGAGCTAAAAGGTATCTATAAAATATAATTTGGTCTATCATGGTCAGTAAAAGCTGGGGAAAAGAACATACAAAAATAAAGCTGAGTAACATTTCGATACATTGCACAATATAATACTGACTGATGAACCGTTTAGTTCCTGCGGTAGAGAGCCAATACGAGTTTGATTTCATTAAAGGGGGACAAGTTTGTTATCAGTCAGTAAAAACAAACCGAGCAAAATTCAGAGGCAGCTATAATGCCAATAAATAATACCATAAATGAAGACTAATACGATTAAAATCTATTTGCATGTGATGAGTCACCAAGCAAGTCGACACATTCTCAATACAATGTGGTACACAAACCAGAATTCATAGTCTTAGAGGTTCAGGGAGGTGTGAAAGAAAGACGAGTCAAATTACAATTCTTCCATTACATAGCCAATGCAACCATTCTCACTTCAAAAATGATACTGACTGTTAACACTGCTGCTGAGGGAAGGAAGCATGAAGTCTTCAGAGTAGGATGGATTTAATAACACAAAATCTGCCTCGCTGATGAAAGGAAACACATTCTCATCTCCTAGACGGACACTTAAACCCAAATGTGTGTTTAAAAGCTGGAGAACATATCACATCATTTGGTTTTTATGGCGCTTTAAAATCTGCTCAACACTGCTCTGATTGTTGTCTTACATCTGGAACACGTGAAGAATATCAGACAGCGCACTCGGACATATTTGGGTCTGGTATCAGCAAAGGTGGTGTACGAAATGTGTTTGGAAACTAATCCGCGATCGTATTCTGAGAAATGCTCAGGGCACCACTTCTCAAATAATTCATACCATGCTTCTAAGGGGAGGCTCATGAAGGACGAGGTGTAATGGATAGAAAAATAATGTTATTTTGTACACTGTTACATTATTGAAAAAGGTATCACAAAATATTTTTAAATCATATGAGGTATGAAAGTATGAAACACCTCGTGCACGCTGTGTGCTCAGTCACACTTCCTGTAAATGGTTTTTTGTTCTACGTTTTGCTAGGCGATGTAGCATGATGCTAACACACTCCGGGCTCGTCTGTGAACTGATTCTTGCACACATTACACCAAAGGAAACAATGGAGCTTCTTGTCTGGACAGTGAAACAAATAAAACGTTCCAAAGCCTCCAGTTGAACTTGAGTGTCAAAGAAAAGCTACGCACACAGAATATTTGTCTTGGAATTTGAACAAATGAAATGTGCTGGTCCACAGCTTCCACACACCTGATAGGTGGCTTTTGTCTAACAGCACATTATGGTCTGTGAGATGTCTGCTTTGTAGCTCGGTATCCACAGGGGGGTACATCTGAAGAGTGGATAATACTGACTGAAGTAAGAACCTGCAGGAGAGGTACTTTCTCCACACACGCACGCACGCACGCACGCACACACACACACACGAGTATATTTCCAGTCCAGCCCCTGCTGCGCCCCCCTCCGTCACAGGTGTGAGTCCAGAGGAGGCTCCTGGCTTCATGACAGGGTGCAGTCGTAGGCCCCCTCCTCCTTCCCCTGCTCCTCCGTCTGCTCGGGGGGACAGTCCGCAGAGGGGGGACGGGGGAACCCTCCCGGGGGTTCCAGGGAGGGCAGGGCGAGGCCCAGAGGAGCCGCTACTCCTCGGATGTCCTCCGCCCGGGGCGCCGCGGCCCCTCCCGGACCCTCGGAGCCGCCCAGCTTGGAGCTCTGGCTGGTGGGCTGGAAGGCCTCGGGCTGCACCGCCTCCACCGCCGCCTCCATCAGGTCCTGCAGCTGGGGCTGGATCAGGCTCAGGAAGGGCTTGTAGCCCAAGCTGGAGAAAGGATGAGAGTGAGGAGGGAAAGAGGTTAAAGTGGGTACATTTTCTACCCTTTTTGGATTGTTCCAACACAGGGGTGTCCAAACCTTTTTCACCGAGGGCCACATACAGAAAAATATATGAAGGGCTGGGCCGCTCACTAGAGGTGAGGATTATTGCCTCTTAAGTTCAGTTATAAGTTGGAAACATCTATCCAATGTAGGTCAATGATTCTTGATACTGCTAGAAACACAACAGCCTTCATCACAGCTCTCCATAGGGTTTACTTCATTTAGTTTGCAGCTCATGCCTTAAAACAGAAGCTTCAGATTGCTTATAAAAAGATTTGATATGCAACTAAGTGATTGGGCTTTTTAAATGAACTAAGATTAGTTTGAAAATGTTTCCAACTTTAATTTATTTGAAAAATGGGCACAAATGAATACTCTGATATATATTTATGAATGAATTTGCCCTCATTTTGTTTTATACACGCCACTGTCATTGTTAAGACAAGAAAACTATATACAAGTCTCACAACGGGGAAATGTTCACTGTTCTGGTTGTATCTATTTTTGTTATGTTTTAAGATTTCCTATACATTGCATTGTTGGATGTTTGACTTTGGTCAACCTCTGTTGTTTTAAAATGTGCTCTAAAGAAACTAAGCTTGAATCTCACATCACAAACATCCAGAGTGTTAAAACACTTATTCCATGTTTGTGTTCACAGCTGCCTTAACCAATGCTGTAGAGTTCATCACATAATGGCTACTAATCACTTATATTCTGATTCCAAAAATGATGCTTTCTATGTAAAAGTACCTATTTCATTACACTTCAAAGTTACACCCACCAGTTAGTGGACACCCACGAGTCGACAGCCAATAGGCCGTTCCGGATGCTCTGCACAGTTTCCTGGGGGACCTCGGGGCTGTCCAGGAAGCAGATCACCTGCTTTATGACGTTGGCATCCCGCAGGATCAAACCAATCACCACACACCACTCCAGACAGCCCGCCTCCATAAACACATGAAGGAGATACCTGAAGGGGAAGAGAGGCACCGCTGTCAAATACAGGCTTATGATTTACATTGGATCAAAGTTAGTGTTGTTTAGGGTCTCACCTGAGCTGCACCTGTGACTTGTGCGGGCCTTTGTTAGCCAGCTCCATGGAGATGTGCTCCAACTCGGCCTGACTGAGACTCAGAGTGGACGAGTTCTCATCAACCATCATCCAATCACCATCCACCACCGAGCTGGTCTCCGTCAGGTCTGTGGCCGAGCCCACGCTGTACTCCTCCACTAGAGGGGAGAGAAAGAGAAGGGTTAAGAGAGGAAATGGGGATTCATTTAAATACTTCTCCTGTTAGTAACTGTTGTTTACCTTTGTTGGTGAGCAGAGACAGGATGGCGTCGTGTGTCTGTGGGGAGTGTTGGTTGGAGTGGGCGGAGGAGGCTGTGTCCATGTCCTTGGCTCTGTCCTCCAGCCTGTCCAGCCAGCTGTGGCTGGTGTTGTCCACCTGAAGGGGCTCCGTGTCCATGTCGCTGTTCAGCAGACTGTCAGCCGACTGAGACTTCAACAGCCGAGTGCTCAGCGCTTAGGAAACAACAAAAACACAACATGAAATATTAGGATAGAGCTGAGAGTATTGCTAACTGGGGAAGCAGAGGTTCATGTTAAAGGTCACCTATTATGCTAAACCCACTTTTTCATGTATTTTAAAACATAAACATGTGTCCCCTCTGTGTGAAGACATTCTGAACGTTTCAGGAACAAAGATTCATTCCCTTCTCTCAAAATCCTGTCTGAAAGTGAGCTGATCAGATTTTGGCCACTTTATGATGTCATAATGTTTTTTTGGGTTGTGTAACCATTAGCCAATCACCAACCAAGGTAACCCCCCCCCCACCTTATCACCTGAATCTCCTCCTAGAGCAACATTGTGTTCTTTTTAACCAAATATCTCTCAGAGCGGCGTGGGGAGGGGCTCCTTATTTTCATCTAAAGTAAAAGACAGAATCAGCACTTTGGAAACAGGGCTGAAACAGAGGGGATTATAGGATGCTGCAATGATCCGTTTGGTGTTTTGACCAAACACTTCAGAGACATGTTTTATATATAACCGATAACTATAATATATTGATGAAAAAGACTAAAATAGGGGACCCTTAATAAAACCTAAAAACTGTCAAGTTTCCCCAGACAGCTCCTGTGTTGCCTCGATCGTGTCTCGCTCACCTGGGCGACAGCGTCCGTTCTTCAGAGGCGAGCTGATGCTTCCCACGGGGATAACAGGGAAGGGCCAGAGGAAGTCCTTATGGAGTCGCTTCAACGCAGACACAAAGTCCTCGACCCGGGCCACGCGGTTCCGTTCCCGACACAACCAGCCGATGAGTTCGAAGCTCAGCTGTGCGGAGAAGCATCCCAGGTCTCGGAGGCGGACCTGCTCCAGGAGGTGGCGGGCGTGACGCCACAGCATCAGGTCGATGTACATGTTCTCCGCACAGTCCACCTCCCGACTGACAGGAAGAACACAGGAAGAAGGAGAAGAAGAATTTAGATGTTGCTGTGAGGACATTTTGAAGAAAACATACCCCGTGTGTCCCTACCCTTTAGCCGAGGGTCCCGAGGGCATACTGAAGGTCTTCTGCAGGTTGAACTTCCCCGTAGCGATGGCGTCCGCTGACTGCGACAAACTGATGCTGCGATTTCTGAAGAACTCAAAACCGCCACTTGAGCTGCTGGGTTCCTAAACACAGAGACACACAGTTCAACTTTCATGTTAGAGTGTAAAGTGTTTCAGACTAGCTTGATCAAGGACAGATTACTACCGACTAAATTGATGCCTGTTCTGCACTTCTTTGAGTTGCCTCTTTATGTTGAATTGTTATAAAATGGCATTTAGTCACTTTGATCGTCTGCTTTTTGAATAGTTGTTAGTATTTAAAACATCAGGAATGAATACATTGGTACTTGTTTTAAAGCAGGAATCGACATGGCAAATGGATAGGAATTAAATGACGTATTTTATACCATATTATTCCACTTTTTTCAGGTTTTGTGGATTAGGGAAAACAATAAGGTGGCATTTTCAATGTTGATGAATAAAAACACAATTGAGATAAAAAACGTTGGACAGATTCCAACGGATTGCTGACTGATTTCTATAGAGCTAGTCAAAGAAAAGTGTCAAACAAAGGAAATAAATGTTTGTAGAGATTATTGAAAGTTCTCTACCTGAGTGGTGGGTGTTGGGGGAGGAGTATCCATCTCCCCAGATCCGATGGCTTTGAGGAATCGGATCATGTGCCGGCAGAGGTCCCACTTGCCCTGCTCGAGTGCCGTGTTGAAGAGTAAAGTGGCGTGTTGTCTGCTCACTGCTGGAACCTCCATGTTCTTCACAGAGAGAGAAGGAGCAGAAATGGAGACAGATGGAGACTGTGAGCTTTCTTTGATAGCATGACGCCCTGAACAGTTTTAAGTCAGGTATCACAATGAATTAATTTGTGCTCGCACTAGAAATGAGACTTTGTTATAGTTATTAATAGGCTAAATAGGCAAAAGATGTCTGATCATCGCTGCATTATGCTCTGAACAGCTAACTGATCATGAACATGCAGAGTCATCGTGTCTCTACCTGCAGTATAATCAGATAGGAGGCTGCTGTGTCCAGGTCTTGGGCCATGAGACACTCCTCAAACAGATCTTTGGGGTTTCCCACGGCGGCAAACAGGTAGTTCCACAGGGCGTACTCCGTCTTCCTGGCACAGTGGACGATGGTCTGGAGGAAGAGGGGGAACTCGGTGATGAACTTGGCCACGGTGGGCAGCAGAGGGTCGGGGATGGGCTCCCGCGACGTGGCCTCTTCCTCCAGCACCACGTGCACCATCAGTTCCATGACGTGGGGGAAGTAGGGCAGGGAGGCACAGGACTGAGCCAGCATCAAAGCCTGTGGTAGAGAGGACGTTAAGTCATGGAATAAAACACTTCCAAATAAGTGGCTCAGGGACGTTATGTCTTTCCTCAAACTGGAAAAGATGAAATCATCTCCGAGGCGATTCCTGTACGTCTTACACTAAGTGGCAGCCCTTCTTCAATGTTGTCCATTTTTGTCTAATGGAGACACCGTCCCTCATCCGTTTCCTTTTATTTGTATGCTTTTTTATCTGTCAGTTTGCGCATTACTCTCTCCCTTTTTGGTTGACTGGTTTGTTTTGGTTATGAATGTGTGTTTGAATTTTGTATGACTTCAGGAGAAGAACAAACAGGGAACAAATTCAAAAGCATGGCTCTTCAGTCGATGTACAATAGAAGTTAAGACTACGACGATCACGGGTTGTTTTTATTCTGTAACTGTGGTTACCATTGATGTACCAAAATGGCTTTTCTCTAAACAAAAAATCTAATTGTTTTAAAGTAATGGAAAGGAGTCTATGTACTTTGTAGGAGTGCAAACAAGCAAAGCCTCATCATGTAATGGAACCGTTTTAGAATGCGTAAGTACACTCATATTGATTTCTCCCAAAGTATGGCGGCTCCTCGTACCTGTTCACCCAGGTTGCGCACCAGCAGCTGCCTCAGGATGTGGTGGAGGTAGATCTGGGACGTCCTCTCCACGGTGCAGTAGGGGAACAGCGCCTCCAGCGGCTCAGAGGGGCCCTGCAGCCCGTCGTAGAGCACCGTCTCGTTGGAGGCCCCCAGCACCAGGGCGTCCTCGAACAGCACGGCCAGAGGGTAGATGTTGATGTGGAAGGGCAGCATGATGCGTCTGGAGAGGAAGGAGTGGGGCTTGCGGTGGTCTCGGGGAAACAGAGGCAGCCACACCTTCATGCCCGCCTCGCCGCAGGACAACCACAGGGCCTCCAGCAGGTGGCGCTTCTTCCTGTTGGAGCGACAGGTGGTCCACACGTTCTCCACACACTGGGCCAGCACCACGGGAGGACAAAATTGTAGCTAGGGGAAAAGGAAAGGGATTCATTAACACAACCTAGACTTAATATGCTGCTCCTGGGGACAACAAATCTAACCTCAACTTGTATAACACCCTTTTTTGGGGTGCAGGTTGTGTTATGTTTCTATTGACAAGATGTGTGAAGTTGCTTAAGGTTTTAAGACCACTGGCATTAAAGATTATAACTAACCCCAACAGTGTCTTTTATAGGACACACCTCTGGTTACTGATTTACCATCACTGGCACTTTAGTCTGCTTTAGAATGCTTGAACAGTATTTAACATAAGCATTAAGCCAGTGACACCAAAGGCTACAGACCTGATAAAAATAGCCCCGTAAGAAAAAGTTATCAGGGCCAGCATCAACATCCCCTGCCATCAACTACTGAACGTTGAATGCATCTGTGGTATAAGCTAGCACAGGAAACGAATATGAACACCAGTGATTTGTAAGCAACATTTCCCCAGTCAGTTAGGAGGCTAGCAAAATAAATAATGTAAAACTCAAACAGGCTGTCTCAGTATTGGTTCATTGTTCCCCCTGCATGTTTTTGTAGCATTTCAAAGGAAAAAACGACTTAAAAGGTCACCCATTATGCAAGGTCCACTTTGTCATGTATTTTATACATCAACATGTGTCCCCTCTGTGTAAAGAGATTCTGGAAGTTTCAGGAAAAAAGACACCCTCTCTTTTTGTCCTGATCCATTTATATAAAATCCTGTCTGAAAATGAGCTGATCAGATTTTGTGCTAGTGGAGTACTTCGTGACCACAGAGTGTGAACGTTGTGATCAGCTGTTTTAGCGCAGTTCTCCAGTGAGGGGGGGGGGGGGGGGGAGATTCTCCCTCCGCAGCCGGTTGGCGTAGTTTTGGCACAAGTCCGTTGTACAGACCGACGTTAACAGCTCTCTGTCTGTGCACCGACTCTGTCGTCCGGTGATCTAACCGCCTTCTGGAAAAGCTTCACAAGTACGTCGGTACGCAAATGCGCTTTGTGACACAAGTGACGGTACTCATTTCAGATTACGCACATAACCTGCGTACCAGTTATGTGCACCCCTGTACTACACCAAAAGCAGAGCCATAGAGAGATAATTAGTTATATTAGTTAGATATTAGTATCTCTAGGGCACAGGCAATACATGTTCAGTGTCTATTCTTTGTATATTTACTAAGCAAAAGTATTCTCCGTCGGGACTTCCTGCAACAACACCACGCCGTTATCAAAGATGTTCTATTGAGAAGACGATCACTACGTGACAAAAGTTTTCAAAACCGTGGCTACTGAAATCAATCTTACTAACTGCTGTCTGTGCAATTTACTCCGCGCGAGTTGGCAGACTTTATTTTGCTTACTTTAACATCATTTTTCATGATGGGGCTAAGCCATTTCTTGGTATGGGTGTAGCCTACCCCAGCCATACCCTGGCGCTGCCACTGGTGGCACGTATGGGGCGGGCCATTCTGCACATGCGTTAAATGCGTTAAATATTTTAACGCAATTAATTCAAAAAATTAATTACCGCCGTTAACGCGATAATTTTGACAGCACTAGATAATATATAATAATAATTCAAGTACATCCTTTTTTATTGAACATTCAACAAATTAAACGTGAAATAATATTTAAATATATAAATGATATATAATAAATAAAACAAATAAATTAAATTATTTAAAAATTATTAAATAAAATCACACACAACCAAAACAATAAATGAAATAGACTCAGGCTGGAAAACAGAGCTCCCTTGTGGCCAAAACACACAATTGCTTTTGTGAAAATGCAGTAGTAAAAAATGTTTTTTAAAAATAAAGTAAGTCGGGATGGTGGGGGCTCTCCTTCTCCAGCGTGTTTGCTCCCAGCTGGGAAAACGAAATGGGGTGGTTGTGTTTCAGGTGCAGTTTAAGGTCGGTCGTATTGCTAGCTTTTGTTGCTACCTTTTTAAAAAAAATGCGACACACTGTCCGGCTCATTCAAGTCCGTAGGTTCGCCTTGTTGATTTGGCTTAAATCCAAAATATTCCCACACCGGGGATGTGGAATTAGGTTTTGCGACAAATTCCATTTCACTTCAAATTCCCCTCGAATAAGTCACACGTTGTCTTCTGCTTGTCTCTATATTATTCATTTGGCTGCTACACTGTTGCACGCGGAGTGTCCTGACATGGCTGTGTGTGAGCCCCGCCCCTCACAGCGCACCGGGCCGGCAGCCACAGCGCGCCTGGCCGGTAGAGTGGCCGCAGCCACAGCGCGCATGGCCGGTAGAGTGGCCCGCAGCCACAGCGAGCCTGGCCGGTAGAGTGGCCGCAGCCACAGCGCGCCTGGCCGGTAGAGTGACCCGCAGCCACAGCGCGCTTAGCCGGTCACATCATTATGTAAACAAACACGCATGTAAACGGCAATTTATCGAGTCAGAAAAGTTATCGAGTTCATTTTTATTTATCGTACAATAAGTCAATTAATTCCTTATCGCGACAGGCCTACTTCAGAGACATGTTTTGTATATAACTGAGAAATATGATATATTGATGAAAAATAGTATAATCGGGGACCTTTAAAGTAAAACTGGAGACAATGCATTGGTTATTGTTGGGACTCACCAGCTTCTTGGAGTTGGCAGGCGTCTCCTTCTCCCGTACCTGCGGCCCTGAGCGGTCCCTCTGCAGCATAATCAGCTGGCCAGCCAGGTTCAACATGATGCTCTCTGCCATGCAGGCCTGAGATGGACACACGCACACACATATGTTAAACATGAAGGTACTTTAGAGGCAGTATATATCAGAAAGTGTGTGTAGCTTTCTTACCTGCTGCGGGGCTTTCAATGTGATGCCGGTCTCTGTGCGCACAGAGGTGAGTGTGACAGAGACCACCAGGGCGGGGTGAGGGATGTAGCGAGACATCGACACCTCCTGCAACAACTCCACACTGGCTGTCGGGTGTGGACTGAAACAGGAAATAAAGGCGAACATTATTAAAGGCAGAATCATATCTTCCAGGTAAACCACTAAAGCTCCAACAAATCCTAACGCAAAGAAATGCAGGGCTTTCCGTATCCGAGGGAACAGCATTCGACTGACAAACAGAATCTCATTTTCTTTAAACGTCAATGCAGTCAATGTCGACAGACAACTTGATGTTGCTCAATTTAATGTTTTATTCAGGAAGGTTCCCTGATTTAATGAATCGCTTGTGTCTGACTTGAAATAAATGTCATTAAAAATAAGGAAGTAAGCAGGAATCCTTACAGATCTGGCAACCTTTAAAGGTTATGAAGACCGCCAAATACTTCATTAAAAGCAATGTATAATCTCAACAGACATAATGCTGAGGAACACTTCTGTCGTGTCGAGTCAATAGCTTTTACTAAATGCCTCTTTTCCCAAGGGGAAATGTGGCAGAGGAACATATTACCTAACAATATGACTACTGGTGCTGACTTTCCCCTCAGGGATTATTAAAAGTTGACGGGAAAATATTATTTATAGTATATTTAATCAACATAGGGTTTTCCTAGCCAGAGTCAGAAAGGTGACGGTGGGAGCGATGCTAGTTCTGAATGTAAGACTGAAGGTGTGATGTGTGATGTGTACCTGTCGTTCCTCCGCTCCAGGCTGTAGAGGCAGATGGAGCAGTCGGCTCTGAACAGGATGACCATGTCTCTGAAGACGTTCAGCAGCAGAGTGTCTGACTGCAGCTTAGTGACGGATGCAAAGGCGTTGTCCAGGTTTGCCGAGCGCTGATAGAGCCTCAACTAGAGTCAACAGAAGGAAACTTCAGAACCTGACTTACACAACTGGAATCTAGATAAACAGAAAGGGGAATTTAAGAGAAAATAAAGGTGGTGCTTCAGTCTCACCTGCTCTTGCTGGTCTATATAATTGTAACAGGCCACCACCACAAAGTCCTTCCACCAAGCCAGCCCTCCTGTCACCGTCATGTTCTGCTCCTACACACACATGCAAACACACGGTTTTTTATTTCAGCATGAAACACAACTGGCAATATTTTCAAACTTAACAAACCTAAGATTCCCAACAAGATGCTTAAATTATGTTTTGAAAGCTAGATCATAATACAGAAGATAACGACCATCATCTGGACAAAATCTAAAAAAGAATAGAGAATATATTAAATAAATCTAGAAAATATGTCATTTAACATGTTATTTATCTTGGCCTACAAATGTCACATACCTGAGTGATGTTTCCAAACAGCTTCCATTTTCTGGTGAATAAGGAGTAGTGTGCAAAGCCCCGCCTCCCTGCTACAGCCATGCACTGGCCTGCTGTGTCTATGGCTGCAAACTGCACACACATATATAAACACACAAGTCAATAAGGCAAACAATAACATGTAATGTATTGACAGAGCATAAAAACACTCACAAACACAATAAACAAAAACAGTTTTAATCGTATTAGCTACTGATATAGTAGCTCAGTCAGGTTTGTTTGTAAAGCCATCTATCATACAACATGTGCTTTATAGGCTTTTCTAATTCAGCTTATATACACAACCTTGTGAAGGCAGTATGATTAGAGTACTTTGTAAACAATACTGCTTTGTGTACCCAGGACTAGAGCAGCTTCTGAGTCTGAGCACACATGGGAGAAATGATGACTGTGACTAATGTTAGAGGAACCAGATCAGACCGGATCATTTCAAAGATGATTTAATATGTTTTTTTGTATGATTCACAACCTTCCTGACACTTGACCTAATGAAGCAGGAAGCATAACACACATTTGGATACTTACCCTTATAGGCCAGTTGCTCTCTAGGTATGTGCTGTGAATCTAGAGGAAGACAAAAAATGATTAATAAAAGATAGCAAATGATACCTTAGTTATATGCATTAAACAATACACATAGATGCAAATCTGCCCTTATTGAATACATAACTACCAAGCATATGCAGTTGCTCTCAGTGCATCATGGTTTTCATTGGTTGCAACTCAAGTCATACTGAAATATACAGACAACTATTTTGATAAATCATGTAAAAGTCTAGCTTGAATGCCCCATATTAGATGATTCCTGCTTTTCATATGAGAAGCATGTAGCATTTACTTGCACTACATTATATAATTGAATACTTTGGGGTTTATGAGCTGTGAAATTGTGATAGGTATTTATTGTCTGCTGTTATGATAAAATGATGAATCAATTGTAAAAAAAAAAAAATGGGCATATCCACTAATAATGATCACAACTCTTAAAGCCGCTGTTGCTGATCGTACAGGATGGCCTGAGGCTGCAGTCAAATATAATATGTCCCAAGAAATATTTCAAAACTCTGACCCTGTGAAATAAATCTCCCAAAAGCAGGTGTGATGATCCTTACCTGGACCACGTGCCAGTGCTTGTGTCCCAGTAAAGTGCTGAGTCCCTGAGAGAGAGAGGAGTCTGGGTTGGGGGGGTGGTGCAGCGGGCTGCCGTCGTGCGGGTGTACGTGTGTGTGTGGATGTGTGTCAGAGGGGTTGTTGACCTGCGACGGATCACCACAAGTCAGGTAGAGGCGGTCCTCCCCGTGCAGCAGCACCTGCTCCTGGTTACTCTATACGGCCGAGAGGAGCAAAGAAAGCATTAGTATTTGGAGTGTGCGTATGTGTGTACAAATATGACAATGTATTTTCCTCTCACCGTGCACGGGTTGACTGTGAGGGCACTTTTGATGAAGTGGAACTGCAGTATGCCGGCCTGCAGGGTGGGGTGAGGGGGGGTCTCCATCTCCTCCACCTCCTGCTCCTTCTTCTTCTCCTGCTTGATAGGGATCACCCAAAGGTGGTAGCCCTCCGCGCCCCAGCTCTGGAGGGGGAAGAGTGCAAGTCATTATGCAAAATGATAACAAAAAACATTAACATGTCAAAGATAAATTATATATGAGTAGAGAAAGTATTTAAATACATCCAATAAAACATTTAATAAAGAAAAAGCAGGATGAAGTGGATAGTATTTAGAAACATGACACCTGTACTCATACGACTCGTTTGTAGCCATTGTTTATATAATTTTAAACATTTTATTGATTTATGTAACTTCAACTCTCTTATTATATTTCTTAAAAATATTAACCATTTTAAATTGAAATGTCCCTTTAATGGTAATAGGTGGGTGGGACAGTATTAAATAATCCACTTGCCATAGAGCTGATTTTAATTGGTTCCTTCTTGGTACCATCAGAACGATACCTGAGGAGAGGGCACATTCAAAAAATGTTGAATGGAATTTGCATTTCATGAAGTGTGTATGTGTGTGTGTGTCCACCTACGCAAAGTCCTCGCCCAGAGTGCAGATAAGGTGAGCTCCGAAGACACTCCACAGCGATAGGCCGCCACACTCCCATGTAACCATGGTAACACTGTAGTCAGGTGACCAGCAGATCAGCTTGACTGCACCCGTCTTGTTATAAATGTCTGAACAGGGAAAGAACACATAAAAGTTAAAAAGCTTTAGTTATAGTTTTATATTTTAAATGGAGTATATGCTTTTACAAAGGGGCAATTGATTTATTGATGTGTATTCTCTCACATTTCACACTGAATCACATTATATTGTGATTTATTATTTATGTATTACTTTATTATTATTATTATTATTATTAACAGGCTAACCTGGCAGAGTTTGTTAAAGAATCTTTTCTCGTTGCTTCTGTATGCTCGCTACAAAATCTCCACATGTATCAAGACTTGCTAGAGAATGACTTTCTGTATAGAAGACAATTTGATGCACAAACGCAGCTAGAAGAAGTGACAGAACTTATCATAGGTCTAATGGTGCTGCCTCAGTTCCACAAATGGGTGACGTCTTCAGACGGCCCATTTTCAGATACAATAACATTTCATACCGGCCAATCACTGCCTAGCAGGCAATAGAAAATATTTACACTATTCCTTAATTAGATTTAAGACATTTTAATACCTTCTCATGCCATTTTCTTGAGGAAACTTAATTTAATACCAATAATAATAATTAGTCATGGATAAAGGAATTAGGTTCATTGTTAGAGTGGTGTTGGCCCTATGATGGCTGTTCCACCACTAGGGGGAGCCATGGCTTTAGATCCTATTACAGGACTAAAACAGATGTGACCTGAGGGGAATAACAGGCCTGTGAACCCAAGACAAAGGAAACTGAAGGAATGCAAAGGATCTCACAGAGGAATCTGAGCGGATCTGTGACCAGAGAGGAGAGGGACAACCAGAGAGGAGAGGGAAAGAGAGAGATGTGTTGTGATACCTGGGTAGTGTTTGGGGGTGAGCTCCAGTTTGTGTGAGAGCTGCATTGATCCTGTCGCAGTGTCTATCGTGTACACCAGCACTGAGCCGCTGTGATGGAAACAAGTTGCGTCAGGGAGTAAAAGCTGTGCAGTGATACAACATGAACAAACTACAGGTCAGTAGGCTGCTTCACTGCCAGTGACCTGGGGCTGTAATTTAGAGCTGCACCTCCAAGCTACACCTCTCGTTGACTGCACATACACACAAGCATGTACCTCTAACTCAAAAACACGATCAAGGTCATTATTTGAGTTGTGTGTGTGCAAATGATTAATCATAGAGGCTTTCATCTAGTTTCTTCAATTGCTGCTAACTGACATGTTACCTCCTGCTCATTCATAAGTGAAAATCACATCAGAGTATTAAGCACTTTGATCTAAAAGGTCAAAAGGTGCAAAATCCCAAATTGTTTTAAAGACTGAAAATATGTTCCTCTTCTACAGCATGACTGATTTCATCCTCTACTTTATCTCCTCGTTAGGGAAAATATGACAAAGAAAAAGACTACTGCATGTGCGTCAATGAGGTACAAAACCCAGACAACTTTCAGACTGAGATTGAGAAGTAGATGAGGAATTCCTGCCAACCTGACAGATTGCACAATCCATTCTGAGTTTTTAAACAAGCACACACTAGGTAAGCCTCTGCAAACACAAACGGACAGATTCTCACACTGGACACACACCACAAGGACAACAATGTACCTCTGGAACACAAGGGTGCAAACAAACAGATACAGGATTTCACTTATTTGTAAATATTCAGACCGGGAGACACGTACCTGGCACAGCCAAAGGCCATCAGTCTGTACTTGTTGTTGACAGCCACGCAGGTACCGTCAGTCACATCTGCTGCCCAGACGCCCTGCAGCTGCTGGACACACACATGCCAAACATGTTTGAATAACAAGTGTGTGTGAAGTCGGTCGCAGGTCAGCAACATGCGTTTAAACTGCTTCATTCTTTACATGTATCTCATGGATGTACTGAGAAGTCTAAATGAGACTCTACAACAGACTGCTTGGTCCCGATTTGAGTCAAACACTGGACTCATCTTGAAGAAGCAGTAAATAACACCCACTTTCCAATTTCAAGATAATGTAATCGCCTTTTAAATGCTGCCTAGATAAAGTAATAGCCGCGAGGCCTGTAATGAATCATCGTATCATGATATTAATTAAAGAAATTGAGCTGCCACTGCCAGCGCTATTTATGAAACCACAAAAACTTGTTGACCAGAACATGTTGCCTCATTGCTACAGATGATCATCTCGGTGTCGCTTCTCAAAAGCTCCCTTATCTTACACTTTGCCTCTATGTATGTATTAATGATAATCGTATATGTTCCTTAAATGATGCCCTCACATGAATATCACATCATATGGCTGTTTATAAATGCCCTTAGCCACTCAAAAGTGGGACAAAGGCCTGGTTAACATTTCATTTCCTGATAGTTTGGTGACAGTTCCGCTGTCACAGACGTCTTAAAAAGAGGAATCAGAGACTTTCTTCAGCCTTTAAATGAGTAACTATTATATTGTTCATAATCTATGTGTGGATGTTTGCCCTTCAGTAAACTGTGTGCTCGTTTTAATCTGTGAGTATTCTTACATCTGCGGTGATGGTGTTGGTGAGCGGCGTGATGAAGCCCAGGCGTCCGTCACTCAGCACCACAGCGAAGCCGTCCAGCGTCACACAATACTCCATACAACGGATATACACTCCCTCCAGGTCAGGAGAGGGACCACCTGAACACACACACAGGGGTGGAAGTATTATACCATACAAAAGGACTGAAACAGGAGCTGAAGTAGCCAAAACATGTCTGTGTATATTCAAAAAGTCCACTTTGTATTGAGATTTGATATCGTAGCATTAGAAATCAGGACATTTACTGTCAACTAGAATAATGTGTGCTCTCTTCGCTTATGTTCAGCTATGTGTTTGGGTCTCCTCTAACCTCGAGCAGACTGCAGGTCTAGTGAGAAGGGGATTGTCGTGAGGCAGATGGCTTTGCGTCCGTTGCTGCCGAGCCCATCCCAGTGCAGCACATGCAGGTATCCGTCTGCAGTGCACACCAGCAAGTCCTCCTGGAGGGACTGCAGACTGGTGGGAGGAGGAGGAGGAGGAAACACAGAAATGAGCATTGAGGTTCAAAAGCTAAGACAGAAAGTGTGGAGGAGGAAGTGAAAGAAAGCAGGCAGGGGTGGTAGGTAGGAAGTGGACATGAGATGATAAACAGCAGTGTTAGAAAACAGAGGAGTAGTCAGCATCCAGCCGAGTGGAGCCTGAAGCGTTCACTGGGCAGCTGTGATGAGGCCACACAGCTGCCCGTGCCAACTCTCACTGTCCTCTATATACACAAGGGAACAAACAAACAGTGTGCTTGTGAGTAAAGACCTTCATTCTGTTCCCACATCCATAACAGGTCTAAGACTTAAGATGAGGATGGGACAACTAAGAGGAGAAAAGCAAGCAAAAAAGAAATACAATTGAGAATGTCAAGCGAAGTTGGCTTTAACTGTGGAGGAAGCAACAACTTGTTCTGCAGTGTAACAGCAGGAGATACCCACTCGTCAAGCTGTGCCTTTGAAATGCCGACAGGAGTTCTCTCATTCACACGACTACTCTGTAATCTCTGTCAAGTGCACACAGCGGAGATGTGACAGATGAACACAAGGCATTGAAAGACGCAGGCGGTATAACCACAAGACAAACACAAATAGTGACAAAAGAGCAGAGCCGTTCCAGTCACTCGACAAACAAAGACGTCAAGATGTGGGGATGACAAGAGTAAAAGGTGAAAAACTAAAAGGAAAGAAGCACAAAAAGGAGAAAACCCAAGAAAATAAGAAGGAAGGAGACACTAGATCTTATCTGAGATGAGGGACAATCGCACCACAAAGATAACGGTGTGCACTGGTAGCTGGAGAGGTGCCAGTTCCTCTCCTGGGAACTGCAGAGGAGTCCTTGAGCAAGGGATTGAACCCAAACAACTCCTTGGCACAGGAAAACCTGGCAGCCTCTTACTCTGGCACCTCTCCATAAAACTGCATGGGATGTGCATATCCGTATGTAGATCTACCGTGTATATTTTCTTCTCACTGACCGTACATTTAACATTGGCTTAGATGAAAATGAAAGGACTTGCTCAGATAAATGTTTTGAATGAATGCTGTGATCTCACATCTAGGGTGGTTTTAAAAAGATGTTTTATTTTTTACAGCTGGCCGGTTTGTGCAGTGTGTCAACATCGCTAAAGTCTTACAAATGGATCTGTCTTCATACAGGTAATGCTGATTTATTAAAGTATTACAAAAATCAGGTTGAGCCATCTAAAATGGTGACAAGCCATTTAAACAATGAAGTAACGAATTCATCCAAATAATATGTTATGTAGCTGACGAGACGAAATAGAAACGGCTCCTGAATATGTAATAAGCAGCTTAACAGGTAATCAATCTCACTTAAGTGAATTTCCTAAAATGCCTTGTTTATAAGCTGAATAAATACCGTCTAGAAAACGGATGAGGCTGATTTAAACCCGTTTACGCTCCAGGCAGCGCTTAATCCCATCCAGCCAGCACTGAAATAAAGTTAGCTTCTGTCGTCCTTTCATCAATCATCACTAAACCCTTCCACCCGCCTAATTTCATCCGTCCATCACGTCGCACACATCCATGATTCTCTGCAGATTTGTAAATTCTCTCTGCCGTTGACTGAAGGAGCTGAGCCTCAGCCATCTCTCACTGCCAATGTTGACTTTCCATTAGAGGAGGAAGAGAATTTCCCCAGTTTTATTCTGAGCTAAATGCCCTTTCCATGCACAAAGAGAGGGTCACTTCTAACAGCTACAAGTATGGAGGACATTATTTCAATATCCCCTGGTGAGCTGCATAAGCAAACATAACATGACTGCAGTTTAAATCATAGTGTCAGTGAGTTCCACACTTTGAAATGTATAATAGATACTAAATGCAAGAGCTTATCAAAAACAATGCTTTTTTTGTGTCGTTTTTAATTGAAGACAACTCGCCAGTTTGTAGTTTACGTCTTTAGAATATTTTCTGAAAGAATAGGAACCTTTCTGTATATACAATTGTAAAGCAATGCACAAGGGGAGGGTTAAAAAACATCAAGACATAACCGTGATCATATCTTTTGGTGTGATTTTGAATCTTAGCTGGGGTCTATGTGGGGAAGAGGCAGAGGGAAGACACAACAGAGAAAACCAAGAGGGAGATAAAAACGGAGAACGAGAGAAGGAGATAAGATGTTATCATACCTGGTGATGGGGGCCTCCAGATCCACAGGCTTCTTCATCTCTAGAGACAAAGCAGGGGCACACTGTTCCTCCTTATAGCCCGGAGTCACCTTCACACGAGGACTCCCTCTGTGCAAACACACAATATAATGATACACAGAATCATTGGAATGATTTAGGAGGAGAACTTGAGGGTGAACAGGAGCTGGAAAGGATCACAGAATACTTCCCGACTTGCCTGACCTCTGCTGGTATGCTGTCAAGGAATGTGAAAGACACACACACACACACACACACACACACACACACACACACACTCTGGCCACACAACACCACATACACAATAGAAATGGACACTTGATACAAAGCACAGAAATGGCGGGATTAGTAAAGGAACAGAGACAAGCTTGGGGGCACCTCACTGGGGGCACACACTTTGCTAAAGCGTGTGTGTCATCGTGTGTGAGTGTGTGTGTGCTGCACTCACTTTGGATAGACAGGCTCATAGAGGTACTTGTCCCCCCCCCCACCCAGCACATCAAACAGGAGGATGTAGCCGTTGGCAGTCTGAAAAACAGAGAGAAGGGACTGCCATTAAAAAACACATCAATATAGTTCAGTCACTGTGTCTTTCTCAGACAGAGAAATGGAAAGAGAAGTGTCGGGTAAGTAGAATTTATATTTGTATTATTTGAATGTCCTCACATATGCAAAGTCACCCCTTGCCTTTTTATGCAGCAAACTGGAAGGAAGAAAAAAGGTCCAGCAGTAAACAAAAACATCATCCGTCACAGAGAAGGCAACAGAATCCATTACGCTGTGCGTGCTTGTTAAAAAAAGGACCTTCTAATTATCTCAAGAAAACCGAATCCACCCCCATACGGTTTGATGTAGAGTCCATCTGAATCCTGAAGTCTTGAACAGTATTTTATGTAGGGCTGCTCAATTAATCGTATTTTAATCGCGATTACGGCTTGCAACGATTACGAAAACGTAATCTAAATAAAATGATTATTTTTTTATTCAGTTGAATTATACTTAAAGTAAAGGGTAATCAACTGTGAAAAACATACTGTTCACATTTTTTTTCTTCAATAAATGGATGTTTTCAAAGTCAATGAATAATCGCAATTACAATGATTGACCCACATAATCGAGATTATGATTTTGCCATAATAGAGCAGCCCTAATTGTATCTGTAATTCATGGTTTTCCCCTGTGAGCTATTAAGGATTATATTCACAATACACCTGCATAGTAAAGTAAATATTTGTATGCGCAGGGAATGATAGTTGACATTCTCCTGCAGAGCAAACTCCTAAAAAGGCTGGGCTGTTACTGATAATGATGCGGTTTTTTTAAAAACACGCTCCAGGCTGTGAACTGTGGAGAAGCTTACACTATAGCTTGCATCCATGATGTCAAACATATTAGCGGAGTTAAGCACAATACTTGGGAGAACAACAGTGCAGAGATGTTCACAAGTCTTTTTTTGCAAGTCCAAGTCAAGTCTCAAGTCTTTGGTCACGAGTCCAAGTCAAGTCTCAAGTCTTTGTGGGGTGAGACTTGATCAAGTCTCTGGTCACGAGTCCAAGTCAAGTCTCTAAAAAAATAAAAGTCTCATGTCTCTTCTGGTTGTAATAAGCCTTCTATTGTCTGCTGCTATCCAGTCTGTTAAGAATACTGCACAGCTATATCTAAGAAATTCAAAGCATTTACTGTGTTATTATCACTCCTATATCTATTAGCATACAGTATCAGTACTGATTAGTTGTTTGTTATATGATCACTTTAAACAGGCTATTGCAATGCAATATGATTAACGTTACCGACCTTTTTTATGTCATGTCAAGAGTTGGATGTCAACGCCACTCAACTCAAACAAGTGTGACAAGCAATTCACTAATCTTTTCAAATATTCAGTTACAAAGCTAGTAGCAAGCTAAGTTAACATTACATAGCTGATGCCGAGCTAAACATGTTTGCTAACCGTCCATGCGTTAATGTGACTGACGGACCTCTCCGGGTGAGTTTTCAAGTGCCTGATGAAATTCAAGCCCGGCTAAAGTAACTGGATGGCCTACCTGCCTGTCAGCCTTCCATCTGGGCACAAACTTATCTCGTGCCCTCATTGGTCATGTGTGCGTTTGTGTGTGTTGGAGGAGGCGGGCTCTATAAGGAAGTAGCAGCCTCTAGCAGATTATCTCCGGTTGTATATTTTCAAATTCTAGCGATCTCGAGCCGGTTTCTCTCAAATTGACCTACCCCACCTTTAATACGGAAAAAATAGAAAACACAATGATTGTTCACGAGTCCCAACACACGAGTCCAAGTCGAGTCTGAAGTCTTTTGGTCACGAGTCCAAGTCAAGTCTGGAGTCTCTGTGTGTGCGACTTAAGTGCGACTCGAGTCCGAGTCGCAGACTCCCCATCTCTGCAACAGTGACACACACACACACACACAATACATACAATTAGCCTCTGTTGCTACCTGCTGGTGGTGAGTAAATATTAAAATCAGTTCAAATTGACAACCGGTCCGCACATTTTTTTGTATGTATCTGCCGGTCCTTGGCACAATAAAGGTTGAGAACCCCTGATCTAGACCAGGGGTTCCTAGTTAATCTTTCACCAGAAAACCGTTGAAAATGGCTTTTATGATGTTCCGAGCGATTCGGCGGATCAGCCTGGTCTCAGCCTCTCGTGCGCACGAGAAAGTTACCGGTGCGCCAAGTAGGAAGAGGAGCGCACAGGAGACAACCGTTTGATTGCAGACTGTTATGTTTATGTGGGGAAATGGCAGTGCATACATTATTTGAGATATATTTCAAACTCGGACTTCATTTTAAGGACATGTCGGCCAGGGGTGTAGAGCCATTTGTTTAAGCACCGGATTGGCAAAACAGGAGAGTAAACCATGCCTTGATCTATGAATTCATGTCCAGGACTCTCGCAGTATCTGCTGCCCGCAGCTGTTTTATAGAAGGAAAACCTCCTTCACTTCATGAAATGGCTGCAGCATCAGGAGGCAGCGGGACGTATACTCCGCCTCTGAGAAGTGCAGCACCAGCCAGCGGGTAAAGATGTTCCTTTTTACGCACCGCCTTCACTGTGTTTACCTTCATCAGAACAGCTTAAGAGTGACTACAGGCTGCTACGTGTTAACCACACACACACATCGAACTGCCCGAGTGCTCCCCCTTTTAATAGTTTTATGAAGGAGATGTCCAGTTACCAAGGCGCATGATGTGTGTGTGTGTATGTGCTCTGCCCGACACCGTTATTTGTTTTCAAATGACCATGAACAGTAATTTACACACATCTGGCTAACTCCACAGGTATGTGCGGGTGTTCCCATAAGAAGTTAGTTTAATCTTGATGTTGTGCTAAATGCTGTCGACACACACACACACACACAGTTGATTTATCGGTTTTCCCGTTTTGGTTTAAAAACTGAATAACGTTGGCTTTTTGGTTTTCCAAAAAACGACACTGGTTCTTTTTTAAACGTTGTTCATATGTTTTGGATGCATATTGTTCTAGTATTTGTTCAGGCTGTTACATACAATTAGCCTCTGTTACTACCTGCTGGTGGTGAGTAAATATTAAAATCAGTTCAAATTGACAACCGGTCCGCGACTGCACCATGACCTTTACCGAGTTTCATTAACCATGAGGTGATCCTAAGACTTTGAGGAGATATAATCAATGTTACATGCATTACGTATGTTAAGAATTCATCTATTCTGCACTGAGACTGCAGAGATGAAAGAGCCATTTCATATTCACGTTGGCACTGTATATAGTTCAATATGAACACAGTAGGACCCAGTCTGATTACAATGACCTAGTTTAGTTATTAAAGCCCGACTTACTTATGCAGCCCACATAGAAAACGAGTAAGCACTCGCAGAGCGTGTACCTGCACACCGGCTGATCATTTAACAACAGGAAATGTTTTTAATTTTTGAAACTGCATGTGGTTCTGCATCTTAATGTGATGGTTCATTACCAATACACAGTTAACACTTATTTAAATTGAAACCACATGAGAAGACACTGTTATTCAGGTATTTCTATAGGTGTTGTTATGGTTGTGAACCTACTCGTTAAACCCTAACAATGCTCATTACGTACCCATATCTCTTATAGAAATGAAGGCAAAAAACCAAATATTACCTTCTAAAGTGTGCTGGAGTAGAAGTATAAAGTTAGGTAACATTGGCATCTCATTTTACTTGAGTCCGGTACATTTCTTTAGTAAATCTACTCTCCATTAGTATTTATTGACAACAGACAGTCACAGAATCAGACAAAGCTTCTATCCCAGACGCGGGCTTGTACTTCAAAAGCATGCCTATTACAGAAGGAAGGGATCTTCACAGAAGTATCAAGGATAGGAGGGGGAGGGGTGGTACAACTAGTTGGCAACCCAGGGCAAACTTCAGCAGTGTCTCCCTCTATCAACATCACTTCCCTTTCATCTGTGGTTTGATCACACTACATACACAAAAGCATTCACACAACCATTCATCTTTTCATGGGACTATGATGAGCTTCATTTCTACTCAACCTGTCAGATAGTAAGGGAAAAACTGTGGAAGAAATAGGTGGGGGACGCCTGAATTCAGATACGTTCCCACATGCAGAGGTAATGACACAGGAAGAGGCAGGACGCCGGTCTTTGTTAAATAAGGCCCAATAAAAAAGGCAGCCAGTGGATCAATGTGGGGGGAAGTTTAAAGTTCTCTCTTTATGTCCTCTGACAAATGGGTGACACAACAAATAGCGGCAGCTCCTGAATCAGTCGGTGGTACTTTAATGTCTTTCATGAGCCTGCTAAATAGGATACATCTACAAATGAGGGATCAAAGGACCAGCTGTTTCCACTGCAGATACAGGACCGCATGGCCAGTAGGAAGTCCCTCTCAACAAAACATAATCAAGACAAAAACATAAGTGCCAAATTCACTTATTTGTTCTACTCTATCATTTATTTCATGTATTGTACATGTACCAAATAATCAATAAAACAGGTTTCCTTTCTAAAATATAAGTGAGGATTGGAATTGAGGGAAACCTAGTTAACGCAAATACATTTTTCATTGCTGTGCTGGTCTTCTGATGTCCTGCTTTAACCTGGTTTCTCTTAATAACTTGGGCACATAGAGTTAGGACATACAACAGTTGTTATGCGAGAGGAGCATAATAGATGATGCTATATTTATAGGACTTAAGACAGGGCTTTAATTCTTGTCACATAACACTTCCTCTTCTTTCGTAGGCACTTCTACGCTGCAAACCAACTGTTACGACATGATGCCGCATTTTGAAAGGGTGGGACATCAAAGGAACGACCTAATGTTGCTGTAAAATACAAAGTGAATAGAAATGAAGAAGAAACAGCTGACTGGTAGCTACTCGAGTTCAGGCTTGCATGTAGAATGAAAGTCGGTGGTTCGCAGAGATAGTGTTGAGTCAGCACAAAGCTGCACCAGCGTACTGGGGCCTCTTTTTTATGCATGTTTCAACAAGCCCTAGAAATCCAAAAACAGTAACACACACAAAGGCTTGTGGATATCTGCAATGGCTCTCTGAAATGAAGTGTACTTTCAATATAAAAGGATGCGATCACAGACCGTAGATGCGGGTGCAGAAAGTGTATTAGGCAAAGCTAGCCTCTTCAATTAGAATAAAGGAAAGGAAAAACAAAAAAGAATACAACTGTTTCTCTCCAACAAGACATCTTTTACCAGCTGTGTCTGATAAAGGAAGCGACACAATAAAAAGGAGCATCTAATCTAGAAAAAGCCACAACACAAAGTAAAGCCACGTAGTATCCAGAGAAATATCTGATGCAGTCTCAGCAGAACTATGCTTATTGCAGAGGTATGTTTGCTCCTGTTATTGCATACACATCCTGAAAGTATGTGCTTGAGATAAGATAAGAAGCTGAGGGTTGCAAATGTTGACAAAAACATAAACTGCTTCAGGAAATCTTGACTGTGCAATTTGAGCAATCTGTTCCTTATTTACATTTTCACCCTGTTGACTCCAGCTGGAAAACCATGTGCATTTCCCTCATTCAATGCTTATATCTAGAATAAGCTCAAATGTACTTAAAAAGGTCTCCTATCATGCTATTTTTAGGCATATATTATGTGTCTCAGATAGAAAAAAATCTCTCATATCCCTCTGTTTCAGGCCTGTTAGAGAACTGCAGGTTCGGGGTCCATAGCTTGAAAAAAAGAAAAGGGAAGCTTGTGCCTGCTCGGAATTCTAAGAGATACTCAGCGAAGTGCTCCCGTAATTAAACGCCATATCATGTTCCAAACCACATCCAGGATTATTTCTGAAACAGTATGGAGCTCAAATGCTTTTTCTCTTGCGGGTTCCTTTTTTTATTTCCTGCTTTTTTACACATACAGTACAGGTTAGCTCTGAGTGTTAGCGATGCTTGCTAATGTAAACAAAGACCATATTACGACCAAAACACGTCGGGCATTGTTTCCGATAGGGCTGTGAGTTCGCATTTCCGATATTACGTCATAACGGACGCAAATCTGGATCAGCTCCGTTCTACCCCCTTTTTTAGAGATTTGGGTACGGAGGGAAAGAGAGAGGGTTTTCTTTTCTGATGGTGGGTGAGTTCCCCGACACACCGGGGACACATGTTTATGTATAAAAGACATCAAAAAGTGCATTTTGCATGATAGGTCCCCTTTAAGAGATGTTGAATGTCTGTTTCAGAGAAAAACAGAGTTAAAAACAGTGCTGTGACCGAGAGTCTAAAAGGAGAGAGGGAACTTTTTGGCCTTGGATAGATCCCAACACACAGAGCTAAACGCTTGAAAGCATTTCCTCTGTTAGAAGATCCTTTCTGACTCCCGCCGCACAAAAACAAAGTCAGTCCCTTTTGCTCTCTCAGTTGCTGTAGACGTTTTTCACTCTCACATGCAGACACACTCTACTAAAGATAGCTACGGTTTATGAGGGTGATTACGTCTGCTTCGAGGTCTGCAGGGTGTGTGAGCAGTCAAACATCTGGGTAACAGCTGGTAGCCTAGGCCAGGATCTTTTGCCTGCAACCATGGCGTTTGTAGTTCTGCTGTCCCTGACTTTTTTAAGACTGCTCACCCTATAATTAAATTACAATGCTAGCGAGGGTGAGAAATGTTATGGCTTCTTGAAGATTTAAAAAAGAGGGCAGCTAGTCAAAACATGAAATAGCCATTGGATTATTTGCAGGGACTGAAGCCACTGAAGGCGCAAAAGATAACAGATTTTAAGGACGGCCGTCAAATGTTTTTTCAAATCTTATTTGAGTAGAATACAGAGCTCTGTTCTGATTTCTCTATAGGTTTATGGAAATGGAAATGTACAGCAAACATAGTGAATGCTTGGTTTGGGACACAATATTTAAACTACATATCACTCTCTCCTTATTGCCCCTTTTCAGGAAGTTAGATAATGCAACCTTTAGATATACGACTAGTCACTGCAGTTAAAAGCGCTGTTTCTAGTCGGTAGATCTCACTTCATGACTTGAAAAACCAAATGCAGACCCTCGCACCTAAACTGTTGCTCTCAAGTGAACAAGCCCTTGCAATAAACATTTTGTGTGTGAAAGGAAGTGCCAAAAAGAATAAACTTGGAGAAAGAAACGCACAACAAAATATGATAACATCCTCCTAAAAGGCATTTCAGGTTTGATGAAAGAAGGTTTGTCAAGTTGAATTCATCTGGGACTCAAGGATAATGAGTCATTTGAAAGCTTGATTAGAATTAAAGCTGCAGCTCATATTGGGCTTCAACATTGTTGGCAATAAAGAGGGATTTCGGTTGCAAATCACATACAGTTTGTGGTTGCGATGGTGGTGTTTCCAGTCGATACACATTTATGCCACAGGACTACTGGCAGAACACATAGCATGGCCAGTCTTCCCATCATTAAAATGAAATACTTTTCACCAGTCATGAGTGAAAATCTAACTATGTGTTTTTGGAGCCCAGAAAGTGAGGGAACTGTTATTTGTAGCTCCTCCACCTGCTACCTGTTGTGTTTGGATGGTTGGCCCGGGTTAGAGCCCGAGTTACTGCTTTTCCAGACACATTCACTGCATTCATTCATGTGTACTCGGGTGGGTATGAAAGGGAGGGGGGGCGGAGACGGACACCAAGAGGTCACTGTGGTAATATTTTCCAATACCTTATGCAGAGTAGTCACTTTATTTAATCAATCGGCCATTTCTGTGTTGACAATTTACATGAGACCAGAGATGAGAGTAACACATACGTCACTTCCTGGAAAAAGTACGGCCCGCCCACTTTAGGGGGAAAACAATGCATCAGAGCGAATTGCCAAAAATAAAATAATTTCTTCATGTCTTAAAGCTGCCGAGTCATATATTGCACCTCAAACAACAAACACATGGCGAGTTACGGTTTCTTTACTTCCACTACAGAAAAAAGGACAGTAAAAGAAACGATCTAATTCATAATTTCCCTATTGATTTAAATTAAACTATAAATCGACGCAGGTCATCCATGTCCAATGACATTTATTAATAGTTTGCCTGTCTGACCATCATAATTGGGCTTCTTGTAGATTTTTTTTTTTTAAAAGCGCGTTTTCTTAAGTTTTTTATGTGATTGCTGAAAACTTCAGAATCTGTGTTTACCGCCATCCAAATGACAGCGAATTTTTTTTCCCCCAAAAGTGCACTGCAGCCCTCTGCCAGACTGACTTCAAAACAGCCTCGTGTGTCCTTGACAGTATTTCCTGGCAGTGTTTACAAAAAGGTGCAAAATACGCTTTTCTAATTTTTTGATGAAACATAGAAAAAAAGGGATTCTGAACTTCTTGAATACAGAGCTGCATTATTCAAGAAACATCCTTCTTTTTAATAAACCTTAAAATCAACAGGTTGTTTTGCATTAAGCGGCTATATAATAAATAAATGAGAAACTCTGATCCAGCACATTCTAAATATGGTTATGATACTGTATGAAAGAAACCAAATAATATGGCTTATCCAGGATGAAACTGCTAAACCCAAGAACACTTCTACAGGAAATTATCTGGTCCTGCAATATGTGGATGAATTCAAAACTATACTCTTGAGACATATTATCCTGCGGGATTATTTTGTTAAGAAAACCTAGCATTAGTTTTGTTAGGTACGTGGTCAGATTTCCATTCTGATTTACAATGTCTAAATATTATTTCAATATTGTACCAATACACAGCTGTTTGCTTTAAATTACCTGCGTTCTATCGTTGTTGACTTTTCAAATGTTTACCTGCAAAAGCTGTAGTACTGCAGGCATCTAACTGAGTCCACACATGTGTAAGCAGAGATACAACAAGCGCACACAAACACAAAGCATTACCAGTGTGATCTAATGGTTTTAATCCGTGTGTGCTTTGTTTTGATGCCGTTTGCTTCTGATCTGGGTCTTGGCGGTCACCCTATGTGTTACACATCACGGCCTTTGGAAGCCGATTGAGTCATCTGCTGACTCGGGCGCTTGCCTTGTGTGAGTTTACTCAACAAGACACTTTATTCGCACAGTCATCTAAGGTGACGATTGCTCAGCTAGCAATCATGAGTAATGGTAGCAAGAACACAAAAATGTCAGCGATTGATGTATCTTGAAGTTCAGCGCTATCATTTTTTCCAGAATGTATTGTGCTTTCAAAGCAGTTACAAGAAAACTTTGCACCCTTTGTTTTGGGTAAACAATGAAACTAGATGGTATAATAATAATACCCCTCATCTTTGAGGGGCATTATTTTCTTTCAAACTAATGCACAAGACCAGATGCAACACTGGAAAGCTGAGTAATGCTTATATCACACATTTATGCTGATAAGCTTTCTGGTTATTTACATGAAAACCTTTTACACAGCAGATGCAGCATCCCCCCTCTCAGCATGCATTCAGACATTACTTGAACACTAATTAAATTCTCTTATCGAGGATTACGCTCGATAGGAACGATTTACATTCAATCCTGAAATTAGATAAGAGCAACAAATCCAACCAAGATGTACGATGCAACCTTCCAGGGACAATGCTCAGAGAGAGTGTATCAAACATGCTGTCTCTCCCTGAACAAGGACACTGTTTGGGGCATTTTATTTAAATATTATATTGGTAGTGCTTTCAAACTGAAAAGTGGAAACCTGTGTGTAAGAAACAAGGACAGTGATGATGTCAGAATATCAAATAGAAAGTGTTGCATAATGCTTCACAGAAATGTAGGCATGTTCATTTGCTTTGAAAAACTGCCCTAAAATAAAAATAATTCTTATATTACAGTGGACATTATTATGAACATACAATTCAATTTCATGTTTCATATTGTTATAGGTGATGGTATGATGATCCGAAAAGCGTGACAGTGTAGGAGAGATGTGTCCAAACTAGCATCAGTAATCGTGTGTGGGCTTGACTTACATACAGTAACATGCTGGCGAGAACATTTTATCTCCATGGAAATGAGCATGAATTTTAAAAATGATATCTTTCGAGCTTCGTGGGCTGATCATTTGCATTATGGGTTGTGGGTCTCTACCACGACTTTACACAAAGGCAGGCAGGAAGAACCTGGGGAGATATCTCATGATTACTCAGGCGGGCACAGGCTGTGTGTCCTCCCCCCATCAGAGTGAATTTGTATCGATTTGCAAAACACACAACAAAAAAGGCTCGCTCCATGTCCCCAAAAAAAAGAGCTGATGAAGCAAGATCCTTTCAGACTGCTGTAATCTGTTCCAAAAATATCTCGCCCACAACCACAACCTGTTATGAATGAGGTCAGGGTTCAAGGGCAAAGGTGAGTGATGTCTACCTTATTTATAAATCTAAAAGAGGTTGGCTGGCTACTTTGATAGTAAAGTAAATAAATTTGTGATTAAACACAAAACATCATGCTCTGTTATTAAAAAAACGGTTTCACTTTGAGTTGATTGACTCAGTCAGATAGGGAGCAAAGATTAACTGTGTCTTTCAAATGTTAACTCAACATGTTATAGGCCGGTCTGTTCATTAAACCCTTATTAATTTACCTATAATATACGAAGTATTTCTCAACATTGCCTTTGCAGTTTTTTCGTAGCATTTGGAAATTGCAAGTGCACACTAATGTGACACCATGGCTCACTGCATTGGAAGACACTTTGATTAACGGTGAAGCGGTTACATGATGTAGGACGCTTAGGTAGTTGTTTTCAATCCTGCACTTATTGCTGGAGGAATACCTTCCTTTTATCTGGAGCAAACTAAAAATAGGATAAACTCTGCTGTTAAGTGAAGCGCAGCCACACTTTCATTGTTCTCTTTCTAGCATGTGTCATGTTACTGTGATGCACTGCATTTGTTAGGAAGCTGCTCTCGTGGTTTAATATAACTGAAGGATCCGGATCAAATCCTATTTTCAGTGGTTCATTACTTAAAGCATCTTTAATCCACTAACTGAAACTCCACGTGCAATAAGTGATGATTGGACATGACTGTCATGGAAAGTAAAAAGAAAAACAAACAGGTAAGACAAAGAAGATGATGACAGAGGACGAGACAAAGGGGTGATTACAAGAGACAGTCAACCACACATGGAAAAACACGACGACACCGACCGTTGGCTTAGCGTCAGAGGTTTAGAGATTGAAAATCCAATAAGTTTAGCATTCTTGGAGTAATCACATTACATTTATCTGAGGCTTTTATCCAAAGCGACTTACAATAAGTGCTTTCAACCATAAAGAAACAGCAAGAATCCTGCAATTACATTAGCTTTCACTAAGACAAACCATTGCAAATGCTAATGCATTAGCTTCAAACAAGCCAAATGTTGTGTCAGATACAGAAGAGGGAAATTATGCTTTTTCCATTGGCCAAGAAGCAGTGAAAACAGATGGGTTTTCAGTCTGCTACGGAGGATGTGTAGACTTTCTGCTGACCTGATATCAATGTACGTACAGTGTAAGTATATGGGGCAAAGTTTGTCAAACGTGAGATGAGAAGGAGCATCGCTGTACTTACCGCCACAGCTATCATGGAGTCGTCTGGTTTCCATTCTGCTTTCTGGTAGAAGCCAAACTGGGTAGCCGCCTTTGCAGACTCGATATAGCTGACTATCAAAACACTGGGCTGTGGGTGGGGAATAGGGATATGGGAAAAAAAATGAGCATGTTAAACATACTGCAGGTCAAAGACAGTCACATATTACAACCAAAAACATCCACAGGATAACCATCGGTGCTAAAAATGAGGTTGATTTTAAAAGATTTGATATATTTACAGAAAAATGAAAGCATTTTGTTTTGTTGGTTGGACATTTACATTAGCTCGAGGAAATTGTTGACTGTGTCAATTTTCTTAAGGTTCTTACTTAAATGACATTTGAACAAAAACAAAAATACAACTTAATGCCATGTCATTTTTATGGTTAAATATTTGAATGCAGACTAACTAAAAACAAACCAGCAACACACCACCATTTATGAAAACTGTATTTGTAACTGAATGTTGGTTTTTAGGCAAGAGGCAGTACAGATAAAAGTATCTCCTGGAGAACAGGATAACTGACTGTTGTTAAACTGCTTGTCGTCTCCTTGTGAGGCTAATTTACTTTGAGTAATAGGCTACATTTGAGCCTAGCAAGCAAAACCATACAACACAGATTGAAAGATAAACAGGCGTACACAACCAGACCTTGTCTGAGGCAGTTGCCCTTAATTTGCTTTTACCCCTGTATCGCTAGGGTAGATATTTGTCTGGATCACAACACGGTTCATTCCAACGCCCTAATATATCACCACCAACAATATTGTGTTTATCTGCAGTCAAATAACAACAATTGAGTGGCTGTAAATGTGCAACTTCAACCAAAAGTGGTGAGCAGAATAATAGAGTCATACTGTCAATGTAATGAAACGAGTTAAGACAAGTGACAGGTCTCAACGTTAAAGAATGCTGGACACTGAATCACTATGGCCAGATAACAAAAGCAGGGAAAGATCTTATGTAATTCCAGTTGAGCAACATTACACCTCGTACCCAGTCACCGTCATGAGAGCAGGTTTCAGGTATCTGATAGTGTCTCTCTCGTAGCATGAAATCTTAATAATGCCAACGATACCTGTACTGGTAAAGCTTGCCCTGTTAGAAACAGAACGAGAACCTTACCAATTGCAATAATATTTGTGTTATATTTGATCAGGATTTATCCTTTAACGCCCACGTAAAATCAATTTCAAGGACCGCCTTCTGTATGTGTACTGTATTCTCATGTTCCGAATAACCCAGCTTCCCCAAAAAAAATGTTGGCGTCTATCTACGCCAGGATCCCGAGTCGTGGCTGATCCTGTTGCTGTGGTCCTGAGTCCTGGATTGCGAGCCCTGGATCTTAAGTCGTGGCTGATCGTGTTGCTGCGGTCCTGAGTCCTGGATCGCGAGCCCTGGATCTTGAGTCCTGGATGGATATCCTTGTGGATTCATCTTCCTATTATAGACACACGCATTTCCAAACATTTGGACTACCTATGTTGTAAATGTATTATCTCTTCGATTTACACATGGCATCTACTGCACGTCTGTCCGTCCTGGGAGAGGGATCCTCTGTTGCTCTACCTGAGGTTTCTCCCATGTTCCCCTTTAAACTGTGGGGTTTTTCTCTGGAAGTTTTTCCTTGTACGATGTGAGGGTCTAAGGACAGAGGGTGTCGTGTGTCGTATTGTCATACTGATATTCTGTACAAACTGTGAAGTCCACCGAGACAAATGTAACATTTGTGATATTGGGCTATATAAATAAACATTGATTGATTGATATCAGATACCATTTACTGCAAAACAAATACCTCAAACTTAATCTGGAATAAACGTAAATGGCAAAGGGAATGAACTATTAATTGAAATGCTCATAGGATTCATCAACACAGACAGGCCTGCAAACAGAACGCAATGACCTGTGTTTGCATGACAACATCCCAAATAAAGAACCAGTATATATAATTTACATTTAGCCTAAAAGAGAAGTGGTTTATAGTGAACTAGTGGCTCAAGCTTGTTCTCCTAAATTGCTATTTCACTGCTCAACCACAATTAAATTCAGTCAGCTACTGTAACCAAATAAATCCCAGGGGAGTGTAGATCTTTACACACACACACTAGTGCAACCAAACATGAGCATGTACACACACAATGTGGCTAATTTTTGCAGGCACCCAAAGGCCTACTATGGTACCAATGCAGCTTCACCAATATCTCTATCCCTCTATTCCTAGACATGGTGACCTCCCTCCAGGCTCTTGTAAGGAGACAGAGCAGAATGACTAAAAGGCTAAGCTACTGTGCTACACGGATTAAGCGATTGCGCCTCGGTCAGAACAAGTCTGGCTGAGGCTGCGCTGGCCAAGGTCGAGGATAGATAGGAAGGATTAAAGAAAATAGGCGTGGTGGCTGATGGGAAATGGCAGATTTACAATCACCGATATGACAAATAACCTGAGCAACATGCTTAATTGCTTGTTGTTATGTAGAAGAATATAGTATTTACATTCATTCAGAGGATAATACTTCTTTTGAAAAACAAAACCCTCAACTAGATCCCTGTGAAGTGAGATAATGGATAGAACAGCTGTGAAAGGTGCATGTGAAGAGGAAGAAGTTGCTCCAATCGTTATTCCTGACAATGTCCTTTTCCTGAACGCCTCATTGACACTCACAGGCAAAGTTCTTGAGAAAGAGGGGAAGGAAAACATGGTCACATCTTGAGTGGGCCTCAGGAAATAAACAGTGACCCCGATCCATTGTTGCCACACCTAAATAATATACAAACTGTATAGAACACAGACTGCTATAAGCATTATATGTGGTTTTAAAAAACAAATGAGATTCACAGGGCTCACAGCACAGGGCTTCTTGGAATTTGAGGACTTTTCTACTTCACAAGGTGCTGGTGTTGACCCTGGAAACAGTGCTAACACATTCAACATGTCATAAGTCATTCTGCATTTCTACAACATTTAAGTTACTAACTTGTCTAGGTAGAGGAAATCCTTAGTAACAAATGGCTCGACAGCCAGAAATGTTCGTTGTCATGCAGTTACAATATCTAATGAATGTATATAAACAATGGTAAAAATGAGAACTCATCTGTGGAAGGTGCCATTATCTTGCACAATTAAATTATCTGTAGTGGATTGTTCTGCACCACTTTTTAAACCTTAGAACAGTCTTTGGTTAGGACTCACTAAATACTACTTATTAATATTTTCAGTCAAAGGATTAATGTTTTCCGTCAAAGGATTTGTTTCCCTTGTCCTGAAAAACATTGTTCCCTCTTATATCTGCTCCCAGCAGACACCAAGCTTTTCGTAGAAATAATTATTTTTGGCATTTCTCTCTTACGAAAAAGATAACCAGTACCAGCATTCATCATTTTGACAGAACACTGTCTTATACTATTACTCTCTTTTGGTTTTTTTCTCTAAGGTCAGAATTGTAATATTCTCTCTGTTCACACAGCGATTCTGGTCTGTTATGTATGGCAGGTTTATGACACTATCCTTCAGCTTACTGTACAGGTCGCCTGGCTCTAGACCAGCTACTTCAGGGGCAATCAATTTAAGCAGTTGTTCTTGACATGGCACTTTAAAGGGGTCAATATTTTGTAATGAGGGTGCATTTCGAGCAAGGCCCTTTTGTGTTTAGCCATACCTCTCACAACCCCAAAAATACTTTTTACTTTATAAATACTTCTTTTTTTTATACTCTTGTTGAAAGCAAGTCGACACTGGCCTTCAGATGATTCATTGCAGAGAATAACCCATCAAGACACACTGTCTTAAAAAGCAGCTTTGCTTCTGTATTATGCTATAATTTATAACTGCAGTTGCAGGGATCAAATGATGTGCTGACAGTTATTTACATAATCATTTAACTCTGGTAGCCTAAAAGCTCTTGATCTCTTGCCTGAACATGCGGTCAGTGGGTATTTGTTTTAAACACTATTGTAATTCCCTTGCCGATAGTAACTTCAACTTTGAACTTGAGGAGCCTTTTGAGGCAGAGTGATACAAACTTAAAATGTCACCAAAAGTACTGAATATCAACCAGGGATAATAAACCAGTTAAAATGTCACCATGCAGTCAAGAGTATTTGTTTTGAACACACCATACACTTTGAACTCAATGAGCCTTCTGGGTCAGAGTGATACAAATAGAAAAAGTTCGGAATGTACTAGAAAAACTCAACTAGTGGACACCTTTCTTCTATCTGACATGGAAAATTCCCTTAAGTGAACTTCAGTGCCTCTAACTGAAATAATTAAACACAGCCTGTCATTAATGAGTGAGTAAATGGGAGGAAATACGCACGTGGAATGCCATTCACAAACAAGTGTCTTTATGACAGTGAGTCACACGTATACGGATATACTCACACTGTCCTAATGCGTACGGATGTCACCTGTGTGATAGGTGTGTAGTTAGCACAGGTTGCCAACACATTCAGAATTACCTCCAGCTCATCACTTAAGACACCATGGTTGCTGTACATGTTTATTTATTACCCCTTTAATAAATATGTCGGGCAGACAGCCAGAATGCCACGCAGTAGTGCAACCGATTAAAAAATAATGGTGGTTGAACAGTATGGGTAATAAGGTAACTATGGTATACTATGTGCAACATGTAAGCACAAATGAAAGCAGCACAGTACCCATTGTTTTTGTCGGTACAGCTGAGTATGCCTGAAGCGAGGCAGGCTTCACTTACCCGACTAAACCAGATGCTGAGCTGGGTCTCTGACAGCACGGCGAAGTAAAACCTCTGGGAACTGGGCTGGACGTGGAACGGCTCCTCTTCACTCCTCAGCGGACAAAGCAGCCTCCGTGGCCAGCCGGTTAGAAAATACATGACGGTAAACTCACTCCGCCTCGGCACTCAAAACAGTGTCGCAATGCCAGGTATTCGGCACCCCTTATTCCTCCTGAAGTGTTTAATCCAAGCAAGTCAAAGGAGTTAAAATTCAAACTTTAAATAGCTACATGCAATACATCATTATAAAACTAGCATATCAATCCATGAAAGCCGTAGAGAGCTCCCAACAGCCGATGGAGCTACAAGGCTAGCCCTGGGTTAGCATTCGCTTTCCAAGTTGAAGCTAATAAGCTATCCAAGGCAACGACAACCGAAAACAAAAGCAAGCAGGCCCGCAGTGACAGCTCCCAGCATCGAACAGCTTTCTGCAGCTGACACACGGGTGGATTAGCTTTCGCTCCCGCTGCCGTGTCAATTGTTACTGTCCCTGGAGCAGCTATGTTTGATAACGGTAATGAGTCCAGTTTTCACTCCTGTGCCCCACAGTCGCCATCTTTACAAGAGTCTCTGTGGCTTCAAGCTGATTGGCCACCAAGGAGACGTTTGCGTAGTGTTGACATGTGACGTCAGCACTCCGTTATGCGAAATTGCGAATCCCCCCGGTGGCGTAATAGCAACGTGGCTCGACGCTGACATCTGCTGGTGTAAACATAACATGTCTTCAACGGAATGTCTGATAGGATTTCATTACTTATCTTTAAATGTACATTAAAATGAGTTTACTTTAAGGTAGGGTAGTTAAGAATGGAGAAACCAGCTCGAGTGCGGGAGTACGCCGCCGAAAAAAATCTGCCCATTCCTTCAGACTTCCATACAAAGCCCCTCCTCCAACACGCACGAACGCGCACATGACCAATGAGGGCACGAGATAAGTTTGTGGTATTATTGTTTTAACTATCTACAATTTTCAACAAAAAACTGCTGAAATAGTGCAATCTAACATTAAGCCAGTGTTTTTGTTTTCATCTTGCTGCTGCTCTGTCTCTTAAGACTCCAAAGCATGTCGAGTTACATTTCAACTAATTGCATTTGAGACATGGTGCACTGTACACTGTGAAACTTTCTCTTTTCACTGGGATTTATGTGCATTATTGTCAATTTGCTGCTTTGGTTTGGGAGCTGAAAACGGGGGCAATAGCTTATGAGTGTCACAGTAGGCTACTGTATGTTCCTGTTAGATTTTAAATAGAATGAGCAAACAAGAGAAAGGATTTATGTTAATAAAAAAACAAACAATCACTGCATGATGTAAGTTCCTCAATTTACAGATGTATATCGATACACAACAGAAGGGGATGTTTTGGCCTGTGAACAATTTGATGTCAGGATGGCATTGTGCCCCCTCCGAAGCTGTGGAACACCAGGAAACCCTGAAGACCGGTGCATGGGTCAGACTGAAACAAAAAGAGAAAATCATCAAATAATAAATGTATTTATATAATACAAAGACAACAGCTAGGTTCACAGCTAATGATAAAAAAGCGTATTAGTGCACACAGCATGTAAACATATAGATTAAATGAACAGATCAGAGATAAGAGGGTGCCATACCATGGAGGGCTTTGAATGCGATCAGGAGGATCTTAAACTGAATTCTGCAGGGTGGAGGAAGCCGATGCAAGTGGGCCAGAATCGGGGAAATATGCTCACTTTGAAAGAGTGATACAAGATTGTTATGTCTTGTGTTTGTTTAAAACACTGTACAGCTCTACATTTTAAAAACATACTTCACATTAATTATGATACTTGGCTTTTGCAATATTTATTTTTGCCATTCACCACAATATGATTGTATGTGAAAACCTGCTTAGCAATAAACTGATTCATTTCCATTTAATACTCTTCAGCAAAATTGACTTCTGTTCTAAATGTACTGACCAGCTTTCGGATTCTGTCCATCAGTGTCAATGAGCTCCTTGCCGATGGTGTAGTGCCCTCGGGCGTAGTTGTTGGCAGCATCCTCCTTGCCAGTGATCAGCTGCTCAGGCGGTAAGTCCCAGTGTGCACCTCATCTAAGGTTTAATGAGCATTAGATTATTATAGGTTTTGAATGACAGAGGGGGGGGAAAGGCATTTATGATACTTTTATCATTTATAATTAATGAGAATTTACCGATGACAGTGGGCTCCAGGTCAACAAACACAACTCTGGGGACGTGCTTTCCAGCTCCAGTCTCCATGAAGAAGGTGTTGAAGGAATCGTCCCCTCCTCCTCCTCCTGAGATGTTCTGGGCCCTTTCTCATTTCTCTAACTCCCCTCCTCGACTCCTATCCTCGATACTTAGTCCCGCCCACAGGAGATGCGAGCGGAGGAGCCAAGGAGGGGAACCGAGGAGAGAGGAGGGGAAGCAGCAGGCGGTTAGAGAAATGAGAACTCCTCTCCTCTGAGCGATCATTTTAAAGAGACATCCATTAATGATGACAGGAGGCACAGCAGCCCTCTGTCTGATGGACAGATGTGTTCATGACGACATCTATATTTACTTTGATTCATTCACAGTGCGGTATAATGAGACAATAACAGGCTACAGATGCGGACATGCACACACACACACATATATATATATATATATATATATATATAAATATATACAATTTCAAAATCAAACAGAGCACTCTCATAATAACGTAACACTATCGGAGACTGGATATATATATATAGACCTGTCTGTCCGCTGCATCCACGCACTGTACAACACACACACCTACACGCTGTACCACACACACGCACATACAGTTCCTAAAACAGGCTACAGCCGTTGTGTATTTTATTATGTGAAGCACTAAATGGTTTTAGGAATTTTCAAAAAGATATACTCTTTGTAGATATCTACTAAACTAAAGCAAATAAAAACAGTAGGCCTCTTATACTGAGTGATATATATTATACACACTGCTTTGCTTTCTGCACGACCTCACAGCTGTTCTCACTGTAAACATCGCATCGCGATGAAAGCAGTTAATAAAATAATATCCAGGGGACACATGCAGAGCTGTCATTAGCTGAGATAAGTCCGGCCGTGCGTCACATCTCTGTTCCCGGAAATGCATCCACGAAGGAGCCGTGGAGGACCCATCAGTGTATCCTCGGTTATAGCTCCTCCAGAGAGCCTCCTCGACGCTCGAAGTGCATTTAGAGAAATGAGATGTCCTTCAACATGGCGCGCTGAAATTCATTTCCGGGTCACTACCGGAGGACCGAGGAGTCGAGGAGGGGGATTTGATGAAATGAGAAAGGGCCCTGGTCACCAGGCTTCCTGTCGTCCGGCTGGATCCCATGTCCCAGACAGTAAAGCTCCCAACAGGAATTGCCAATCTGCACACCAGCCTGACCAACGTGGATTGAGAGGCACTCACGCTGTAAAAGGAAAAAAAGGTTGTTAAGAAACTACTATAAAAAGGAAGCCTAGTTGGCTGATTCTTGTGCAAAAACAGTGTAACATACATATATTCTAGTTAGGGATGTCCCGATCACCTTTTTTTGCTCCCGATCCGATTCCGATCATTTGATTTTGACAATCTGCCGATACCGATTTTTCCCGATCCGATCTTTATGCAATGCATTAAGAGAAAAAAAAGGTAACAGATAACGGCTGGTCATCCAACGCGATGAATTCAGCTATCTTGGCTGTTATTGTGTTGGCCTTTTCACTGTTCTGGGGCAGTTTCTCTTTCCTTTTAAAAGTCTCTGAAAGTGTCGGTTGTTTCAGTGCCGTTACCTGAGTGGCCGCTGTGTACTCGCCGTGTTGTTGTTGGTGTTTGTTTCTCAGGTAGCGTATTAGATTGCTCGCGTTGAACGTAGCTCTGTTCTTTCCACCACGCGGAACCTCCGCCTTGCAAACATTGCATCTGGCTGTCACACTGCCTTCGCTTTCAATTTTATAATACTTCCAAACTCCTGACATTTTCTCCGTCCCAACTCCCGAGTCACCAGCTGAACGTAGCCTCTCGTTAGCTTACTGCTACTATTAGACACTGCGCCCACTCTGTTGCCAGATTTGAGAGAAATAAGCAACCAGGTCTATGAAAACAAGCCCAAAGAAAGCAACACATACATGATGTTGTGTAATTTTAAACCAAAACTAAGTCCTCAGGATGACTTTAAGACGTGAACATGGTCATTTTTGTTTTGTAACATTAAATAAAAAAAATATATTTTATAAAAAAAAATTAAAAAAATCCCGATCCCCCCCCATTCTGTCTCTCATAGTTGAAGTGTACCTAGGATGAAAATTACAGGCCTCTCATCTTTTTAAGTGGGAGAACTTGCACAATTGGTGGCTGACTAAATACTTTTTTGCCCCACTCACTGTAAAACCTGACAAGTTAATAGAACTCAAACGTTTTTTTGAAACTGATTACATCGACATTTTTGAGTACCATAACTTAAATGTTTTAAGTTAAAGTATAATCTTATCAATTGAGTTCTATTTACTAGTAATTTTTTAAGTGACAAACATATTGTTTTAAGTTAAAGAAACATGGATATATTAAGTTATTTAAACTAATATTTTTTGTTAACACTGTACATATAAAGATCAAGTATCTTTAACTTAAACATTTTCATATCTCTTCAACTAGCTATTTTGTTAGCACAGTAGATATGAAAATCAGGTAGATTTAACTTAAAGGTCCCATGGCATGGTCCTTTCTACTGATCATAATACCATTGTTGAAGGATATTACAATAGAAAAATACTGTGCCATTTTCCAAACTCAGATTGGTTTCTCATACATTATCTCTGTATAGTATGAGTTTTCACTCCCTGTGCTAAACGGCTCGATGGAGTTCCTGCCCCCACCCTCCTGTGCGTCCAGTGTGCTCCAATTGGTCAGCTCTGCCACTCTGTTCCGATTAGTCAACCACCAGAGAGGCTCTGCCCCTGTTGACATCTGCCGTAAAGTGGTTTAGCGGGTACTTAGCAACATAGCAATACTAGATTTGAGAATCGATAGAGTTATATAGATAAATAGTGTGCTGCAATAGCATAAGAAAGGTAGCCTAGCTTAGTTACATTATGTCGGCAGCTAGCTGAAAACACCAACAGTAGCACACATATACCAAGATATACAGCATACATATTTCAATGTCAATAGACTATTATATGCACTTTTATTACTTCCTTAGTAATTGAATGTTTATTTTGTAAACCTTTCCCATAGTTGGTTTAATTGCTAAACGTGTTTTGTAACACATCTTACCTTCATACGTTGTAACACGCATGCTGCAAGTTCCAGAACCCATTAACTGCATGGTTGACCACCCAGGACTAGAGCCTAACTGCTTGAACCCATACACCCTGCAGAATCTCCACAATATTTATAAATACAGTTTCGGACCTTTGACAAATACAACGGAAGAAGAGTAAGTTATTGTTACCTGTAATAAACTACTACCGTTTGATGAAAAATCAAATCATGGTTTGCTATATAGGAATGATATGTTCTAGGAGCAAATAATTCAGGAAAGAAAGGCTACTAAGTATTTCCATCAAATTTTATTTTTACAAATGTACAAAATGTGTGAATGTATATTTATACACTGTACATCATCCATTCCTCTCCTGATAGGCGTTTTCTATATCTTGCGTATCGCAGCTTTGTAAGCTGGTGCTGGGGATATTTAGGGCGAGGCATCAGAGCGGTGATTCCGTCGTGTGTTGTGCTCCGGATCCGCCAGGAGTTTCCAGATCTGGCTGGACAATATGTAGGATTTCGACCTCCTTTGGGGGGAAACGGGAGAAACGGCTGACAATCATTTCCTCCTTGGGGGGCCTGTCAAATTGAGTTGACAGGTCCTCTGGGACGTGGATTCGTTTCAGCTCGTCCACAAAGGGTGTAGGGTCCAGAAAGACTTTGTGAAACACAAGCCTCGTCAGCTCATCCACATAGACTGAAAAAGAAAGCATTGTATAAATAATTTGTTATTGTTATTCACTTTTTGTATTTAATGTAATACTTTTATTGTTCATTGTATCTTTAATCATTTGAAATGTAAGTTCTGTTAATAATAATAAAAACTAAAAACAAATATTTCACAACTTACTGTATGTAGGGTCGTTCTTAACAGGCTTGACCGTACACTCTCCCCTCTTTGATTTTGGATAAGCCAATTTGAAGACAAGTTTTCCTGCAGCAGTTGTCACTTGGTCACGCCCAGCATTCTCGTTGTGATGCATTGCTGCTAGACACAACCTATAGAATAGCTAAATAAAATGAGACTTTGTGTTATGACAGAATAAAACCCTCATGCCACTAAACAGTGACTGTATTATAAGATGCTACAGAATAAAGTATACAGTGTATTACCTGCACAACATTCCAATGAAGGGGAAAACCATATTTGTTGGGGTAAAACGCAGAATTAAGTTGTGGAAGGACTCCAGGGATGAGGTCTGGTAGTGATGGCTTAGCTTTAGCACATCTTTGAGAACTCTCTTGTTGGTGAGTATCGTTTCAACTCTGGCGAGTGTTATTGAGCCTTGAGTAAAATGACAAAGACATTAGGTAAATCACCAGCACATTAGAACATTACAACAATAATTTGCCATAACAACAATGTTATATTTACATTCTATATTGTTGATCTTATGAAGGAAGTGAAATATTGAACTTACCACCTTTTAGGTAAGGTTTATTTGCATCGCTTGCGGCTCCGACAGGATGTGTGCACTTGGGGAACAGGGGGTCATCATGCACGTGAACGTTTTGTAGGTGGTTGACCAGTGACGTCCACCTTGCCACCTTCTCCGGCCCCGAGGTTGTGCTCGTCGCACTCCAGTAGACATGGTTTTTTATGCTGCGCAGCCACCTCTAAAACCAACTTCGTGTCACAGTCCTTGTTCTGTGTAAGTTTCAGAAGTTTCTTGGACAAACCTGATTAAAAAAAAGCACATGCACAAGTTAATATTCAAGCCATAGTGTGGAAATGACGTGCTGTGATGGACAACATTCAAGGGTGTGGTGGAAATTCCACACTTCATATATCATCAACCATAACATACACATGATAATTGCCTGTCAGTGCGACACCCTTCTGTCTGAAAACATTTCATAGCCAGGAAACCTCCATACATATTCATATCACTGTAAATTCCCATTCTAAAGAGTACTCACATTATCCTAGGATTAGTGAGTGAAATGTAATTTACAATGAGAAAAGGTGCTGTGATCAAGTGGTCTGGCAGGCCAAATTGTAGAAGATATAATGAATGTATTCAGACATTATGTCATGTCTGCTGCCGATTAGAAGCTCAGGATAAATTGCATAGTAAAACAAAGGAATATCTTAACAAAGTACAGTGCCTCTGATTTGGTATTCTTCCATTACAACATATAGGGATAAATACCGTACTTTTCGGACTATAAGCCGCGACTTTTTTCCCCCATTTTTTTTGTACAGCTAACGGCCAATAGGGAACCTCCTAAATCTATGGATTTTACAGGTAAAATTAACCACCTTTAACACTATGGGCTCTATGACCGGTCCGCGCCCGCCACCTTTAAGGGGCGGGCTCCAGCAGGAAAAGCTGGAGGCCAGAAAAGAGTGACAGGTAGCGCGCCAAAGTAAAAGTGGAACCGAGAGACAGAACGAGAGCAAGACAGACGGACAATTTAGCTGCTTCGGCTTATATGCAGGTGCACTTTATAGTCCGAAAAGTACGGTACCTTTTTCAAAGTGCAACACATCATAGAATTGTTCGATGTTGCGTTCCCTCAGGTACTTCTGGATCTGAGGATGACGGTCAGTCACAATGTACTCAACCGCCAAATCCTTGGACTCCAGATGATCTAGGCATCTTTTGAGTGCCTCCTTTTCCATGTGGTAACTACCACCTACTTCATTGCTCTGTTGGGGAATAACAAATGGGGCATACATACACAGAAGCCTGCATCAACAGCCAGCAAGCCTAAAATGATAGCACCCAGAAAGAGAATCACACCTGAACAAGCTGGAAGTCCAGAATGGTGTTGCTTCCCAGGTTCATGAGTGTGTAGCTCCCGAACTTAGCCGAGTGTCCTGAAGAAAATATAATACAGGAGGTTTCAAGGCTTTTCAACAGAACTTCAATGGATAAGTAGATGAATTGTAATATACACCAGTAACTCTGGCACTAGACTGTCTTGTCTGTTTCTGCTTACCTGGAGAGTCTGCTCTCATATCTCCTGCAACTGCGACCTTTCCCCCCTGTTGTTTTAGATTATCGAAATTCTGCTGCTGATCAGTGTTCCACTTGTGGATAATAGCAGGCTCCAGGTAACTCTTAGCATGCCTCCTGAAGGTCCCATACCCGATGATCTCCAGCTGCATGGCTCTGCATACCCATGAATAAATCGAAAAAAAGGAAACGTTTTTGAAAAAGTCCACTGCTGTCCTTTTTCATATGCTATAGATCAGGGGTCACCAACCTTTTTTAGGGTGAGGGCTACTTTCAAATAATAAAACAAGTCGAGGGCTACTTTTACTCCTCTTTTTTTTGTTTTTTGCAGTGTATATATTTAACACATTTTAACATTATTATATGCTGACCTTTAACCTTTGTGTGCTGTTTGGGTCTGTGGGACCCGTTTGCAGTGTTTACTAAAAGAAAATGTTTGCAATTTAATTAATTTAACCTGCTTTATTTGGGGGTGGATCTCACCTCCTCTAGGGGGGTCCTTACCGCCTCATGAGCATGCATGGAAGATTTTTTTTTTTTAAATGTTGAAGTGAAATGCATCAATCTGGTGCACTTTGAGCACAACATGAATTGATGGATACAGCTCTCAACACTCCCATGAAAGGGAGCTGTATTTTCAATAATCCATACATCTTTAGAATATGATCACAACCAATAACAAATAATTTAAACTTGTTTATTCTTATCTTATGTTACCTATTAGCATTCTTTCTTTATGCATATTTTACTAACCACTCCCCTTTTAAACTGTTTTTTTTACTGTCCTATAGTACACATTGGAATTATTTCTTACTTTATCTATATTAAATAGATAAAGGTGTGCTCTCCCTAGCTCTCTTTCTCTCCGTCTCTCTCTCTCCCTCCCTCCCTAGCTCGCTCACTCTGTCTCGCTCGCTCACAAAGGCTGTGTGCTCCTCCGTGGCGATGACGGATTGCGTTAAAAAATAACATATTTGTAAAGTGGGGACACAAAGGTGATTTCGAAAAGTGCCCCAGTGGAAATTACGCCATGCGTGTGTGTGTGCGTCAAGTGCAATAAATATATAAGTTACAACACACAGAGTAAAACTCTGCCCCTCATGTGTTGTATAGGCTCGCATGATAGGCTGTGTTCAATGGGGCTGATGTGTAGTGTAGATTCTGCCAGAAGGAAAATCAGCGGGGAGGTGACAAATTGGTTTTCTTCCCGACTGCAACGCTGGTCCCGCAAATCAAGCAAGAACGTGATTGGTCGATATTCATAGTGGGGGTGGGGGAGGGGTGTTATAGAGTTGTAGTAAGTAGATAGAGTTCGCTATGATTTAGGTTTCGTTTTTGCATAGGGTAGATTCTTTTAATTACATTTCCTTTTTTGTTTTGTGTATTTTATACATTTTGGATTTGCTTGGCGAGCTATTTTTAGAACATGCCCGGCGGGCGACTCACGTTGCCCCTGCGGGCGACTAAGTGCCCGCGGGCACCGTGTTGGCTACCCCTGCTATAGATGTTAGAGATGGTAAAATACCTTTCGTAGTTGGAAGAAGGAACCCCCAGTGAAGTATGTAGCAGCGGATAATTGTAAGTTGCCAACCGGGGTACTTCCGATGACGGGCTGGCTCTCCCATTTTCTGAAGTAACTGCAGTTTGAACAACGCTGTGTGAACGCCACATAGGTCCCCACTTTTCTTGTTTGGACATCACAGTCTGTCTTACACACCGGACATTTTTCAAACAGCTGTCTGAGGCAGCTTTCAAAAACAATGTACTTTACGTCACGGTGCGTGGATTGTGCCTTTGGTCTAATGTAACAAAAAAAATTAAAAATAAGTTTTAGATTTCAACTCTGAAAAACAGTAATAGTAATGTGTACCAAATGTACCAAACTTACGATACGTCGCATTCTTCTACAGTATCATCAGGGTGGTAACTCGAACCCAGAGTCTCCTCAAATTCTGTCGACGTCTCTGCTTGTTCCTCCTCCAACTCCAGTCGAGGTCTCTTGCGAGGTCCCAATCCTGTGCCCTTTATTGGTGTAGAGGACAAGGGGATTTCTGTGCAGGTGGAAGTTTTAGTGCCAACACTTTTGAAAGACACCGTCGCCTGGATGCCTGTTAATAAAAAGGGAAAAGTGCATAAATACTATGTACAGTAGATAAGACACTAATACATTGTAAAAGGCCAACAACTTGTGTACATCTGACAGATTAATTCATGAAAAATGTACAAACTACAAACAGCACTGTATTTCTTGTAGTCAACATAACAGTATTTCTGTGATATACAATAATATCAAATAAGGTTTTATTTATAGAGCACATTTAAAATCGATTTTTGGTCGAGCCCAAGTGCTGTACATGTAATAAAAGTACAATTAAGGTAATTTATCTGTGATTTGTCAGTGTTATAGTCTACCTTTGCTTCTCACGTGTGCCGATTTCAGTGTTCCCCGGGCCAACTGTGTAGCAACAGAAATGGCGGACACTTTACATTCCACTGTCTGTGTTCCCACAGACCGTGTCTCAACCCTCTGAGTTCCCACACAAACAGTCTGTGGACGGTCTGTTTGACATCCGACTGTACTGGAGCGGTGGGTATTGTGTTCCTGCTGTGATGTACTCTAAGAAAGATACATAGTATTCATACAATTAATTTTGTATCCGAGGAAAACAGTCAATTTAATAAAAGCAACACTTTTACAATTACAATGTTCTACAGATAGTCTGCTACCTTTTCCCATGTAGCGTAATATTTCAGACTCTTTGTAGCTCAGTAGCATAGCTGCTAGGACTGCCAACTTCAATGTAATTATGTTTGGCGACTGACCGTACGTTAAATCAGCCAGAGTATACTGTCTATGAGTATTTCGTGTGTGTTTGCAGACGAAATTCTCCAGCTATGATTATCTATCAGTAATCAACACAGTTAGCTTGCCAGCTAATATGCTAACCTAATATGCAGTTTAACAGCTAGTCTAGGCTTAGCAAGAACATCTTACAATTGCAATATTATACAGTTAGTCTGCTACGTTCGGTCATTCATTGTAGCTGGCATGAAAACAATGTTTTTCATAACATCTCTAGGTTAGAGCTTCTAGCTTAGCTTATTAATGGTAGCTCGGTAGAATACACGAACGGCAACTGTAATTACTGACCTTACGGTTAAATCACCCGGAGTATACTGTCTATGAGTATTTCATGTGTGTTTGCAGACATTCTCCTGCTATGAGATACACGTAAGGCCATGTGCTAACATCGGTGTTGAGGTCTGGGAATGCTCGTTAGCCCTCGTGTTTACCTCGGTAGCATAGAATTAGCATAGCATTTACACAGTCATGGTAGATACATTGTTTGTTTTAAACAGAATATTTTTGTCAACTTTGATGTGGGATAAAAACATTTCCTCCATAAGTAGTTTATGAAACTGCCATGTTTGTACTTAGTACTTCTAGGACTACTTGCACAAATAATATGAACTACTTTTACTGTGTACTTTTTGAGTAATTTGAGTTTCAAAGTCCCCTCCAGAGAACAAGAATGAGCATTTTTGTCAACTTTGCTGTGGGATAAAAAACATTTCCTCCATAAGTAGTTTATGAAACTGCCATGTTTGTACTTAGTACTTCTAGGACTACTTGCACAAATAATATGAACTACTTTTACTGTGTACTTTTTGAGTAATTTGAGTTTCAAAGTCCCCTCCAGAGAACAAGAATGAGCATTTTTGTCAACTTTGCTGTGGGATAAAAACATTTCCTCCATAAGTAGTTTATGAAACTGCCATGTTTGTACTTAGTACTTCTAGGACTACTTGCACAAATAATATGAACTACTTTTACTGTGTACTTTTTGAGTAATTTGAGTTTCAAAGTCCCCTCCAGAGAACAAGAATGAGCATTTTTGTCAACTTTGCTGTGGGATAAAAAACATTTCCTCCATAAGTAGTTTATGAAACTGCCATGTTTGTACTTAGTACTTCTAGGACTACTTGCACAAATAATATGAACTACTTTTACCGTGTACTTTTTGAGTAATCTGAGTTTTAAAGTCCTCTGGAGAACAAGAATGAGCATTTTTCAACTTTGATGTGGTCTAAAAAACATTTCCTCCATAAGTAGTTTATGAAACTGCCATGTCTGTACTTAGTACTTCTAGGACTACTTGCACAAATAATATGAACTACTTTTACTGTGTACTTTGAGTTTCAAAGTCCTCTCTGGAGAACAAGAATGATCATTTTTTGTCAACTTTGATGTGGTCTAAAAAACATTTCCTCCATAAGTAGTTTATGAAACTGCCATGTCTGTACTTAGTACTTCTAGGACTACTTGCAAAAATAATATGAACTACTTTTACTGTGTACTTTTTCAGTAATTTGAGTTTCAAAGTCCCTTCCAGAGAACAAGAATGAGTGTCAACTTTAATGTGGTCTAAAAAACATTTCTTCCATAGACATATGACACTGCCATGTTCTTCTGCCCTAGTTGCAGAGAAAGCAATTCCAATTGCTTGCCCTGGCTTCTTGGAGTTGGTCCTGATTCATCCCCAGGCACTGCTCATGGAACCATCTTTCACAGATGTCACACTGTATCTGTAAAATGAAATGAGTGACCATCAAATCTGATACATTTTGTCATCGGAAATGATGAAGTAATGAAGTGCAATAGAGAATAATTTTGGCAAAATTAGATTCATGTCAACTTTATTACATGTAGCTATAGTCTGTAGCATACTCACCTCAAACACCAGTTTAATATCTGAAAATAACTATATTATGTCTACATTTTCAGTTTTTCAAATAAAAATGTTTTTTAGGTAGTTATAGGTAGAAGATTTATAGTTCTGGGAAAACCCCATGTTGCATCACTATAATGTTGTTACCTTTTGGTATTCTTAATTGGTCAGTTATGTATTGCATACGAGCTGCTTCTCCCTGCTTGCCATATTTTGATAGTGACTTACAGGATGTTGGTGTGTGAAAGAGGACATCAGCAGATAAAACACACAAACCTCTTTCCAAGTGGTCCGTTTTACATTAGGAGTGTTGCCTCAAGGTATAACTTGGTTTCCAGGCCTGATCTGGTGGACATGTACCGTCAGTCTCCCAGCGGCGTAGAGTGAGGTGGAGGAACCGCGGGGTGCGCTAATTCAGTGCCCCATATTGCTATTTTCCAAGCTAATGTAGCTTTGCCAACGCTGCATTGAGGCTATTGTCATCATGTGGGTGGACTTAGACTCAAACCTGGGGTGAAGTTACACTTTAATTTAATATGTTGCTATTAGACATGATTAGAATTGTCAGTATCCCTATTCCACTACTCATCACATTTTATATTCTCTCTGTTCATTATGTGTAAACAATGTATATACATTACCATTTATCTGAGAGAAGTTGTCTCGACTGTTTTGTTAGTGAATCAATTTATATCGGTTCCACAGTCATTTTGAATAGAGTTAATGTGTGTGGGCTGCAGCGACGCACGAGGTTGCCGTAAAAAAATAATTCGGCATGCGCCGAAAAGTAGAAATCGAAGCATGGCCCTGCAGCGTTTTCGCTGGACCGCCTGATCTGGATAGACCCAGTGACTCAACAGTTTTGTAAATACATCTAATATCATAAATTGAATTTGATTCGAATATGATGAAGCCCCATTATAACTACACTACGACAAATACTCACCCAATCTGTAGTGGGAGGCCCAGATCCTGGGGGCTTTGAGGCAGAGCACATTGCACAGTTGTTCTCCATGTGAAACACTGCAGGAAAAGAAAATATGTTATTTAGACATACTGTATATGTATACAGTTAACAGTTTATTGGCAGCAGAAGTGCAGTCAAATTCTATGCAGCTGTTCAGCTGTAAATTATAGCTTATGAACTCTAAATGGATCATGAATGGGATCATTAACACAGGTTTAATATGTTTTAAACTTAAGGATGGATGTTTTAAAAAGAAGACTATGTACACAGTGTGAACAGAACAACATATAAGCAGACATACATAAACAATCCGGAATATTCTAAACATCACTAGGCAATAACCTGTATGCAACAAATTAAAAAATGCAGGAATTTATATTTGTCACTGTTTCACTCTAAGCCCTGTTTTGTGTTCCATATTTCCATATTTCACCCATGCCACTCTGCCTGTAAGCTTTCAATAAACCACCTATAAACTGTTCCTGGTTGCCTGCCTGGTACAATCTGTATTCGTTTCCTCTTCCCTGCTCTCCTGACACAAACCGTGACAGTTTAAGTGTCAGTATTTACATTCCTTATTGCAGCAGGAAAGAAAGTTATTCCTCAACTGTTAATGTCTCAATGGAGTGTGTGTGAGAGAAATATAAGTTATGGGTTCAACTGAGATATGTATGGAATATTTGGTTTGGGCCCTGTGCTTAAAATCAATGATGCTGTAGGCTATAAATGCTGTAGTGTGTGGACTCAAAGGCAATTTTACAGGCTGTAGTTATTGTAGATTTGATTGCATTGGATTAATGGAAGTTCATCATTTCCATAACAACTAACTAAGAACCATAACATAAAGCAGGACAAATGACTTACAAACCTGAAGCATTGAGTATTGAAAGTGCAAACTTTCTCCTCTCACAAGCCATCTCCTTTTTGGATGTCCCAAAGGACATAATTGGTAATGCAGGAAAGGCTTCCATCACTGCTCTTGCCATCTACACACCAACACACAGAATCACACTTCTCATCTGCGCTACATTGTTTTTGCCAGTAAAATTACAACATTGAATTGATATTTCAATAAAAAATGATCAAACTATTAATAATAGGGATGTCCCGATCACCTTTTTTTGCTCCCGATCCGATTCCGATCATTTGATTTTGACAATCTGCCGATACCGATTTTTCCCGATCCGATCTTTATGCAATGCATTAAGAGAAAAAAAAGGTAACAGATAACGGCTGGTCATCCAACGCGATGAATTCAGCTATCTTGGCTGTTGTTTTTTGGCCTTTTCACTGTTCTGGGGCAGTTTCTCTTTCCTTTTAAAAGTCTCTGAAAGTGTCGGTTGTGTCAGTGCTGTTCCCTGAGTGGCCGCTGTGTACTCGTCCTGTTGTTGTTGATGTTTTTTTCTCAGGCGGCGTATTAGATTGGTCGTGTTGAACGTAGCTCTGTTCTTTCCACCACGCGGAACCTCCGCCTTGCAAACATTGCATCTGGCTGTTCCACAGCCTTCGCTTTCAATTTTATAATACTTCCAAACTCCTGACATTTTCTCCGTCCCAACTCCCGAGTCACCAGCTGAACGTAGCCTCTCGTTAGCTTACTGCTACTATTAGACACTGCGCCCACTCTGTTGCCAGATTTGAGAGAAATAAGCAACCAGGTCTATGAAAACAAGCCAAAAGAAGCAACACATACATGATGTTGTGTCATTTTAAACCAAAACTAAGACCTCAGGATGACTTTAAGACGTGAACATGGTCATTTTAGTTTTGTAACATTAAATAATAAAAAGAATTATATATACATTTTTTTTTTTTAAATTCCCGATCCCCGATTTTTTTCTCCCGATTCCGATCTTTTGAAAATCAAGTGATAGGCTCCGATCCCCGATCACGTGATCGGATCATCTCTAATTAATAACTAATAGTTGTAATGAGGTCATTAACACAACTTGAAGAATGTACATGACAAACTACATGGGCTGTGTCAACAACCAGCCCTCTCATCACTTTTACACAATTCCCCTAAAAAATAAACTGAAAATTGATAATTCAGAAACTAATGACTTATTTTTTAACATCATTGACTATTTTATACTTTAAACTTGTATAATAATCAAGACACTGAAATAAATGTAAGAATATATATATATGTAGCAGAAGCATAAATATTACATACAGTAGTTGAAGTAAAAAACTATGTTACCATGGTAACAATGACCCCACAGCTACTGCCATCACGTTGAACTGGATGGTGCATGGTTGCTCCTCTCCATTTGACAGTCCCCCAGTCCTCCTTGCCATAGCAGGTCCTCATCTTGAAGTATTCCCTTTGTAAAACACATTGTGGAATAGTCTCTAATGTAACTCCCAACAGACACATGTAGAATACAAATCTTTAAATATTGTGTAAAATAAAAACACTCCATCCCAACAGTATGGACACTGGAAAATATTGTAGGTTACCTTGCTTACTGAGCTACTTCATTTAGAATTGTGTACACAGATACTAAGGGCGGGATAAGGAAATATCATTTAAAAACCAGCTGAGACCACCAAGCACAAAATAAATGCTTCAGTGGTGTGGGTTTGGGAATTTCTGTTAACACACAGCACTAAATATAATTCTAAGATCACTTTATATCTAATTTGCTGACTTACCGTACTCTTTTCGTAGCATTTTACGAGTCTGCTTTCTCTTCGGAATTTGCCGCTGGATCCACCAAAAATACTGATCTTATGGCAGGAAATAAGTACTAAAAAAAAAGGGATGTTATTTCAAAACAGCATCAAACATATATACATATTTAAATGAAAGGGATTTCTGAATGAAAACAATCACTAACCAGCAACTTCCAGTGTTCTTTCAATATTTACAAAGGCGATCACGACTTGATAATCATTAAAGTTGATCTATAACAGCAATAAAAATACTTTTTTTTAAGATTTCTTAGGAATATGATGCCTTATTTTATTAAAAATAAATCATGCTGTTTGAATTTGTATATTAAATTACAAAACCCAAAGTACTATAACACACAATGTACACATGCAAGTAAGCCATTTCACAGCCAATTTTGGCTCTACAAGGTGTGGATAGGTAAAAGGCATGAAAACACACATTACCTTTGGCAAGCCGTGCCGACTGAGCTGGGTTCGTTCTCCAAAAAGTATAATACCTGCTGTGTAATGATTGAGTATGTAAATTGTGTTTCCAGTGTTGAACTGGCTGGCATACAGATGGAATAGGCCCTCAATAACCTAAATCCGATAATTGACATGAAGACAGAAAAAAAATGCAGCGGATTAAACACTAATAAAATATATAATACAATTACATACTAAACTTTTTTTTTTTTTTTTTTACTGTGGATAATATTTTTTTAACCACAAAATACCTCGCCTGTTAGCCACTGGTGAGGTCTCAAGCTCACTGTGGTGGATCAACAAATTGTTCCCTCTAATATGGGAGGGGAGCACAGAAACTACAACTTCAGTGTCCTTCCTTTTCCACATTGATGTTAGCTGCAGAAACAAATTAACAACTTGTTAAAAAAAAAAAAATCAGTCTTACTATATTTATGATAAATTATCCAAAACTCTACATAATTAATATTCAGATAAAAGGGAACATTTAAGTTTAAACATATTAACTGTAAAATCTAAAACAGACATAAAGTTATGAGTGACCAGTAAACAAAGTTATTCAGAATACATTCAAAAATGTATATGTAATACTGTCCATCCTTTATCACTGAACATATACTTAAAGTCCATGTAAGAAAAATAAAATAAAATGACCAATTAGCCAATGACATCTGTGTTGCAAGTCAATATCTAAATGCAATTTTGAAAATGTTATTATGATACTACAGTCTTGTAGTATCATCCCTGGATTAATGTTAATAATTTAAAAAATACATTATTCCTAAAATATATCTTAATGCTTTGTTAAGAAAATTGACCTGTGATGTCACATGTTCTGGAGAGGGCTTCTGTTCATGTGCATCAGTGATGACTGATGTTGACTGGTGGGGGGACTTGAGCTGTGAACAATGTAATACAGATAATTCCATGAAATACAAACATCACCCCATTATAAAACATGTACATTAGCTATTTGACTATTTGTCCATGTCCCTCAGAATGAGATGGGAGGGATAGCATGTCATGGTAAACACAAAAGTTGGAGACAAGAAATGTTACACATAGAAAAGTTACAAGATACATCAACAACATTTCATAAGATCATCATGAGATCTTCTTAAAGAAGAACTGTAATTCTTTGTTCTTTCTAGTAGAAGGAAAAAAGCCATTCTGTCATCTTTTACAATTGAAGGACATTTAAAAATAAATGGAGCAAAATGTTAGGCACTAACCTGAGATGGTGTGTGCTGTGGAAAGCTGTCTGTGTTTAATCCCAAATGTACTTGACGTCAACATTTTATATTATCTGTATTATATAAACACATAGCATCACTTGTAAAAAATGGTGATCAATGAAGTAACCTTTCCTTTACCTTCTTTGCTTTAGATTTCTTGAAATCAAAAGGCTTTGTGATTGGTGTAACATATACACCTCTCCTCCTCCGTTTCCTCTGTTTCCACCGTTCCACATCTACCCTGTGGGTCTTAATTATAATAAACACAGAGCAATAGGTGTAGTTACTATAAATGGAAGACAATATTTCCACAACATTTTCAATTGCATTCTGTATAAATTGGCACACATTAGTGGATATGTGGCAAAACTAGACAACTATGTGATGGCAATTTCATCACCTATGGTTAGTTGATGTTTTCAATAATATATATGGTGCTTAAACCTGAGGTTGTCTTAGTCCTGCAAGTGATTCTGACCTGTAATGGGATGTAATTTGCATTAACAAAAAGTTAACAACTAATTTAAAGTAATTCTGCTATGCAAAGAAATGAATATATACTTTCACATCAGCTACTATGTTACACGTATGTAGTGTCAATTTCTGCAAAAACATGTTCAGTGACAGAACTGAAAATATAAAACTTTGATCAAAGTTATTAGTTTGATCACATTATGATCCCTCAAACAAGGACAGCGATGACAGAGAAAGGCAATTACAATAAGTAAAGACTTTTCCAAAATATCATACCTTGTTCTTTGTCTTCAGAGAGTCTTGGTATTCTCTCAACAGTGCGTTGTGCATGACCTTGTATGTGTGCACAAAGTCATCCAGTCTTGTGAGCCTCTTCTGCTGAAAGCGAATCTTTTTAAGATCCCACTGGCTCTTCTCCATAATCCCCTGGGTCATGTTGTCTTTAGTGTAGTTCTGTTAAATAACAGCTCTTTGGTGAATTAGTGTGCCTACAACTGTATGGATATCAACCATGTCATAAAGTTGTGGTTAGCTGTAATTATGTTTTTTTGTTCAAGTTTACCTGTGTTGATTTCTGGGCAACTGTCTTGAACCTCTTTGACAGCTTTTCATAAAAGGGACCTCTTCCATGACGTCCAAGGTCACCTGCCATAGAAGCATCTAACTTTAATAATAGGAAAAACAAGCTTAAAATTAAAACATACATGAAGAAGAGGAAGTTAACTAACCCAGTAGTAGTCTTGACCACAGAGCAGCCTGAGGCAGAAAGTACTTGAGCAGCTTGGGGGTAAAGTTTGGGCAAAAGTACTCATTTGGCTCTCCAACTTTATCCAATAATGCCTGCTGGATGACATCCTTAAAGTGGTAGTCAAACGGTGTTGGGCTCAAATCATTCTGTAAGACACATAATCACGTTCATGTAATTTTGGTGCATTTTTGAGTACTAAACCAGATGTTACTTACAATATTATAATTCTTTGGTCCATGTAATTGTGTATTTTGTATTTGCATGGACTGCAGTTACAAATTAATATCTGCTGAACATTTCTACAAAGGAAAAAAGTCCATACAGATTATACCCATTTAGGCATAACTCACAAAAGGGAAATACTCAAAGCACCCAGAAAAACACAAACATTAGGGCTGCAAATAACAATTATTTTCAATGTCAACTAATCTGTTGATAATTTTCTTGATTAATCGATTAGTTGCTTGGTCTATAAAATCTCAGAAAATCAGTGTTTCCCAAAGCCCAACATGACATACTCAAATGTCTTGTTTTGTCCACAACTCAAAGATATTCAATTTACTGTCATAAAGGAGTAAATATAGCATAAAATATTCACATTTAAGAAGCTGGAATCAGAGAATATTTACTTTTAGACAATATTTACTTTTTCGTCAATTTTATTTTACAATTCTACAAAGGATTACCTACCACAAAGTCTTCCTCAGCAATGCCTGAGTCATCAATGACTGGCTGGGCAACTGCTGTCAAAAGCGTCTGAAGGTCTTTAAAATGTTTCTCAACATTTTCCCCACTGCATGGACTTGCCAGCAGCACGGTGGCACTAACTACTACTTGATCAAGTTCTTTTAGAGTAGTAGCCTGGGTCATTAGCCCGAAGACATGCATGCACAGACGATCGTGTTTTGCGGCACTGTGAGGAAGAATTTACAGAATTAATACTACTACAATGCCACTATACTCTAAACTAAAATATAACTAAATCATATTCATTTGAAGACATCACTCACTGTTTTTTGCAGAGGTCCTTTGCGTTTTTCATGACATGGCTCAGGCATCTATGTAGGATAGGAAGTGCAAGTGCATGCTCCTTTCCTTGTCCCGTCACAATGTGATAATATTGTGATAGTAGTTCATTGAGACTAAGGCCACATAGATTATGAGCCATTGCCTGCATCAAAACTACAGAGCCATCACAAAGTAACATAACTGGTCTTCTGCGAATTTTTGGCCCATGTTGTTTGACACAGTCTGTGATGAAAGAGCCAAGAAAGTATGTTATCGATGCTGTGGTGTGTTCACAGGTAACATATGTGGCAACAGGGACAGGGGAGCAACCTTTTACTGGATTTCTGACCACAAGTTCGTAGATGTAAAAAGGTGTGCTCTCCCCTTTTGCCTTTTTAACAATGCTACCTGTGGCATCTAGGTAGACAATGTCCTCCTTCGATCTGTCATGGAATAACCTAATTGTTCTCTTAGACCAAAGCATGACACCTTTTGGCTGCAGGATTACCTTCTGAATCCACTGGTCATCTTTGTCTTGAACATCCTCAGACATAAGTTGCAGACTCACCATCTCATTTTCGTCCCTTCTCTGCTTTTCCCTTTCACCCCAAGATAAAGACTCCAGTTGTCGGCACCTCATCTCTGCAACCAGATTGCAGAACAGTTACCTCCAACTTGTTCAAGCTTTGTAAATATACAGTTCTTGGGAGTTTAGAGCTAAGAGTGTCTGCTATCAGCTGCCTTTCTTCAGCTCTAATTGGCCTCCTTCTCAGCTGTTGAAGGCTGTGCCGCACAATGCCCCCCTGGAAGCAAACAACAGCCTTGAGGGACGACTCACTTTCCACTTTGACATTTACTTTAACCTGACAGTCATCAAAACGGCAGTACCCAGTGCAGGTAAACAGTGGCTTTTTTGTCATAGAGCCTCTCATTTTCACACTGTGCCTCTTGAAACCAAAACTACAGTGTGGATGGACACTTCGGATACCTTTTTGCAATCACATTTGTCCAATGCAAACTTTTGAACTGCCGTTTTTGTTGGGTCTTTCTGAGTTTTCTCCATTCCTTGTGTGGAATGAAAAAAAAACAGGGTTGCTCAGGCAATTTGTGGGTGAAGTATTTCTGCTTCTCTTCGTCCTTTGTAGATGATGTAGTACTGCTACTACTGCAGGCACTGCTGGTATTCTGCAAACACAAGTTGTAAGAAAGGTAGATTAGAAGCTGGTATGCATGGATATGCATTCAAGTATATCCAATTGCCAAATCCAAACTGCATATTTCAAATTTTATCATACAATGTAAGGATAAGAAGATGTTTTTTTTCTGTAAAAGGACATCCCTCAGAAATAGCAAATGTCATTCACAATACTCCCAAAATAGTTGTTCTTAAAAAATATAAATGTTTAACACATTTGAAAGCTGAGAATCTAACATTTAGATGTAAAAATGAATAGCTATTTAACTTTTTATCAATTCATTCTAACCCACTTAAACTGACGTACTTCCAAAGCTTTTTTTTTAAATAATCTAAGTTTACCTCTTGGCTGTCATCCACAGATGATGATTCATTGTCATTTGGTGATGAAAGACTGTTATCTGTGTCTTGGCGGACTTCCAGCAGGGGCTCACAGCTTGCTGAGTCTGTCATTTTGGGATTTTTCAGGGCTCACATCTGACATGTCTTCAGGATTGTGTCCACAGCTGGCTGAGTCCAACTCAGTTCCATCTTGTGGCACCACAGTCAACGTGTCTGGTTTGTCGACTTCCGCTTGCACACTGCCCTGTATTCCCACACCCCATAAGCAAAACAGGTTAAGAGTAATAGATAATGCTGATATAGTATGAGCATTGAATATTTTCTTCAATTATAATCACAGTACATTTCATACATTTTTAAAGAGATTAAAAAATATTACGAAAGCAAACAAAATTCAAAATGATGGAAAAACCTTAAAGAAATATATATTTTATGATTACCTGTTGATGTTGAAGGTAGGCATTTTTTATTCTAATCCTATTACTTGGGACGTTGGTGATTCCTAAGTCCTTGCAGACAATTCCCCAGAAACTCTCTTCTGGATACGCGCTTTCTTCTGCCAGGGGCCCTTTTGTCTTGTCTTGCAGCCTCTGGATGCATGACAGAATGTCCGTTGCACTCTTTACCAATTTTCTGGACTATTCAAACATGGAGGAAAACGGTAAATTGTTTGTTTTATTTAAAGATTTGTCTAAGCAATCAATACATGTGCAAAAATAAGTAATACTTACCCTCCCAAAAGTTGAAAAAGTAAACGATCTGTAAAGAAAAAAAATACTCAGTTACAAAAATGATACATATCATGATGTATAAAAATCAAGAAGACTGTAGACAAGATATAAAGATCTCGAGCGCAATTATTTTCTGTTTACATATGACTGCACTGAACATTGGCCTCAAACACTTGACTCACTACATTGTAGGCCTATGTAGTATTGTATATATATATATGTTATATATTTTTGAATAACAGAGTATACAATGCAATCATATAATACAATACTAAAACACAATATATGTATAAAAAAAAATATATATAATAATTATAATTAAGCGAGTTACAGTCGACTTTATAGAGAAGTCTGCATCTCTGGATTTCTTCAATAACAGAAGTTGAGCTCTCCAATGGCGGACACGCAGATTAACGTCAAATCGCAAACGCGGTATCTATGATTCTATATCATGGATGCTATCATGGATGTATATTAACAATACTTTTTTATTATACATCCATAGGGTCTTATTATACAACCATGATATATTTGAACATTATATTGATTAATGGCTGCACCCATTTTCAGTACTCGGATTTACATGATGCCTTTTTTAAAAATGGGGGGCGGTGCCGGCAGCGTACGGAGCCGGCCGTCAACGGCCCGCTGACGACCGGCCGTTCTGTGATTCTCCAGAACACACAGCTGGCCAGTCCCTGTATTCCACCGGGTCACCGCGGCGCAGACGGACCCGGTGGAATACAGGGTCTACCGCGTTTAGGAACCAAAATTGTGTACGGGTACCCGGCATTTTCTTATCGGTTCTCATTTGGAACAGAGTTTTGGTTCCCAACCCTAACACAACACAAAACATAACACACCTGAAATAACATAGCCAAACAATTGGATTCACTACATGAAATAGCTTAAGTAACTTTTTTTCAATTTATAGAAGTTGCTATTTCCAAAGTAAAGAGTAAAGAAAGCCTAGGCATACAAATGACATATGCTAGTCCGTTAACTTTGGTAGGGAAAAATATACTTACCCTTGACGATGGGTCATCATGAATTTCAAATTGCACAGTGAAGAAATATATTATATGCTGGAAACAAATGAACGCAACTTCAAAGTCATCACTGCCAAAATGGCTCATCACATGGTCATAATGCGTGGCTGTGAGGTGAATAGGCGGGTTTCTGTGACAATGCACTTGCTGATTGGTGGGAAAGATAGGTGTCTATCACAATAACAAACACTACTCACGTGAAGAGGGAGAGGATTTATGTAGGTTAAAAAAAAGCACAAAAGCGGCATGGACCAGTAAATGATTATAAACATGGTATATTTATAAAGATGCATATGTTAATTGTAAATGTATTCATAAGTTTATTTAAAACATGTAAACTGGGTATAACATGGGATCACACCAGCCATAGCGCTCTTGCTCTTGATGGCCTGTCCCATCTTCAAACATAAACTTCAATTTGAACTCAACCAGTAAAAGTTATGCATTCAAAAACCTTCCTTAAATAAAAGTACAAGACTTGGCATCAAAATGTACTTAGAAAAACAGTAGTGCAGAATGCCCCATTTAAGAATAATATATATTACTGGATTATAATTATTGATGCCTTAGTGTGTTCATCTTTAATGTTGCAGCGGGTAAAGGTGGGAATCATTATAATTACAGTAGTATTTACTTTACCATGTTTAGTTCTGACTCTGGGGATAGAAAGCTGAAGATATTCATAAGAAACGTAACGTGGGAGAAAATGTGTTTCTAGAAGATATGTAGAAAATAAACGTATTTGAGATACGTTCATAACGAACGTAACGTGGGAGAAAATACGTTTCTAGTTAAACGTAATTGAGAATGCAGTTTAGTTCTGTGGGAACGTACTTTTTAGGAGACAGGGTTGAGCAGTCAAACATGGTGGTGGAAATAATACATTCTCTAGGAGTAAATTTGCCATTGGATTACTGAAAAAGTAGACAGTAAAAGTAGTTCATATTATTTGTGCAAGTAGTCTAAGAAGTACTAAGTACAAACATGGCAGTTTCATAAACTACTTATGGAGGAAATGTTTTTTAGACCACATCAAAGTTGACAAAAATGCTCATTCTTGTTCTCCAGAGAGGACTTTGAAACTCAGATTACTCAAAAAGTACACAGCAAAAGTAGTTAATATTATTTGTGCAAGTAGTCCTAGAAGTACTAAGTACAAACATGGCAGTTTCATAAACTACTTATGGAGGAAATGTTTTTTATCCCACAGCAAAGTTGACAAAAATGATCATTCTTGAGGACTTTGAAACTCAAATTACTCAAAAAGTACACAGTAAAAGTAGTTCATAGTATTTGTGCAACAAGTTTATGAAGCAATAAATCCTAACATTATTCTCATAAATTACCCTGTTCCTCAATCGCAAATAATATAAATGAACCACATGCCATCCTATACTTTGAAATCCTCACCGGAAGTGATCCTGCACATACGAAACGTCCAGCTTCCCAGGGTTGTTTTTTTGCATTACCGTAAACCTGTAACTATTCGCGCACTCGAAATACAGGGGCGGCTGGCTGGTTTGACCACGCAAAAGTGAAAGACGGCTGGCTTGACCGCAGTGCGCATAGCGCGGGAACACCGCAGCGGAGCCGTTTTATGTAGAAGTGAAGCAATTCTTTTATTTTAATCTAAAAGGCGAACTATTCAGTCAGACAGCAATTTATTGTAAAAGTAAAGCATTTACATTTTCAAGCACTTTATCTCAATTTCAAGCACCATTCCCAAAATTCAAGCACTTTCCCAACCTTGAAAACACCACGTCAAATTTCAAGCATTTTCAAGGATTTCAAGCACCCGTACGAACCCCGAGTAGTACAGTTAAAACCTTAACGATCCGAATAATCGATTAATCGTTTCATTAATCGATTATCAAATTAGTCGTTTGTTGCAGCCCTAGTGATGACACGTGGTGACACCAATGTGCAATAGGGTCTGTGACGAATTCATTAAGAACATTGTAAGAGCAACTAACGTTACCAACTTTGACACCGATTTAGATTAGGTCTAATTTGATTAGACAATGTCATGAAACCACCACGCACCTAGCACAAGAAACATTCATTAGCTAGCTAACATCAGCTAACCTACTAGTAAGTTAGTTAGACCATGGCGTCAGAATACAAACTTAGCAGCAATGCTAAGCTAACTAGCTTATACCAATGGCAATTATGCCAGTCTTACCTGTTAAAGTATTCATTGTTCGCTCTTTCATTCGAATACAGCATAAGCCTTCTGCCAACAAATGGAACAGTCAGCAACAGTTGGCAGGCTAGCACCAGAGCTATCTACCATAGCCATATACGGCGCTGGCTAGCACTAGCTAGGCTAACGTTAAGGCCACCTGCTTGAAGGTGGACATGGCTGCTATCAAGCTAACGCTAGCTATCTATTCGCTACCATGTACAAACCAACACGACACTACTCCACTGGCGTTCGCAATCGAAAGCACATAATATCCACCACTAATCCACATTATGGGCAGTACTTACTTGCTGTTTACCGATGGTAACCGCTTTGGAGAAACTCACAGATGTTCACCTTGACTGTTTCCTCCGTGCGAATTTTCGAAAGGATCGAGGCATCTCTGTTAGGAGGCTTTGGGTTCCTCAAAGCGCGATATGATTGGCCGTTCGAGCGATGACGTTCCGTTTCGTCCCTTCAAACGTGACACCTACGGTTAACAGGCAAACCAGTGGAAAAATACCCAGAAATTACGTTTTTTCTGGCGTGTATGTCACGTGATCTTCAACTTTCTCAGCAGAATAAAATAAATATAAATATATCAGCAATTAAACAACATATTCCATTTCTTTTCACACAATACGTCTCCTTTCAGTATCAACACTAATTCGGCTGACTTATATATTTGATCCAATTGGTAAATAGGGACACCTAGTGGTTAAAGCACGTTATTTAAATGTTTTGTTAAATAATCTTTAATCTTTAATAACCTGACTTTGGAAAGGGCTGGAAAGATAATTTTTTCACCAGGGGCGTCTAAATAGGGCCCAGATAAGGCATCTGGAATATGGGAACCGTAACCCACCCAGACATTTTTTTTCAATCTAATGTCAAACTCTCACAAAATCCTGTCTCGAGCTAAGGATTGGACACCCTTTGATGAGGGAGGGAGAGAAAATTGAAAAAAAATGAAAAAAGGTGTTTGGTGCTCCGAGACTTTGAGAGTGTGTTGCTTAACTTGTGTGGAACCCGCTTGCAAAATTTGGGGCCGCTGTGACCTTCAACCAAGTCTCAAACTAAGGTTAAAGGTCATGTTTTCATGGCTCTCAGTACTCTAGACCAGTGGTTCTCAAAGTGGGGTCCGCGACCCCCTGGGGGTCCGTGGCACTCTGCCAGGGGGTCCGTGAAAAGTTTTCAGATTCATTCATTTAAATTATCGATATCATTTTTTTTCAATTTTCTTTTTTTCAACAAATATATATTTTTTTTAATCTAAAATAGTTCATAGATTACGTTCTAATCTAACAAATAGATACATTTAAAAATCAAGCGCGTCACCCATTACCGTGGAAACAACAATAACTGTTACGTCAGTCAGAGAGCGCCGCTGCAAGTATCATAGAGATATAACACGGCTAGCATACTACGAAGATGGACAGATTTGTAAAACGACCGGTTACGGCTACAAATGAAGTAAATGAAAAACAAAAGTAAGGAAATACGATGAGGAGTATCTCCAATATGGATTTATTGAAGTGGAAGGGAAACCGAAATGTCTGATATGCCTGCGGTGTCTTGCCAATGAGGCGATGAAGCCTGCCAAATTGAAGAGGCACCTCGAGACCAAGCATCCAGATTATGTAAAAAAAGACCGGGCTTTTTTTGAGAGGAAGGGTGAGGACTACCGCCAGCAACAACAACGGATGGTTAATGTTACGTCTGTTTCTGCTAAAGCGCAGCGGGCCTCCTACCTGGTAGCGCAGAGGATTGCTAACGGTACGTCCACACAGCAGCTTTTTACGGTACGTCCACACAGCAGCTTTAGACGAATCTTCCACCGCTTCCAACGCTTCTCTGCCCATTGACTTTGAATGGGGATGACGTCACTTTGCCTCGCTTTTCGCCGAACTGCATTGTGGGGGAGCGAAGCGAAGATTTCCAGGATTTCCAGGATTCAAAAGTTGACCAATGTTCAACTTTTGAAGCTAAACTGGAAGCGTCAGCCAATCAAACACGTTTATGCAAATCTGACAGTAGAAGCGCTAGCCAATCAAACCGCGTGTAAGCAGGGAGAACCAGACCGCAGTTCATTTCCTCATATTCCAAACGAGAAATTACGGTAGCAAATCACCCGGTTCTTTACCACCAGACTATTTACCGGAATACAAACCGGAGGAACCAGGCATGGAGAGAGGTGGCAGAGACAGTGGGTGAAAATGGTAGGTTTTCGCCTGTTTGGGGAGTTTATATATATATATATATATATATATATATTGCTCGCATAAAATCCCTGGGGTTTTTTGCTTTGTATGTCGGGGGCGGGAGATTCATGTGATTGGTTGTTGGTCGCGTTGCTCACAAAAAATCGCCAAGCTTTCAGACACGCCCAGCTCCAAGATTTACAAGATTTTTGAAAAGCTGCTGTGTGGACGTAACGGAGCGTCCACACTACAGCTTCAAAAATAGCTTGGAGCTGGGTGTGTCTGGAGCTTGGGGATTTTATTTTACCCCCTGAGAAGTTGAACATTGTTCAACTTCTGTCGCCTGAGACGCCTGAGACGCCTCGCTCTGCTACCCACAATTCAGTTCGGCGAAAAAGCGCGGCTACGTGACGTCACCCCATTGAAAGTGAATGGGCAGATTGGAGCAGATTGGAGCTTTCGACGCTGTCGACGCTGTAGTGTAGACGGGCCGTAACGTAAGGCGCGAAAGCCCCACACAATAGCGGAGGAACGGCCCCTACACACGGCGGTGTGCGTTGCTGCTTGGCGGTGGGCGTGTCTTGAGCTTGGGGAATCAACGCGAGCAGCCCGACCAACAACCAACCACATGAATGTCCCGCCCCGGACATACAAAGCAAAGCATTCATGCTACATCAATGCTGGCTAAATATACTGTCTATGCTTGCTAGCTGTCCATTCAAAGAAATACACTGGATATAAACTCCCCAAACAAGCGAAAACCTACCAGTTTCCCCCACTGTCTTTGCCACCTCCCCCCATGCCTGGCTCCTCCGGTTTGTATCCCTGTATGTTCCCTACCGCCACGATCATTTTCTCCTCCTTTTGTTGACATATGGGAAATAACTGCGGTCTGGCTTTCCCAACATACACCCGGTTTGATTGGCTACTGCTTGTACTGTCAGATTTACATACGAGGGATTTCAAAAGGGCCCTCAAGTCCCATCTTTTCATCAAGGCTTTCGGCCCTTAAATCGATCTGTTGTTTTGTCTGTCTGACCTTTGTTTTGTTTTGTTTTGTGTGTGCTCGCCCCAATTCCTGTAAAGCGACCTTGGGTCCCTTGAAAGGCGCTATAGAAATCTCAGTTATTATTATTATTATTATTTGATTGGCTGACGCCTCCGTCGAGGCGGCAAAAGTAGAACATTGCTCTACTTTTGCAGCGAGCACCTCGAGAGAAGCTACGCTTTGCTCCCACAATGCAGTTCGCCGAATCGTGACGTCACCCCATTCAAAGTGAATGGGCAGAAGCGCTGAAGCGGCAACGCACGCCGCCGTGTGTAGGGGTCGGAACTGCTGCTCCCTGCTGCGGTGGATCTGTGTGAGGTGATGGTGGGGAAAGATGCGGCTGCCAAATTGAGAAGTGTACCTCTGTCAAATGACACCATCAGACGACGAATTGAGGACATGTCTGCTGATATCAAATCACAACTGCTCGAAAGACTGAGAGGGTCTAAATTCGCGGTTCAATTGGATGAGTCCACTGATGTGTCCGGCTCTGCGCAGCTCATCGCGCTGGTTCGCTACCCGTGGGAAGGAAGGATTCAGGAAGATTTTTTATTTTGTCAAGAGTTGACGGGGCGAGCAACAGGTGAGGATATTTTCAATGTTATAGATATGTTCATGGAGACTGGCAATGTGAGTTGGGAGAATTGCATTGCGATTTGCACGGATGGGGCAGCTGCCATGACCGGACGCAAGAGTGGGCTGGTTGCTCGTGCCAAGGAGCGCAATCCAATGATGATAGCTACCCACTGCATGCTGCACAGGCAGGCTCTGGCGTCAAAATCGTTGAGTCCTGAGCTACAGTCCGTTCTCAGCACGGTGGTATCTGTGGTCAACCACATCAAGTGTAAGCCACAGTCCCGTTTATTCGGCATGCTCTGCAGGGAGATGGGCGCAGGACAGGACACCCTGCTGTTCCATTCAGAGGTGCGTTGGCTCTCCCGTGGAAAAGTGCTACAGCGGGTGTACGAACTGCGCTCAGAGCTGTGTGAGTTCATCCAGAATGACAAGCCAACCACTGCAGCACTCTTATCGGACCCCGAATGGATCGCACAGCTCGCCTACCTCGCAGATGTGTTCAACTTATTGAACGATCTCAGTTTGTCCGTTCAAGGCAGATATGCCTCTATCCTGGAGGTAAGCGACAAAATCCAGGCATTCCGTGCCAAAACAGCGATCTGGAGAAGGCAGGTGCAAAATGGCATTACAGACATGTTCCCCAAACTCACAGAGTTTCACATAACTAAGACTATAAAAGTGTAAAAAATAGGCTACGTCAGATTATTTCAAGGGACATACATGTCAAATCAAGTCAATTTTTATTTATATAGCCCAAAATCACAAATCAGAATGAGGGGGTCCTTGGTGTATTCTCTCTCTTGTAAGGGGTCCTTGGCTGAAAAACAATTGAGAACCTCTGCTCTAGACGGCACAAAGGAAGGTCCGACAGCTTTGAGCTTGGTGTCGTTGGAATCGCCTCGAAGAGTACATGCATATTCATCCCTCTGCTGCTCCGAATGTCAAACGTTATGGCTTAAAACGGGACAAAGCCTTCCATTAAGCCGCTTTCACTCTCGCTCTTGTGGTGACAGAGCACGCCAATTTCCCCGCATGCTAGGCAGACAAGAGTATTCTAGTTAGCTTCGGTTTGATGTGGAGATGTGATTTGATGTGTCGTTTGTCCCCCAACTCCTCTCCAAAGTTGAGATATGTAATAAAATACTCAGGGGAGTTTCCTGAATGTTCATGCCGAAAGCCAAGCACTAGGCCCTGGGTAAATGAAGACGCTGATTTGGGGCACTTTTTGCACTTTCCCTGGTGCTAGAAACTCAAGTCAGGAATCCCTGGAATCGTTGTAAAAATACATTTCTAGCTAAACGTAATTGAGAATGCAGTTTAGTTCTGTGGGAACGTAATTTTTAGGAGACAGGGTTGCCAGGACACACGCCGGTTAGAATAGTCTATTCTGCACATGTGCATTGGTGCACAATTCACATGTTACAGTAATGAGTTGTGCTCTTTATATACAGTCTATCATGGTTGTGCTAAGATGATTTTGAGTACAGTGCTTTACTGTGAAATAATAGTTAAATAATGTGAAATCCAATTCTACTGTTTTATAGATATTTTGTTGTGATATTATAGGGGCTTTTGATTACAATATTTCTCTGTAATATGCTACTCTTAAATGCTGTGAAATCCTTGCAATTTTTACAATGTTGTTGTGATATTACAACATTTGATGTGATATTACAGAGGATTTTGATTGCAGTATTTTATTGTGAAATAATAGTTAAATGCTGTGAAATCCAAGGATACAGTCCTTTTTACATGTATTTGTTGGGATATTACAGGGGGCCTTGATTACAATATGTCACTGTAAAATAATACTGTTAAATGTTGTGAAATGCTGGTAATTGTTTACAGTGTATGTGTTTTTGTTTCCCATAGGGTTTATAATTGATTTCTGGTTAGGGGGGGAGCTCTGGGTCCAACGGCCCATGGTGTGGTTGGCTCGGGTTCCCTCCTTCAATCAATCAATCAATCAATCAATCAATCAATCAATCAATCAATCAATCAATCAATCAATCAATCAATCAATCAATCAATCAATCAATCAATCAATGTTTATTTATATAGCCCAATATCACAAATGTTACATTTGTCTCAGTGGTCTTCACAGTTTGTACAGAATATCAGTATGACAATACGACACCCTCTGTCCTTAGACCCTCACATCGTACAAGGAAAAACTTCCAGAGAAAAACCCACAGTTTAAAGGGGAACATGGGAGAAACCTCAGGGAGAGCAACAGAGAAGGGATCCCTCTCCCAGGACGGACAGACGTGCAATCGATGCCGTGTGTCCTTCTGTTTGTTCCTTTTGGCCAGTCCTCCAGACCTCTTTTTGTTTCCCGTTTCGCTTGAGCAAACGGCTGATTATCAATAAATGCTCGTTACCAGTTATTGCGTGTATTCTTTCATGTTGCGGGTCTCAGCACGAGCCACTACCGCGGAGTAGAGGTTGGGGCCATAACAACATATCCAAGACACTGTGAAATGTACTTTGCACTTCAATGGAGTAATAAAAAGTTAAAATGGACATTTTCTTTGTTGATTGAGCTGATTGAATTATGTAGTTATGGGAAAATCCCAGTTAACTCGTCAAATTTACAATATATTATCGTATTATTATGTATTATTTACATTTGTATAGGTACAGTAAATTACTGGCTTATTGCACAAAATAATTTTATCTCTCATCAAAGATGGCCAAAAACATGCATTATTGTACTCAGGGGTGGAGTTTGACAAAGGATTACTCAAAAAGTACACTGTAAAAGTACTTGATTGTACTTGTGCTTCTAGTCCAAGTAGTACTGAATCCAACAGTACCAATTCCATTAAGAACTTATTGCACAAAATAATTGTATCTCTCATCAAAGATGGCAGAACACATGCATTATTGTACTCTAGAGGGGAGTTTGACAGGGGACTACTCAAAAAGTACACAGTAAAAGTACTTGATTGTACTTGTGGGAGTAGTCCAAGTAGTACTGAGTCCAACACTACCAATTGTATTAAGAATTTATGGCTAAGAATCATTTTATCCCTCGTCAAATATAGCAAATACATGAATTATTGTACTCGGGAGGGGAGTTTGACAGGGGATTACTCAAAAGTACACAGTAAAAGTACTTGATTGTACTTATGGTAGTAGTCTAACAAGTACTGAGTCCAACAGTATCACTTTTATTAAGGATGTATGGCTAAAAATCATTTTATCTCATCAAATATAGCAGAAGTTGCATGATTTTGTTCTCAGGAGGGGAATTTGAGAGTATTACCCATAAAAAAGACGTTGTTGGTATCAGTCAACCTAGGACTGAGTCAAACAGTGTTAGTTTTTTTAAGAACTTATGGTAAAAATGATTTGTATCGCATGAAGCAGAAAAAACATGCATTATTTTACTCTTCTATTCTTTACTCTTGCGTTAGTGCCGCTTCTCAGCGATTACCGTAAAGGCGCTATAAATCGCGCACTCAAAAATGAAGAACTGCTCATTTGACCAAGCAAATTTGAGAGACTGCTGAGTTGACCGCAGTGTGGAAATTAGGGTCACATTTATTAAAGCACTCCTGACTGGTACCCTTCAATAACTTTTTCAAGGCATGTTCTCTGCCATTAGTTCCACAGCAAGCATAACCCGACAACAAAGCATAATCTAAAACATAACTATTTACCATTTGAAATATGTTGCACGAACCTCGAGATATTTAGCTCTTTTGAAACTACTAGAAATGTTAGGTAGAACAACATTTAGACCCACACTTCGGTAGGTGGCGGTATAACACGTGTAGTTGTATGCTAGCTGCCAGAGAGGGAAGTAGACGAAGAAGAAGCAAAAGAAGAAGAAGCATGGCTGCTGATATGAGATTGCCAACTATTCAGAAACCAGTGTCGCTAACATTTTCTGCTTTTGACCGAAAAGATCTAGTCGTCCCGGGCGATGTTATCACTTCAGACACCGGCTTCATGAGGTAGGCATCTGGTTGTAGCACCGGTGGTGTGACCGGCTGCTGTGTATGATGGCCTCAACATGTTGTCATGGAGGGAAATCAACTACCGTTAAAATGGGCTTGATTATCTTGAAAATGTACCATAAAGTAGATTTTATGTAGATTGACCATCAGCAGCAGCATCTTAATGCAGGCTGCACTAGCATTGTCTACCTTAAAATATAAAGACATTTAAAAAGGGATGAGTTATTGGTTGTACTCTTGCCATAATCATATTTGTTTAGCTGTTTTTATGGAAGATGTGTAAGTCTTATCTACCATCACCAGTAATGAGTGTTCATCCTCACAGCAGGTCAGGATGACATAAAAAGTTTAATGTAACTTTCTCCACATTGTCATTTATCCTCAGGGGACATGGTACCTATGTTGATGAAGAGAAGCTGACTGCTTCAGTTGCTGGAGAGGTGCAGAGAGTAGACAAGCTGATCTGTGTCAAACCACTTAAGACCAGGTAAGTTATCAAATAGATACTCTCAAACGTTTACTGGTTTTACAAGTTGTAAATGAAGTTGTGTGACTATATTTTGGTTGTATATCATTGAATTTCAGATTCAACGGTGAGGTTGGAGATGTGGTGGTTGGCAGAATCACAGAGGTAAACACTGCCGCCACATCTCTTTTTAATATATGATGCCGGACATTTTAAATGTATCCTAAAATATATATATTTTCTAGCCAATATTCTAACTAAGATTTGTGTGTTTTGATGATATGTATAGGTACAACAGAAACGGTGGAAGGTGGAAACCAACTCCCGTCTGGACTCTGTTCTCTTGTTGTCATCTGTCAATCTGCCTGGAGGAGAGCTGGTGAGCTGCTAAAAAACAAATCACTGGGAGAAGTGATTTGTGTACTTCACAGTAAACTGAACAATGCCTCTTTTTAATCTCTGATGTTCTGTTTTTAGAGGAGACGATCTGCAGAAGATGAGCTCACCATGAGGGAATACCTTCAGGAGGGCGATCTCATCAGTGTAAGTCACAGTGAAATATAATCTTTAATTTGCTGCTTTGTCTAACTATTCTCACTTATTGTTGCTTTTTTTCTATGCTTTTTAGGCAGAGGTGCAGTCCGTCTTCTCAGATGGAGCCCTATCACTTCATACCCGTAGTTTAAAGTATGGAAAAGTAAGTTATGCTAGAGTAAAGATGTTGTTATACCCCAAAGTAATGGTTCACTTTGCTCTTTGACTCATTGTATCTGGTTCAATCAAACAAATCAGAATGTAAACAATGGGCAAGGACACTCGTGGGGGTGGACAATGCTATCGCAGATGGGGCTTGCAGACTTTGGAATTCCCAAATATGCACATTTCCACAATGTCATTAGTTTCTCAGCTATTACACAATTGAATACAAATCAAAGGTAGTTATACTATTTCATCTTTCCTAATTTGACCTAATATCCTGTTTTCTACTTTCTCTGCCCATCAGTTGGGTCAGGGAGTGCTGGTACAGCTTTCTCCTTCTCTGATCAAGAGGCAGAAAACACATTTCCACAACCTGACATGTGGTGCATCCATGATCCTCGGGAATAACGGCTTTGTGTGGTTGTATCCCACACCGGAACAACTGGAGGAGGAGGCCGGGGGCTTCTACACCAGCCTGGAGGTGGGAACAAAATAGTATTTGATTTAGTCTCCCTAGTAAATATATTGGTCAATGAATACTTGATTTAAACAAGAAGTTAACAGCTAACCTTGTCTAATTTAGATATTGTAAAATATGGGAGTAATCTGCAACACTATTACTTAAAAAAAGAAAAGGGAAAAAAAGTCTAATGTACTGCATCCAAATTCTACTCCCATGTTTGTATTAAACTTGTTTGTTTGTCCCTGACCTTTCAGCCTGTCAGTGTGTCGGATCGAGAAGTGATTTCACGGTTGAGGAACTGTCTACTGGCTTTGGCTGCGCACAAGGTCCTTTTGTTTGACACCAGTGTTCTCTATTGCTATGAATCTTCAGTTCATCATCAGGTAGGAAGCAAATACTCATGCACTATGTCACTTATTTCAGATTAAAAAATGTTATGCATTTCTTAATTGAGCCTGGTGTTTCCTATATCTAAAGCAATGGCAATACAAATATGCGTCAAGAAAAATGTGGACATTTTCCATGATATATTGTGCCATCTGGTGGCCATATTTGAAAACAACAGAAACAATTGAATTACTGTTCTTCTAAAGCAGTGGTTCTCAAAGTGGGGGGCGCGCAGAGGCATGAAAGGGGGGCGCGAGAGACCAGGAGGAAAAATGGTTATTTAAAAAAATTATTGATTCGAAAAATAATATGATACAGTACTATTATGTCTGGGTCTCTGTGTTTCATAAAAGCTGTGTGTTTGTGGAACGAGCCATGTTGTGTGTGTGTGCGCGAGAGAGCGCACCGGTACCGGAGATCGTTGTTGTTAGCTTCTGGTGCTAGCGAGCTACGCCAAAGGATATAAGGAGTTTTTTCAACAACAAAGTGGAGGAGAGCCCTCTCCTGTCAGACTAAGAGACTCTCTCTAAAGGACTCTCTCAGTGTTATCTCAGTGGGTCTCAAACGTTTTGGTCACCATTAATGTAAACAATTATTTCCGAGGCACATGTTTATATGATCATTATAGTTATAAAAAAATAAGAGAAAAAATTAAAAACAGGTATGAAATACTATATGACATTACAAAAAGAATAAAGTTTAAAAGGGGAGTGATTTGTAAAATATCCATAAAGAAAAAGTAAATCTGTTTACAGTTCTGTTTCATATGGGTGTTGAGAGATGTATCCATAGATCTCTTCATGTTGCTCTCAAAGTGCACCAGATTGATGCATTTAACTTCAATATATAAAAATCTTCCCGGGGGAGCTTGCCTCCGGACCCCCCTATGTGAGGTCCACACACCACCTATAATAATAGCACTTTACCCCTGCTTACACCTATATGTCGTGAGCTGATTATAGAGCCTTTATTGTAACAGTCACAGTACACTGTGTATATGCGTGGGTATGCGTGGGGATTGTTGCAGTAGAAAATTACACTGTAGCGACCTCCATGAAATGTCAAGCTACCCCACGGCACCCCCAAAATAAATCTCTGGCGCCGCCACTGAGCCTGACTATTTGTGTTTTTTTCTCCAAAGGGGGGGACTGACAGAAAAAGTTTGAGAACCACTGTTCTAAAGCACAGTGGAACAGGCATGGGTGATTTCATTGCTCTTTTTTGGCAGGGAACTGATGTCATAACTAGTGCTGTCAAAATTATCGCGTTAACGGCGGTAATTAATTTTTTGAATTAATTGGGTTAAAATATTTAACGCATTTAACGCATGTGCAGAATGGCCCGCCCCATACGTGCCACCAGTGGCAGCGCCGGGGTAGGCTACACCCATACCAAGAAATGGCTTAGCCCCACCATGAAAAATGATGTTAAAGTAAGCAAAATAAAGTCTGCCAACTCGCGCGGAGTAAATTGCACAGACAGCAGTTAGTAAGATTGATTTCAGTAGCCACGGTTTTCAAAACTTTTGTCACGTAGTGATCGTCTTCTCAATAGAACATCTTTGATAACGGCGTGGTGTTGTTGCAGGAAGTCCCGACGGAGAATACTTTTGCTGTAGTACAGGGGTGCACATAACTGGTAAGCAGGTTATGTGCGTAATCTGAAATGCGTACCGTCACTTGTGTCACAAAGCGCATTTGGGTTAGATCACCGGACGACAGAGCCGGTCTCCGTGTGCACAGACAGGGCTGCTGTTAACGTCGGTCTGTACAACGGACTTGTGCCAAAACTACGCCAACCGGCTGCAGAGGGAGAATCCCCCCCCCCCTCACTGGAGAACTGCGCTAAAACAGCTGATCACAACTTTCACACTCTGTGGTCACGAAGTACTCCACTAGCCGCCGCCCCTCTCCCCCCCCTGTCGACTTTCCTGAAGTACTCCCCCGTTGATAGAAATCAACACGTAATGAATTAAGACCCCACGGTTTGATGATTGATAGGTGTGTGGGCTGAAAATGAACGCAGGAAATCTGTGCATTAGTGAAAGAGAAGCAGAGCAAATTAAAGCGCTAACAGGGGCTATTTTAGTGCGAGGGCAGGGTTATAAGGAGAAAATCTGAACATGAAGTGGAAAAAAGCTCTATATGATTTGATGATAAATCCTACCACCTATGGTACTTTCAAGCAAAAACACTGATAATCACAACATCCATGGAAAAGGCGGAAAAGAGAACCTTTTATCATCTCGCAGTTATCGTACCCATCTCTAAAGGGAATATAATGGAGGAAAAAACAAAACAAAAGTAGCTCTATATGTATGTTCTAGTTTGTATTGTCGAACACCTCGGATGTGCCTGTAAAAAGTACATTGCACATTGTACTCGAAAAATCTTATAATAAACATAGATACTGTATGTTAAATGGATATATCCGCCTTCTTTCATTTATCTTTCCATTCCCACAACAATATACATAAAGAAATGGCATATTTTGGACATAGTTCGAATGGTGATTAATCATGATTAATTAATTTTTAAGCTGTGATTAATCTGATTACAATTTTTAATAGTTTGACAGCCCTAGTCATAACACATTGACATAAGGCAAATATTTGAGAACGCAACATTTTCTATTTTGCTAATATCCCGAGCTAACCAAGCCCAAATAATGTTTCTGGTCAACTGATGTAGAAAATATTGCTAAAGGCTTTTCTTTTTGGTCTGTCTCTGTAACCAAGCTAAGGTGCTAATGTCATTGAAATATTTACTGCATTAAAAAATGTGAGAATAAATGTGCATTATGCATAATTGTGCTGGTTGGTTTTAAGTTGTGATTTCTTCTTGTTACATTTTATAGTAAAAGCTATTGCTATACTGTTTACCAGGATCATTTTAGTGTAATGTGTAATTGATTTATAATTTCTTTGCTTTATTCTGTCTCTGTAGGTCAAGGACATCTTGAAGCCAGAAGTGATGGAGGAGATTGTAATGTTGACGCAACAGAAGCTGTTGGATCAGGAAGGTTAAAGAGCATCAATCCTGATCATGCATCAATGTCAGGGACCGACCACCAGTGAGGACCGATCTGGCCTTTTTTTCAAAGAACCAATCTTGTGTTATGCATTTGAACAGCTCCACATGTATTTTATGTAACAAAACAGATGTTTGTTGTTTGACTGCTTATGGAAATGATGGTTATTTACTTTGATTTCTTCAGTATTCTGAAATCACTAGAGCCACTGTTATTACATTCTACCAAGGTATAGTGGAACCCTTTTGATAATGTTATACGAAGAATGTTGTATGCAATACATTTTCTATAAATATCAGCACTTCTTGGTGTCGTGTCGTTTGTTGATTAAGGAAGAAAGAGAAAGGAAAACATGTCTTCATAAGAGGTTTTATTTGATGTATTTATGCAATCCTTTCCAATTTGCAACAACCGTAATGCAGTTTATCTTTAACATTTTTATTTTATGTTTATTAAGGCTGTCAGCACTGACATGTTACTATTAAATGCCGGATTAACTAAACTGGGGGGAAAAGTTAGGCCAGTCAGAGCATAAGTCATATTTCAAGGTTTTTTTTCTCAAGTATTTGAAATATATGGGTTTGTTATAAGTACGTTTTAAAACTGATGGGGGGGAAAAACCCATGTTTTACATGTCAGAGGATTTAAATCTTTCATACCCTTTCTCTTTATTGAAAAATATCTTATGTGTGTATATATATAATATATTTTGTAATTTTGATTTGATTGTTTCTGAATTGTTTTTCTAAACACTAGTAGTTCGAATAACTCAACCTTACACATGTGCTGCTGTAAAATGCAAAAATACTCATTAATGCAGCAGTAATATGAATCCAAAAACATAAAATTGTAATACATTGATAAGGACCATTTTACTTCACACTTAATGGTGTTACTTTCCATTTTTAAGCACATTGATCATAAGATAATTTTACTAAAGTTTACAATTTTGCACGCAGGACTTTCACTTGTAGTGGAGTATTTTCACTGATTCTGATTCAAAACTTCGAATACTAGTATTTTTACCACTTCCTGGACTGGATGTGCTCTGTCCAGCTCTCCCAGCATAATTCACTACCCTGGTCCCTGTACTAGCCCACGCACGCAGGCGACGTCACACGTAGCCCCACCCACATATTTCTGTAAACCACCTTGCGTATGGAAGTATGGCGGCACCAGCGACACAACTACTCCTCGGCCAAAGTTTACTGCTCATATTTTCACGTGAGAGCGATGAATAAGTACGCAAACCGAGGGGACGGTAACGAAGAGCTCGGAGACTATAAGCAGCGGGGAGGACTTCCAGAAAGAGTCGTCGGTCTCTGGCCGGCTGAGTTTCCTCGATTTCGCTGCACCTCCTGGATTGAAGTGTCTGTAGTCCGGGTACCACAGGGGAAGAAACTCCGCAAGATACGGAAGTTTGAAACAAACTGAATTATTTGGGTTTGGAAAGAGACATTGCAACGCATTTTATTGTTGTGACCAGAGATGTTATTTTGAGATATTTGAGTGCACTTTCGGAACTTTATAAGCATGTTAACAGCCAACTGTTGAGTGCTCGATGAGCATTTAAGGGTCTGGCGCTGCATACCACCAGCTAACGTTGGTTAGCCTCCATGGCTACCTTCAACATTAGCTTGAGGTCGCCAACTAACCAACAAAACACATTTTTACATGTAAGTTTCCTTCACTTGTCTTTAATTCATACGTTCTTAACTACCGTGCAAGTTTAGGATTTGTGTTAGAAGTCTGTCATTGTCACTTATTGCTTATGATTTACATGTGAAATGCTGTTGTAGAAACTATAAGTTGCACAGGGACAATAGGGTTAATGATAACAATCGTATGCTCTTCTGCACATCAGGAATGGGTTTGATGAATATTTTTGTATCGAGCATTACTTTGTTGTCGCTTATCAGCACGAAATATCCTGATAGTCATGTATGTAGCCCGCAGTATACTGAGGTTTACAGATGTTAGCTTGTCACTAAAGAGCTTCATTGGCATTAGAAAGAGGAAATTAAGTGTCATTACATCCTCTATATAACGGGAAATGGGGTTGTACATAGAAGGAAGCACAGGTAATGTAGGTGTGCTGACAAAAAAGTGGAAGTAGGGCAGTTAAAAATCCAGTAATAGTAAGTTTAGCATTTAGTGTGTTATTGTGCACAGTCTTATTACAACATTCCTTAATTGGTTGTTTATTTCAATATTAGAATGCACATTATATTATATTTGAGGGTGTTTTTGCAGTATACATTCAAGCTAGGATTAGCTTGCCACTTGTGTTTAATTTGAGTTGTTCATTTTAATACAATCATATCACTCTTAATTAAATCATTAATGATTCTTGTTTGTTTACCCCCTCTAGGTTACTCTGCAATGCCTTTCTTTGACCTCTGAAGCACTCAGGATCCATTAATGCATGATAAACAAAGACATACTGGAGTAATACGGATCTGCATAGGTGACCCCCATCACCCACACTCCAAGAGAGGACGGACTGAGCCAGGGAAAAGGGTTCCTGTCTTCTCCTGATCCCGTCCCTGCCTGGTGGCGAACTCTTGACAGTGAGCAACTGAGTCCAGCTCGGAGAGTCCCGGCTGCGGCCTGGCACCGTGCCCTTATGGGGCAGCAGCCGGGGAAGTTTGTAGGGGACCAGAGGAGACCTAGTCTGCCGGCCTTCATCAAGGGTGGAAGGAGAGAGTCCTCACGCCATGGGATCCATCCCTGTAACGTTTTTGCTGTGCACGGTAAGAACACAAATACCTACTTAGACCTTTGATAGGTCACTTGTCTCTGACAGCAAATGTGTTCGAAAGTAATGAAATGCATTGTGTGTGTCTGTAATGAGAATTTAGGGATTTAAAATTGCATCGTTGGATCATCATGTGTCTTCACAGGACAAGAAACAAATACTCAGATACCTTTCGGTCTCAGGATTCCTCTTGTACCATAGTACTGGCTAGAGTAGACCATTGCACATGGAATGCAAGGTGCAGGAGATGTAAGGATGCATCATTCAAATTTTCAGGAGTACTGTTGCCTCAACATTACTATGGGTGCATCCATGAGAATGCAAATTGCCAGCTGAATAAAAATGGCAATATTACATTTACATTTAATAATACATGCATCCATTAAGCTACTCTGATCCTTGGAAAAATAGAATGAATGTCACTTGACTGATACAGGGCAAATCGTCTTGTAATGCTAAATAACAACTCATGATTTACTGCTGCTAACATTGCTGTCTTTAATCACGGATGTAATGTGTGGTAAATCACATTCTCTATGGTATTATCACTTGGTGTCTCTTGCATGGTAAACTGATAGACAGATGAGTTGGCCTCCGTGTGATGGCTCAGTGAGAGTCATACGAGCTCTGCAGCACTGTGGCATTGTTGGAAATATGTTGAACTCGTTACTCGCTGGATATCTTAAAGGAATTAAACAATCTGTATAGCAGCTATTTTTCAAAAAGCATCCTGTATTAACAGCAAATATCCATCCAATGCAGATTGTACTTGACCTATGTACAAAGTACTTTTAGTACAATCGGCATTGGATGGATATTTGCTGTTAATACATCAATTCTGTTTACTTTTGATAAGACTTTACTGATTTAATCTGGAGATCTCTGTGCTGATGGTCACACTTGATATGATGTATCTACCTTAACAATTATTAAACCTTTATGAAAGTGTAATTTAAATGAGCGAAGGCATGCTCTTGCTATAAATCCTTACACAAGAATAATACAGTAAGTTATAACTTTATCAACGGAAAATGTAGCTTAAATTAGGCAATTATCTCCTCCAGGCAATTATGTATAGGTTGCTCAAAAGTTACTGCAAAGTCTTAATTTTGGCTCCGCCTCACCTCGGCTAGCTTCTCAATCACAATGAGTCTTGTTGGGGAAAGTGCATTTAGGATGTGATTGTGCACTGTGTGCCATACAGATATGGACAGAGGATATTACAGGACAGTTTTGAGCAATGAAAACACAGTAAAGATTATTCTGTTCACATTGTCTCCTCCTGTGTCTTATGTAGTGTCAAGAAAGTGTTGATTGGTCAGCAAACATAGAGGCTGTGTCCAAAATCCAGACTGCAACCAACACTTTTTTTATTGAATAGTTTTTTTCTTTACATTTTTCGCTTTATCATTGGCCTCAGTGTACAAATGGGGCCAGAGAGAGAAGAATGTGACATGAAACAAAAGTCCCCAGGCTGCAATTGAATGCTGAAAATGTATACAAAATATATTTGTCAATGCAGAATAAACTTTCATACAGAAGCTTAAGTTCAGAAAAATGTATACATCAGTTTAAAAATAGCTTTTTTAAATGATCACTTAGTTACTATTGAAGCTGACGCATGCCTTGCAGCAAGCTAACTGATACGTTTAGCAAAAGTGTCTGTCAGGCTGGGAAGGCCTTGATGGGAATTATTTTTGCTGACAATTGTTGCATAACACAGAGGGGGACAATACTGGGAAAGATCAGAAAAACAGAACGAAGGCCTGTGCCGGTAAATGGATTGAATTTGGCAAAGGGTCAGTGACATGGGGCGTGCATGTTTTCTTTTCTTGCCCCTTTCCGCGTGTGATGAGCACTTTAGACGAGGAGAGGGGATGTGAGTCATAGTGCATGAGGAGGGCAATATCAACACATGGTTTTACATCTATGTTTTCTTTTCTTCCTGGTGAGCCCCAGCTAGTTAACGCTGGGCTAGCCAGCGCCATGCTGCTTCTTAGCAGGCAGGCTCAGACCTCTGCATGCAGCCGCCTGTGAGAGAGACAGAGGCAGTGAAGGGCAAGCAAAGACCTGTTTGTGCTTTTGGCTCGTCTGTATACTGTACACTGGAGAGGTATGATCTCACTGCCTAGCTAGCACAGATCAGAAGAATCCAGCAGGGTAGAACATTTCTCAAACCAAAACTCTAACACTGCATTGTTTTTCTGTGTGTGGCTCAGATAACTGATTATGTCCTTAGATTGGCCATTGAATCATGGACTGGTTTACAAGCTGCAGTAGGTTACCAGGCCTGTTTCAGAAACAAGTCTTAGCACAACAGAACATACTTGATGACATCCTTTGAGTCTTATTTTCTTTTGTGTATAATGTTAACTTGTAAATACAACCTGGATTAACAATATGGGTGTTTTAGCTGTGGCCATTGCTGTCACATCACAGTCCCCCTGCTTCTACTCCTACTGCTATTTATTAAATGTGTTATTTGGAGCCTTGGGTCCCTTGAAAGGCGCTATACAAATGTCATTTATTATTATTATATGTACACTTCTTGCTGTAGCCACATAGGGGCCCTTTCGTATGAAAGTCAGGGAGTCAAAAAAAAGAAATATAATAATTATAACAACAATGGTGTAACTATGATAACTGTCAGCATTAGAGTTGTTTTAATAGTCAGATATTGCTCTAGTTATTGCATTTCGTAAAGTTAAATGTGTTCTGTCAAATATGCACCTCCATCCTTCCTCCCTTTATTTGACCATGCAGGACATGGACTTGTATGTTATTAGTATCAATCCTGTTGTTATAAGTATTTAACAAAGAAACTATGCTTTTCCTGCCATCCCCTCAAAAGGGCTGACTGAGTAAAGAGGAAAGCAGAGGAGGGTTGGGAGGTTGGAGGGTTCAGATGAAAGAGGATCACAACAACATTGTCTGATTTAGAAGTACCTTAGTAATTGCTGAGCCCATTTCATATGTGGTTACAATTATTTGTGAGTTCAATGTATTTTTTTTTAAGGGTACATTGCAGTCTTGACCTATGTACAAAGTTTTTTTTTTTAATAAAAGTTATGATTTCCCATCAGCCATTATATGCCAGAATAATTACACATTAGTGGTCATGATCCAACAATATGATTAAAAGTGGGGTAGGTAATTTTGGAGAAACCAGCTCGAGTGCGCTAGAATTTGAAAATACACAGCCGGAAAAAATCTGCCACTTCCTTACAGAGCCCCTCCTCCAACACACACGAACGCGCACATGACCAATGAGGGCACGAGATAAGTTTGGAAGGCTGACAGGCAGGTAGGCCATCCAGTTACTTTAGCCGGGCCGGCTCAGATGATTGGTCATGCTTTTTACAGTATTACGGCTTCCACAGATGACATTTTTTTTATGGATTTATTGTCAAAGCACTTAAGATATTCATTGCTATCGGGATGTTAAGAGCATTCCATGGAATATAACAAAGTGTATCTCGAGCCGGTTTCTCAAACTTACCTACCTATCTTTTACTTTATTTGTGTATATTATGTACATTTCCTAGCCATGGCCCAGAAATGCAGTCCCACAATAAAATGGGTGCCCTCAGTTAACCAAATTACATTAATTTTCGAACATAGTTTTTGTACTTGTTCTATGACAATCTTTAATTGAAATGAAAATGCTGCCATGTTTGAATTCCTCTCAGTTTAGAGGCCAGTCATCCATATTAAACAGATAAACTGCATCATCCCCCCCACATTATAGACTCATGGTTGCGCATTGTATTTCACAGTTAGTTTAACAGTAACCTAGACATTGGACATCCAAGAAGTGCATTGATACATTTTCATCTCTAAGCAAATGCTTTCCTGAACATTGACCAGTTATAGATTAGCAGCGTTTAACGTAAACCACGTTTTGAACATGCATCGTATCATTAAATGTTTGCAAGAGACTAGTTTTGAGTCATCCTGTTTTTGTCCATAAAATGTGCCATTGTATTCAGCTTCACTTATTAGTTTTAGTTCCTCTAAACTACTGAAAAGCAACAACAGCTGGAAACAGTGTAAGGTTTTAAGAGGCGGCTGTTCTGGCATGTGATTGGCCACTGATTGCCCCTGTTGTCTCTAATGTTTACTCCGGCCCACTTTCATTCGTAGACAACAAAAAGAGAGCAGTGTCAACCTGTGGTCATCAGCCAGACAACAGAAAATGTCGGGACCTCAGGCATGTTGCTTCTTGCTTGGATAGGTTTCAATATGGTCACAACAGGACTGTTCTCTTCCTTCCCATAAGCTTCACCCCACACTTTCCCCCTGTTTGACGCCTGCAGGCTAGACTGGCAAAGCATCAAGTATGTACAAGGCACATTATAATGTGGGGATGAAGAAAGATGACACCCCGCTTGTTCATTGTCTTTATTTGCTCATTTCTATTCAGGGTCAGGCTGGAGCAGTATGTGCAAGGCAGAAAACAGGAAAACACAGCACACCGGTTAACATTGTGTCCCTAAATAACAAACCGATTGACTCGCATGTCTGTAGAGCACATAAAAGGGGAAACTGGAAAATATGTGAACATAGGGACGTCCTGCTGCTCTATATAGTAAGGGTTTAGCCCGTGCCCCACATTCTCAGTTCAAATCGTTGCATGTTATCCCCTATTCCTCTCATCTTATTTTCTTTCATCTCTCTATTCTTCTAAAAAAAAACACTTACAACTAAGCCTATGGATGATAGTGTGTGTTCCAGCAGCATATAAATATATATATTTAAAAGCTAGTTTCAAGATTTATCACAAGGCAATCTTAAGCCTAGATACATATGAAATGACTTTAATTTTTTATAGTACTGGTTAACGTTCCTTGTTGTTTTTTTTAGTTTGTACTCTAAGGTTAGACCGTCTAACCCCTCCTCTCATGAAGCCTTTCAGTGACATCATTTGACTTGTGTGTGTGTTTTTCCTGCAGCAGCTGCATTCAGTGTTCATGTAGTAAGTGAATCCATTTCTCTTTTAGTCTGTCTGGCTCTTTCTTGGCTGGAACCCGAGGAATCTATACAGTCTACACACCAAATCTCCTCCCATGATCCCTATGGTTGTGAAGACGGGAGGAGGGAGTCTGTGTGTGTGTGTGTGTGTGTGTGTGTGTGAATCTGGTGGTGTGTTTGTGCGTGCACACCCACGTACATACCCAGGCAGCAGGCGCCTCACAGTAATGCTCATTTAGGACAGCTGTTAGGCCCCTGGTGGCTTGTCCTTCATTGTGGCTGGTCATCTCTCCACACACACACACACACACACACACACACACACACACACACACACACACACACACACACACACACACACACACACACACACACACACACACACACACACACACACACACACACACACACACACACACACACACACACACACACACACACACACACACACACACACAAACTGGTGTAACTTTAAAACCAAAATACTAATATCTAATCTGCTTCCTACTTCATCTTGATAGTGCTTTGGTTGTCTTTGGTGATGGTATTCTGACAAGTTTGTCTGCAAAGTTAAGTGTTGATGACAAAATGTGTCAAGGGGGAATGTGTGTGAGACACATTTGTCCCTTACCAGATGACACCTTGCTGATAAGTATGTGTTTTCCCCTCTCATCAAGTTTTGACCACCTGGAAAGGAGTCTCCTTTAGTACCACCCTAGCTGATGACTGGTCAAAACAGCTGTGATTATAAATCGTGTCACGATTTCTCTCTTTTTGAACTCTTATAGTGAAGTTTCACAAGGACCTGAATTAAAAGCTAATTGCATTAAAGGGCCGGTTAATCATGTTTAAATCTGACATGGTAAACATGAATCACATAGTTTAGGTAGTTATCCTCAAAAACACATACAGTGGGGCAAAAAAGTATTTAGTCAGCCACCAATTGTGCAAGTTCTCCCACTTAAAAAGATGAGAGAGGCCTGTAATTTTCATCCTAGGTATACCTCAATTTAACTATTAGAGAAAAAAAATCCAGAAAATCACATTTTCTGATTTTTAAAGAATTTATTTGCAAATTATTGTGGAAATAAGTATTTGGTTACCTCCAAACTCCACTATGGCCAAGACCAAAGAGCTGTCAAAGGACACCAGAAACAAAATTGTAGACCTGCACCAGGCTGGGAAGACAATCTGCAATAGGTAAGCAGCTTGGTGTGAATAAATCAACTGTGGGAGCAATTATTAGAAAATGGAAGACATACAAGACCACTGATAATCTCCCTCGATCTGGGGCTCCACGCAAGATCTCACCCCGTGGCAGAGTTCCCGTTAGAATATTTTTTCGCCGCTCAACATGTCCGTTAAAGTTTAAATCTTCCGGACAAAATGAGAAAAGTGCCGGTCAAAGGTCTTCTTTGTTATTTATTGTGCTTTAAAGGTGACATGTCATGCTTTTCCGGTTATTGCCCGTCCCCTTGTGTGTTATGAAGGTTTTTATGCATGTAAACGGTCTGCAGAGTCAAAACCCTCAAAGTACACCATGTAGGGAGTAAAACTCTAAAACAGAAAATACCTCCCCAAAACGCCTCGTTGGAGATACGTCACTGTCCATTTGATTCTTCCGGGTACATCATGTCATGTCGTCCCCGGAACGAAATGGACCAATCCGTGGAGCCGTTGGCTGCAGGCTGATAACAGACAGTTGGGATCGCGGCAAAATTCTCTCTGCAGACCCATTCTCACAGCGTTTATCAACATTTTTCTTACTCCATATCAAGCCACACTTATTGTTTTTACTTCGGCTGTGACTTTGTGTGTGTGCTCAGGGTGAGTTTGGCTGTTTCGCTGTGTATCGCTAAACAAGGAAATCACACCTCCACGGAGCTTAGCGCGATTCACAACGTCCCGACTGGTCCCGACCAATCGGAGCACACTGGGCTCACAGGGAGGGGGGGGGCCCAAGAGCTGCAACAAGCCGTTTAGTGGAGAGAGTGAATACACATACTTTACAGAGATGCTGTATGCGAAACCAATGTGAGTTTGGAAAATTGCACAGTATAAATCTATTTTAGTAGACCTCAACAATGGAATTATGATCAGTGGAAATGGCCATGACATGTGACCTTTAAAACAAATTGATATGATTTGATATTAAACAAACTAATTATAGTAGATTAACTACATTATTCAAAAGTGTACAGTAACTTACAATAACACGGGAATAATAAACTGAGTGCTCCCCCTCTCCTGACAGCCCGTCAGTATCATGCAGCTCGTGGATCCAGTAATGAGTGACCCGACAGTAAAACTAAACATATCTATAACTAGTTACGGTAGTTTGAGAGGTCATTAAAATAGCTACGTGTGCTATTCTAACCTGGTGTGTGTTTTGTTCCGCTCACCGCTGCATGTGATCATGCAGAGCTGCGTGTCGACTCGTCAGCACAGCAGCTGATCTCTCTCTCCCGTCAGATTAGACTTCACTCGGGTTTATGTCCATATCGATCAGATCTAGCTAGTTCTAGCTAATGATATGACTACCTGCTTATTAAAAGACACCTAAACAATAAGCGTCGCTATGCAACCGGGTGAGGCCGCAAAGTATAGCGCAGCATTATGCATTTGTTTACATGCCCACCGGAACCCAGAGGCATTACCAACAGATCAACGCACAATCAACCCATACAGGACATCTCTTTCTCCACATTAAGTGTTAGACATTATAATTGACTATTCTTGTCTGTCACATAAATGGCGCAAGTTGCGCAACTGATGTGGTATTGCGCTAAGCGGAAATTATTTTGAACGGACACTTTGACCGGAGAGATTTAGATTTGCCGGTCTTCAGCATATTTTACCCGTCGTAGTCCGGTAATTACCGGCTAACGGGAACTCTGCCCCGTGGGGTCAAAATGATCACAAGAACGGTGAGCAAAAATCCCAGAACCACACGGGGGGGAACTAGTCAATGACCTGCAGAGAGCTGGGACCAAAGTAACAAAGGCTACCATCAGTAACACACTACCTCGCCAGGGACTCAAATCCTGCAGTGCCAGACGTGTCCCCCTGCTTAAGCCAGTACATGTCCAGGCCCATCTGAAGTTTGCTCGAGAGCATTTAGATCAGGGGTACTCAAATACAAATCTTAAAGGTCCACATTTTTTTTTTCAATAAGACAAAGGTCCGTTTATTACGGTCATTTAAACCTTTAAACAATTGCAACAAGATTCTTAACACGAGGTTGCAAAAACAAAAATAATCTTTTCATTGTGAGCTGCACAATTATGAATAAAGGCAGCTGCACCCTCTTTCATTCAGCATTCCCATTATTGCTTTATAAATGTCTTGCCCCCTTGTGTGTCCACTGAGGTTTGTCAGGCCCAACACATCTTCAACAAAATCTCCCTTTGCCTCATCATAAAAAGTCACAAACACCAGCAACTGAGCATTGTCAGTGGTGTCAGTGGACTCATCCACAGCTAAGGAAATGCACTGTGCATTTTTTATTCCATCACAAAGCTGATTAATCAAATCACCAGCCAGTATGTATGTTCTTCTGGTTGCTGTGGAATCTGAGAGGGGGAGTTGCTTGATTTGACCTGTTATTTTCTCTTTTTGTTTGTCTTCAAACATGGTCTCCATCACTTCAGTCATGCATTCTTTTATACTTCAGTTATTATCCAGTGGAATGTCCTTACCTACTGGCCTAGTTAAATCAAAGTGGTTACTTTTTGTTGGCTGGGCAGTGTAGTTTTACACACCGTCTTATTTTACTTTCTCAGGACTTAAAACTGTAGGCAGACCCCCCACAAAAAACTGTAGGCAGACCCCCACAAAGAAAACTAAATATTTACACACGTAAGGTCATCATCTTAACAGTTTTGTATGCTCATCCGTGAGCAGAGCATCAAGTTGACATGTCTATTATAGCTGAATGCGGCGATTGCCATTTTGTTCAGCAAAACGCCTCACAAACTTATTAAGATCAAAGTTTTAGTCTGTTTTGATTCAATGCTGAGTACAGCCGCAAATACCTCATTCCTTCAGTACTTGGGTCTGAATCATAGGTCTGAATCAAGCGGCAAACTCTGGGGAAGAGCCGGGACGCCAATACGGAAGTGCCACACACTGCAGTTCATCTAGTGGCCAGTAGGAGCAGGCTGCAGAAGGGAGAAATGTCCATAGACACCCATGTTAAAATGCCCAACTTTACAGCAGAAATAAACATGTTTACATCGTGGTTCAAAAAACCATATTCTCTGTATAGTGAGATTCCCCCTTCATGACTACTGTGTGGGGGGTGCATTTTTTCTCAACTCATCTGTTTAATTAATATTAAGTCTTAAAGCTTTTGCATAAATTAGGGCATGGTCACTTTGATGGACACGTACATGCCTCACTGTCGGCTAACAGCAACTTGTCCACTCTGCTAGGCTACAACCATAGAGGCTACAACGTTAGTTAGTTGTAGTTACTGTACTTGACTCTTTAGCCGTGTTCGTGGTGATTGTGCCTTTTAGGGAATATTGTTACAAATACCAGACAATTAAAATGTTGTGCTGTGCGCTTGAATGTACTAACAGAACTTCCAAGAAGTCTAAAATTATAATATTATACATGTTAACCCCGTTCGCAGGTGTTTGTGTGCTTGGTAGCTTAGCTTGCTACTTATTAGCCAGCTAAGGACGTAACCCTTTATTCATACATAGCCAGCTAAGGACGTAACCCTTTATACATACATATACATTTTAGTTTATGATTCAGCCTTGGGTAAGACTTTTATAGTCTATGGCTATGAAGCCCATAATGCTAAACGGGAGCAAATGTTAATGGGGGACCCAATTATCCCAGTGGTGGCCGCCGGAGCTAACGGAGCCGCAGGGGGCTAGCTCCAGCCGTTAGGTCCGGGCGGTGGAGTCAGTCTTTTCTCAACGTGTGAATGACAAGCATTAAGAATAACAAAATATAGCTAATTCTCTTGCAGATTGTCTCATTTGATTATGAATGTAACGTTTATATAGGGGAACTACACTGTTAGCAGTAACTTGGTATGCATGTATTTCATGTTAGCTTAGCTTCTTAGCCTGAGCTAGCTCTGTTTACTTCCAGTTCGGAGGCAGCAGGTCCCGCCTCGGCTCCGCCTCTTTGCCCTTATTTGGAGCAGGCGGGATTAGACTATGACGTCACAGTCGAGCCGTTAGTGGCCGACTCCGCCTACTAAGGGCTTCTCGGCAACTCTGCAGAATCCTATGGGTGACGTCACGGACACTATGTCCATTTATATATACAGTCTATGGTCTGAATGCTTCTCGTTTTGCACCGTCCCGTTGAAATGAAATCGCCGCCAATCATATTTCCACGCTCGCGCCAGGGCCGGGGGAGGGGTTACAAGATGTGCGTCTTGTGCTGCATTCACTTGCACTCGGACATTAGAGACTTTCTCTCATAAATGTCCGATGAGCCACAACTTTTCTTTCAAAACAAAGCTGCCAACTGGGGTGGCAGCTGGGGTGGCAAGGCATATACCATATACCATGCCACCCCGGTAGGTGAAACTATAGGCTACTAGCTACAGTACAGATGCAACTAGATGAGCTGTTAACTCTCGCTCTGACTCTTTTTTTAAACTCTCGCTCTGACTCAGACAAGTTGAAAGACGACACACGCATTTTTCCTACCAGCATTCCGCGAAGACCTGCCCTACTGTGCCTTTGATTCGCAGACTGTTGGTGGGGGGAAAAAACGCTGACGGGATGCTGAATGTGATTGGACCAATGCGTTGACAGACACACACAGACAGTGGAACAGTCGGACATGCAGAGCGCTGTTTGCAGTGGACATTAGGGGTGTTGAAAATAATCGTTTCTACGATGCATTGCGATGCGGACGTGGACGATTCGGTATCGATGCAGTGACGGACGATCACTCACCGTCTCCTCTGTTCCTCCAAACCCCGCCCCCTCCCTGAAAATAATGAGTGACAGGCTGATAGTGACCCGATGGACACTTTATTATTCACTTAATCACTGAGATATAATGAAGCTAATTTAATCTCATACATTCATGGGATTTATGTAACAGTAAGACAGAATGTAAGTGTGCACCCACATGCAGTATTTTTGTTTGTATATGCTGTTGTAAATACTCCTGTTGTCTGCTGTGTTCAGACTCAAGTCCTGTGTGTGATGCCACATTCAGGACATTCAGTGTCCTTTTTTTAACAGAAGACCCGTTGCTAGAAGCTGCAGCTAGACTGCAGAAGCATTATTTCACACAACTTCACACACAGATATAGGGAGGCTAGACCTATACAATTCATTTATTTTGGTTTATAAATTAATGTCAAGACATTTATGTTATTGATTTCTGAAGCACTTTCTAAATAATTAAAAGAGAGTTCATATGTATTTACTGCATGTATGCATTGATGAAAAATAAGCCATGTGCAGTAATATAGAAAATTGAGGATGCAACACATTGGTATGAATCGTGATGCATCGGGATATCGAATTGAATCTAATCGTAATCGAATCGTGAGACCAGTGAAGATGCACAGCCCTAGTGGACATAGCGGAGAATTTTGACTCATTGTGTTGTGGCGATGTCTCGCAGATAACACAGATGATACAGATAATACAGATAATACATATGAAAAGTATCATTTGCTCAGAGTCCAGAGACAGTTGTGGTTCGGTCCCGACCCGGCACTTTGAGGATGCCTGATTTAGATGATCCAGAAGAGGATTGGGAGAATGTCATATGGTCAGATGAAACCAAAATAGAACTTTTTGGTAAAAACTCAACTAGACGTGTTTGGAGGAGAAAGAATGCTGAGTTGCATCCAAAGAACACCATACCTACTGTGAAACATGGGGGTGGAAACATCATGCTTTGGGGCTGTTTTTCTGCAAAGGGACCAGGACGACTGATCTATGTAAAGGAAAGAATGAATGGGGCCATGTATCGTGAGATTTTGAGTGACAACCTCCTTCCATCAGCAAGGGCATTGAAGATGAAACGTGGCTGGGTCTTTCAGCATGACAATGATCCCAAACACACCGCCCGGGCAACGAAAGAGTGGCTTCGTAAGAAGCAATTCAAGGTCCTGGAGTGGCCTAGCCAGTCTCCAGATCTCAACCCCATAGAAAATCTTTGGAGGGAGTTGAAAGTCCGTGTTGCCCAGCGACAGCCCCAAAACATCACTGCTCTAGAGGAGATCTGCATGGAGGAATGGGACAAAATACCAACAACAGTGTGTGAAAACCTTGTGAAGACTTACAGAAAACGTTTGACCTCTGTCATTGCCAACAAAGGGTATATAACAAAGTATTGAGATGAACTTTTGTTATTGACCAAATACTTATTTTCCACCATAATTTGCAAATAGATTCTTTAAAAATCAGACAATGTGATTTTCTGGATTTTTTTCTTTTTTTTCTTTCTTCTCATTTTGTCTATGATAGTTGAGGTATACCTAGGATGAAAATTACAGGCCTCTCATCTTTTTAAGTGGGAGAACTTGCACAATTGGTGGCTGACTAAATACTTGTTTGCCCCACTGTATAACCTTGACGTTTGCCACAGAAAACAAGAGACAGATTCATCTATTTTGTTCGTCTTATTATAGTCCTATCAAGACAAGACTGGTTAACACTGAGGAGGCACAATTATGAACGTTTTTCAACTGTGCTAATGACAACTAGGTCTTTTGAAGCTAAAGCTACATTAGTCATTGTGATAAATAGATTCATACGTTCGAAACCAATGTATTATAAGACTGGAATGGACGAATGCTTTGCAAATGATGTGTCGATTTTGTTTGTTGTGGCAGTATTTTATATTGATTGCTGCCGTCCATGGTAGACATTTCAATTTTTTTATTTGAAGCAAAAGAAGAGGGGATACTGACATTATGCCCTGAAACTAAAGCAGCTTATTGGCATTCAGCATTGTTTATGGTATTATTTGTACCTCTGCTCTTTCTACTGTGACATGTCAACATGTTGCTCATTAAAGAGGCCTATTGTCCAAAATGGCACCCTGTATGATGGGTGTTATGGAAATCTTAGACCCAGTCAATACTGTGGAGATACATGAGTCAGAATGATCAAACAATAAATGGTGAAACAGACAGAGTTGTCTTTCTGGTTAAACCCCAATAGCTTCCTGTCCTAATGCTTCTTCATCCTCTGCCTCTCTGCATGTGATCTGTTGCACCAGAGGGGTGTTGAGTAATATTACCCATTTTACACAGAGAAAGAGAGAGAGAGTTGAACATAGGGCAAGCCACAGCAGTGGAGTGAAGAATGCGACCTCTTGTGCATTCCTCCCTCAAATAACTGGTGCAATCCCCTTCCCTCCCTCCCTTCTTTCTTCTAATGTTCTTCCTTCCTTTTTGTGTCTTTCTTTCCCTTTGTCTGTCTGTCTGTCTCTCTCTCTCTCTCTCTCTCTCTCTCTCTCTCTCTCTCTCTCTCTCTCTCTTTGTCTTTGTCTTGCTCTCATTTTAAGGCCTTTTTATGTGCATTTTACATTTCCTAGAACAGTTTTATAGACATGGGAAACAATAGCAAAAACTAGCAACAGGCTACAAGAATGAAAATCAGCAGACAATGGAGCACAGAAAAACACTATACAACAGTAAACAATGTAAGCAGCAAGCGTTGGTCACAATGTTTTAGAGGATTTTAAGCAGAATGAATTCATGTGATTATGGTTACATGGGTGTTATGACGTTTTAAATCATTGTTCTGCTATCATCAAGTAGTGGATGCTATGACTGGTTGAAATCTAGCTGCCCTGTGTTAGCTGTGATGTTGCATTATACTGTACGTGTACTCTGTTTTACAAAAGAATGTGTATCAAATGGTGCGTAGTAAACTTGGATACATGTGCTAGGTTATTCCACAAAATAAAAAAGAAGCACAATACCTGTTTATCTTGTTTTGATAATATTTTACAGTTTAGAAACGAATATAAACATGTTCAAATAAACTTTTAAATAGGAAAAACTGAGAAATGATCGTCTACTTGTAATGAAGTTAGCTTGAGGAGGGGGAAAATCCAAAATGCAAACAAGTAAGAAAAAGAACAAGGTAAAACAAAAGTGTAAAACCAGGGTTTCTCCATATACATAAGGTACAGTGTTTTGTGCAGAACAATGGAAAGTGTAAGCATATCTGCTAAGAACAAACAGTCCTGTTGAGTCATCCACTCTCACCCTGGATTTTGTTATTTGGATTCACTTCAGTGTGTGCAACAGTGTTGATGTTATGCAATCCAGGCTTGTGATAGCCCAGTTTCTGACAAGAAAATACTTAATGTTTATTAAGAACTCTTGTATACGTTTATTATTTGGATAAACTGATGCATTCTTTAAAATGTGGCTAGTTTTTTTTTTTAATGTACATTTTCTTCGCATGCATTGTCAATCCTAACCTCCAGTCAGAACAATAAGAGGCCGACCGGACGACGACGTGCACTTCCGCTTTCTCTTTGCTGTTTATCCTTCCATCCTACACATATACCATATATACATTAGGGCTGTGCAATTTAATCGATCCTGCGATATATATCGATATTTAGTTTTCCGAGAAAGTATCGATATTTCAGCCACGGGTATCGATACATTAAGTCTGATAACTGTGTATGTTATTCTCGCGTCCAGGAGAGAAGCTTTAAAAAGGAGACTAATTGAGTCTCTGAGAATGTTCAAATGTATACTTTAATTAATAAAAAGCGCGGTAATGTTACAAGCAGAAGATGGTTCAGTCAGAAAAACAGCTGTGTTCTGGCTCTCGTGAGCGAAGGGAAGAGAGCGAGCTCCACCTTTCCAGCTGTTAAATATCCTCTGCTGACTCCTCCCTGTGTGCCGGTTGGCGCTGCTGGGGGCCGGCCCTCCACGTCTCCAATGTTCGTTGTTGCGCATTACAGAGGATTCAGACATTGTACATTAAATATATAACTAAACACGCCTTTTCTCCTCCTTATCTCTTTCATGACTTTTCATTTAATACATTTTAAACGCTGTAATCAATACTCCAAAAATACCTCACGGCTGGTATCATTTCCGGTAGTTCCGAATGTTGTCTCATGCTACCCACGTCTGTAAACAAACGTATTCAAATAAACTGTACCTTCATTTAATATTCAGCAATAATAATATCTCGACGTCTATAGTTGTAGTGTTGAAATCAGTAGGTTTCGGTGTGCAACACCCTGTGTCATATCGCTACTAAATTCACCTCTATAGGAAATGGTATATTAGCCACATGCTAAATGCTAACCGGAGATGAAGGATTTTCAGAATAAAAGCTTAACAACTGGTTGTGCACAAGAACTTCTGGTTTTTCAGTATAAAACAGCATTTAAACTGACGGTATGTTTATGGTACTTTATGCCATCAAAACATTGATTTTAATTTCTAACAAGTCCCATTCGAATCCCCCGTGTTCCGCCACCTGCTGCACCTTTTAATTGTCCATTGTGATACTGCACTTTTCAGCTACAGTTTGCACTTTCAATAAATGAAACTAATTTTCTCACCACATCTTTTGATTCATTTTGTCCAGCATTTGCAAGCTGTAGACTCTCTGTCAGAGCCATATATTGTATAATTGATGCTTTCAGTTTTCAGTTGAATTAATTCAATCCAAGTCAATGGAACACTCACAAGATGTCACCAAAATCACACTGTCCCTTTAAAATCTTTCAGAAAATGATATAAGTGTATCGAATTATATCGAATCGTATCGTTGGCTGAATATCGTGATCTATATCGTATCGTTGGCTGAATATCGTGTATCGTGAGATTAGTGTATCGCTACAGCCCTAATATACATACAATACATACAACAACAACAACAACAACAACAACAACAACACTCACATGCATACGGAGAACCTCCAAGTTGGGTTAGGAATGCAGAGCAGCAGCTCTTCACCTCGCGGGTCACTGCACACACACACTCACACACACACACAGAAAAACACCCCCTGTTCCTTTCTCCATGCCTGAGCAGGCAGCCACAGCTGTTGTTTTCTCTTCAGACAACCTGCTACCTAGGATGCCAGCTCTGTCTTTGGTGAAACACTTCAGCCTTTTATGGGCCCTCTTGGTCAGAGAGCTTCCCCACGCAGATTACAGGATACAAGTCCAAAGAGACATTTGCCTTCTTTGAGAAAGCAGGACACCCTATCCACCTAGACATCACCCGGTCAGATGCATTATTTTGTGTTTTCTTCTGCTCACACTCCAGTCCATACAGTACTGGTATGCTGTCTTGTGCCTTTGTGTTGTGTTAAGCTTCTCTTCATAGCGCTTTAAGAGGAGGCCTGCTATGCTAGCTGCATCTGGATCCACTTAAACACAATAAAGAACCGAAGCAGCTCCACTGCTGCGGCCCGAGAGCCTCATAGAGTCACTCCTCTATGTATCTGTTTCTGTTTGCACCCCAATGGACATACAGACAAATGGGGTCTTTCCACATGCATCTTGATAACATCTCAAAGACATTTAAGGTTGATGGTCTATAAAAACAGACTCTCTTCCCTGTGTACTGTGTCTGTCTGCTCTTATTAAGGTGTAATCTGTGTATGCTGTTGAATCGATGAATAACACCCAAGGTGATAGCATTAGCTTTAGCACTAGCTGTCTCTTTCGATGGCTGTAGGATTGCAAACCCAAAGTCCTACGCCTTTTCTTTTCTGCTTTCTCTTTCCCTCCTGAAACAGTTTGGCTCTCCTTGTCTGCACACTCATAAAACAATGGAATATAAAAACGTTGTCTTTCATTCCAGCTCACAAATTGAGTTGTTAAATTCTGAAAATGTCTGGATTAGCACCCTCTCTTCTCACACACACAGGTTGCTATTCCTGAGTAGACCTCATTTGTCTGGGCACTCTTTCGCCTTCTTAATTTCCGCCCTTCAACACGATGATTAGTGCAGCATTTGATTCCTGGCAAGTGATGAATAGCTGTGTGCATTTGACCTGGCTTTCTGTTTTCTCAAAGAATGGAATTTAAACTCTCGTCTAGCATGCATACATTTCTATTCTCTGCAGGTTTGAATATTTTTTGGCACTGCATACTTTTGTCTGGGCCTACAGCCGTCTATCGTGTGGAGAAATGAGCAAAGGCTCTGCTTAGTCACCTGGTTTGTGTTGCCCTATGTTGTGTCCATGATCAAATTGTTCCTCCAGTCCTGTTCCAATAGGTCGTCTGGGTTTACCTCCCTCTGTCTCCGCTGTGCGTGCTAGCAGACCTTCCCCGGGTGTCTGTATAGAAGATTGTTGTAAAGCTGAGCTGACAGTGGATTGTTAACGAGTCACCTCAAATGAGCAGGATTTGGCGAGAGAGTGTCTATGAGAACAGATACGCAAAAGCATGCACATAAAGTGGATTTCATCATAAAATGTGTTTAATGGCCTTTGGGTCAGTTACAGTGTTTCCATGTAAAATACAGTTGGAAAACCGCTCTTGAAAAACCCAGAGAGAATTGGCGTAGAGAACGTTGTTTGCATTTTCTCTTCACAATAGGCTTAATATATTAAAACCATTGCATGATTGCTTCTATGTTTGATTTAGTGTTGTCCACATTAGTAACATATTACCACCTCAGGGTGACGCTAGTGCCGTTCACCTTGAACCGAAGCAGCCGACGTTTTGTTTTTAAGTGTGCTCTCTCCCTGTGGACAACACTAAGTGGAGAATTATGTCCAAAGCCCTTAACCTCATGTGCGGGACTGCACGCCTCTGACACCCTGGCTGCATTCTCCAGAGGGCCCTGAGTAAACAGCCACATGTGCACACACACTCACTAACATACCTGGTTCTTGAGTGTCTGATATTTAAGTACGCTGGACTGTTACATATTGCTGCGACTGCTGGGTTTAGGCAATGTGCAATTCAGAATTTGCTACTATTATAAACCTAACTCTGGCTTACATTTGTTATATTATAAGGGAATTTGATGAGGGTTTGTATGACTGGAGTGGGTCGGACAGTGCTCGAATATCAGTCGTATTGAAATGTAGCCTAAAGACAATATCTTCTTACCAAGCATGCATTTATCATACAAGTGGAATGTTCCCTCATTGCCTTGCCACATGTCAAAAATGTTCATAGCAGATGTCAGTAGCATTTAATCCTGTGATCATATGAATTATTTGGTGGCATTGTCGCTCAGGGAGTTCTGGTTAAAATGCAAAGTGTAAAAGTAATGCCTAGTTCATAATTGATTGTTAGGATTTCATATATGATGAAATGGTTATGTGACTTGTCAAATATGGAAAATATTGATTCATGCTAACATTATTTAAATGCTATAACACCATTATAGTTTGAATTGTTACACAGTTGCTGCCTCAGAGTTTGGGTATTCAACCTTTTCTCTGGAATCAGAAAAGCAGGAGGGGGTACTTCTTAAGGAAAAGGGCCAAAATCCATCCCGTGGGTGGATGTACGTCAGCTAACTGTTAACATACACGGCCCCGGATTATAAAACACGAGCGAGCAATTCTCCTATGAGCTCACTTCCAAACCATGTGCTTCATGTTTCTCCATCTGCAACCTTTTTTCCCTCTCTCCTCCTCCTCCATTTTTTTTTTTTTATAGCCCCTCTCCTCTTTCCTTCATCCTCTCATCTCCTCAACACTTTGTGACTGCGGTGAGTTAATGGGCCTTTCTCAGAATTTGAGGAAGACTGCATTTCTTCTTAATTGGCTTTTGGGGTAGTGCACGAGAGGAACACAAATGTTTGCCATACCAGCACTGCAGTGATGATGGAGGGCTTGGTGCCATGTGACTGGATGTTCACAACATTGAGGTAATTTTTTGCAAGGCGACTGATACTGAGCTATGTGTATGAATACCCATAGATGCTAATAAAACAGTAACATAATTACTTCCCACACCAAGCAGACAAGCATGGGTAATTGATGTGTTTAGCGAGCCCATGTCAAGTCTGTAATGTCCCCGTTGATTTACAGTCTTTTGGATTCCTCACAGTTCAAAATATAAATCTTAATATTGTCCGCTAACTATCTATTTAGAAAAGGTTCAGAGGACCTTTTTCAAACTCTATGCCTTTCTTCAATTATTGGACCTTTCTGAATGTAAGAAGTGTCCTATAAAACAAGCATTTTAATGATATTTAAAAAAATCTGAGTACATGCCAAGCCATTATCAAACTTGTTCATAAATGTATGGCAATGTAAGACTAGCTCATTGCTCTGACACATATGACCTTTTAAACAAAATGTATTCCCCCCCCTTTATACTCTACTTTCCTAAGATGTCTCCTTGTCTTATCTGTTGTACACACATTAGCTTGACTTCAGAAACATGTACTGTACCAGTAAAATTGTTTCGGACAAAAATGGATACTTGGATGAATACTAAGATGTCCCTAGTAACACTTAATGTTTCAAGATGTAAACAAAAACTGTTAAAGCTATTGACCCTTGTTATTAGTCCATTCTGCACTCCGTCATTGGAAATTCCAAGGACCAGGTCAGCCAGTGATCTGGTTTGGCACTCGTGCTATTTGTGTCATCGAGCCGGCTTCCCATCAGTATTTATTCATCCCTTTGACTGGGCTTCTTATCTCTGGGTCATGTTTGTTAGTGAATGGAACAATATCTATCAGACAGTCTGTGAAACTGCTTTTTTAGTGGTTTCAATCTTCAGTGGACGGACAGCCAACAATACTATAACACAAAATAACAATATCCTGATAAATCAACATAAGCATATATTGCTTTCTTGGTATGCATGTACAATTTGAGATGCAACAGTAGAGTGCTTATGGTTATACTTTCCTTTCTTTCTCTTGATTGACAGCTTTAGCTACATCAACAACCCAGTCATGTTCCTCCAGAACTGCATTTCTTCAACCTGTAAACATTTCTGAATGATGAGAGGGGAAAAGTGTAGTCAAAAAGAAGAGCGAGCAGAGAAAGAGGGGGGAGGGGGGTGAACAAGTTGGAGGAGGGGCTTCTTGTAATCATCTCATGACTTCAACAGAAGGGAAGAACTTTTTTTTTCTTGGGTCCATACTGAAACAAAACTCCAATCAAAGTTTCATATAAGACCTCTGCAGGACTTGTTCCATTTGTTAGTATGAATTTAAGGCAACGGTGTGCTCTTGTTTATATTCCTCTTGGAGAGTGCTTGTGTATGTGGAAGCGGTCTCTCCCTCTCATTGTGTGTGCTGCTGCTGGAGGTGGGAGGGCTCAGCTGATGTCATTGAGTGCAGCGGGCTGAGCCTGAAAGAGGCCCTTTGTTGGCAGCTGTAGCAGGAGTAGTCCCTGTGCCTCAGAAACACACTCACACAGGGGACCGGAGCGAGGAATGGCACCGAGCAGACTGCCCTACTGCCCACTCAACTGACACATCTACATCTGGAGCAAGCTTTCGGACCAAACCCATGCTTTTGGAGAGCCGTTTTACCCTCCAACAAAGTGGAGCTAACCAAGAGCCCAAAAGCCAAAGAGGGAGAAAAAAAACATGGAGACGCTCAGAAGAGAAAGTTGATAGACTTTGCCGGACAGCGGACTCTGCTTTTTCTGTTTCGGCAAGGAGTGAAGAGAAAAGATGATTAACACTTTCTGAGAGGACTGAAGAAAAGAAAAGCAGTGTATTTGAACACCTACTTTCCCTTGGTGCCGTTTTCCTTTTTTCAGTTTAACTCTTGCGTTTGAACATTTCCTTTTGTTGGACACATGTAGAGGCAGAGCGTTCGAGGGACCTCTGATTTGAACAAGCAACAACATTTTCAAGCGGGAAGGGAAAGAAAGCAAATGAAAATGTTGGAGATATGCCTGAAATTGGTGGGGTGTAAATCTAAGAAGGGCCTCTCGTCCTCCTCCAGCTGTTACTTGGAAGGTAAGAAAACGTTGTGCGAGTTGAAAGGGTTGTTCTTTTAGCTCGGGCCGTGATTTGAAAGTTTACTTTGGAGAAGTATAAACAAAAGGTAAAGTGGAGATGTCACACAGAAAGAAGAGGCTCAACAATGATTTCTGCACAGTGGAAACAGAAGAATGGGGAGGGGAAAGCAGAGAGTGAGCACAGGGGAGGGTGAGGGAGGCCAGACACACTGGCTAGCTGAAGAGGAAAGAAGTGGAAAAAGAGACGGAGAAGAGAATACAAGGAAATCTGACTCCTGCTCATGTCCCACTTAACTCTTGTTTATGAGGAGAGGGGATCTAATCTCAATCTGCGCTTTCCTTTTCAGTTCTCCATGTTCCACTACTTGGATCTTTAGTCTTTAGATAAAGTAGATCTATATACTCCACACACTCTTTGTAGTACGCACACTAGCAATTTCTTATTTTCCATTACTTCTAATTACACAGTGCTGGTCACAGTTAAAGTGGGTAATTGATTCGCCCGTGATGTATAAAGGGGACACAAGGGGAGTTTGAAGAAATCCAGGAACATCCAGTCTGTTCATGATCAACATAGTAATTGATTGGCAAAGGAAGACTCTGTGAAGACTTGTGTGCCAAAGATTGCGCAACCTCATGATTTAATGGAGTTAATAGTCCTGGTACGCTCCCCACTGAAGTGGATGACAGTGATAAAGAGCCTCTCATTTCCAGACCTTATGGTACAAGGCACTGCAAATCTCATGCTAAGATGTTCCACCCCAAACTAAAACCTTTCCATCAGAGCCGAAGGCCTAATTTTTATTTATATCAACGTTCGCCATTTGACGTGATCAGAATGGCATACAAGCAGGGTAATGCAACTTTTTACGACACTTTTGTTGTTATGCTAAATTATGAAAATGGTGGTTGTAAAGTTTAGTTGGCTCCATTTGGCTCTGGTCTGTTCATCCGTTTACAAATGTCCCTTAATGGATAGAGCCATTTCAAATGTAACGTGAATTTGTTTCCCTTGTCTCGAAACTCCCTTCTCCACATCCTAGGACTCAGGTGATGCAAGAGAAGATTGTAGATGTTCTCTCTCATCCCTCAGAAATATGTGAGTTAGGCCTAGAAATGACATAATGGAAAGGGATCACACTGCTATATACATTCATGGGTTTTAGACCCAGACTGTCGGTTTCTTTTCTACCTGGTATTTAGTTATATTTCCCTTTTTTAATCCAAGGTGTAAATCAGCTTATTTAGGATGACTGGAATCAAAGCTACCAGGGCTCTTTTGGTCTCTGGCACTAAATGAAGCCAGAAATCATTTTTGTTTTTGTTTCTTTTTAAAAGCTGTAGGGGTTTTGAGAAATGTCTGTCTTGCATCAGTGTGTGAGTTTGGGTGAATTCCTATTGCTTATCGCGGTGCCGTCATAGCTATGAAGTTCCAAACGTATTTAATCATTATGTTAGTTTCTTCCCAGTAATTCATGTAGGACATGCTGCAATATTCCCCACTGCAGGACTCTGGAGGACGTTGAGTCTGATTTAAAAAGCATACCTCAACCCTGGTTTTTCTTTTTCATATGTCTTCCATTTTCCTCTCTCTTTGTTGTCATGGCCGATGTGTCAGTGTGCTGTCGCCCTCTCACAAAGAGCTGTGGTATTTGTGGCCCGTAATGTGGACATGTGTGGCATGGGCTGCTCCGATGCGCTGCCCACACACTTTATGACCAGGCCAAACTCTGGACATGTGGTATGTCTTGCTGGCTTTGGTCTGCATCTTGTAAAGTGGAGCTCTTTTTCTCTTATGCTTGATCTCTGGCCTCAGTTTAAGCCTATATTCAAGAAAACATGGCCGTATTTTTCACTTTCATCATATTGCTGTTGTCTGCCTGTCAGTCTCGTATGTATAACCAAGAGATGCACTCGAATGAAAATCTCTTTTGGATGCTACTTTCTTGCCATATATTGAAAAATTAAGAGTTTGGACCCATATGCTATTTACAATTCCCAACAAACAAACTAACTATCAATGCAAATGTGCTGTCTACTGTCTCGGATAGATTGGTTTGTAATTGTATTATGATTTAAACTGTCAATATGAATGTTACTGCTTGATATGCTCATATGTTATATCTTTTGGCTTTAATCATTACATTACATGTCACTTGTTAGACGCTTTTATCCAAAGCGACTTACATACTCAATACTGTGGGCAATCCCCACAGGAGCAATCTGGGGTGAAGTGTCTTGCCCAGGGACACAACGACATGCTGACTGCAGTGGGGTTTGAACCTGTGACCCCCTGACCCCAACACCAAGGCTCTATCCACTGCACACACGCCAATAATCTAATACTTTATGACGACTAGCATATTATACTGTAGAAAGGTGACTGCTTCCCTAAGGGTCTTTTTGTGTTTCTGTATCTGCAGAATTTCATGTGATGCTACAGTCTGTCATTATTTAAAGACATATCTGTATCAACCTGGATTGGTTGCTCCAGCATTCAACAGGTTTTGTCTTTATAGGATTGGAATCTACTTTGATATACTGTAGGAGTCTGAGCAAGGCCTTTTGCTCCAGATGAAACCAAATCTGGTGTTTTCTCACAGGCTAAATGGCAGGTTTGTGACCTCCAAAGAATGACCACATTTGGCATTGATTGTCTCACTGTGCTCAAAGGCTATGAAAGGTTTGTTATCAGCCCAACACACTGAGGCCTGCAACTTGTCAACAATGTCATGTGACTGGCTGTTCCCATTCCTTAGGGCCGCTGTACTAAGTCTTGCATGCTACAAATTCATCTTCATTTAGCCTACTTCTTCAAACTTTGTCATATCTTCTCTAACCTTGAAGCTGATGTTATGACTCAAAACTAAACAGCATTCAGTTTTGATTAAAATATCTGGAATAAACTTGCATTCAAACCTCAGCTGACTTGTTGGGGAAAGCTTCTCAAATAAGCATGCCTCCATTGTCCTGAGTATACATCGATAGTTGCTTGCAGCTCTGTAGCATCTAGAGAGGGTGCACACTCTTTGACTTATGCTCAAAGATCCTTCTCATATTTCCCAACAAATCCAGCTCTGCCTTGATCACTGCATGCACATTGTCCTTTCGCCCAAGTCATAATAACTGCATGACCATTGTGGATAAATCAGTTGTGGTAAAGTATAGAGGTCATGGCTGTTTTTGTCTGTTTTTCCACGTTGGTCTCCTTCAGACCAGACAGTCCTTGGCACTCCTTCTACAGGCATAATGTCTGAAAACGATACATTAGATGATCTCACTCCTTAATCTTTTGCAGAAACAAACTGTAGATGTGTGGAATTTTTCCTCAACTCACATTCACTTGTGCAATAAATGTGGTGAGCAAGTCGCAATATGCTTCATTATGCAACAGGGAGACTTGGTTTTGCTCCAGCACTTTCCATCATGTGATGAAAAGCAAGTATCTCCAAAATATGATATTTTCAGAAAAACAGCCTCGACTGCAGCTTAATCTGTTGAATCCAGTAGCTTTTTCAGAGTGTTTTATGAACCTAAAGGGTAAAGGGATTCATAAAAACTTCCAAAAGATAAATGGTTTTCAATTAAGAGAGATAACACAATGGATAACTGTTCCATCATGTTTGTGTGTAGTGTTTGCACGTAGGAAATGCTTAAAGTTGGCCACAATTGTTCCTGCCTGCGGTACTAGTGGTACGATATGATGCAGTCATTTAAACTTGACAGCTGGTTTTATCGGACTGACCTCTGTGGGATTGAGAAAAAGCCTTTGCAACTTTAAATCTTTGTTAATCAACTTGCCTGGGAAATTCTGAAAATAACAGGGACGGACATTTTAGCAGTAGTTTCTTAAGATGAAATGAGGTTTAAAAAAATAACACCCACAAGTGTTTATGTTAACAGCCGGTCAATGTTTTGAAAGGCCAGTAGGCATTATAATCTGATATGTTTTCAGTGGGCTCCTTTTGCATTATTTATATAGCCTTGAGGAAAAGCCATTGACTTGCAACGTTGTTCTTCAGGATTACCAGGATCCTGGAGCCTGACTTTGCACTCAGACTATTGTTTTATTTTTGAAGATTTGTCAGTGTTGGGGCAGTGTTTAAGAAGGTACTTTTATATTGATATGTAAATCGATTCCAACTGCAAATATGTTGTAATTTTATTTGTGGTTTATTGCATGAAGGAAAATGATTTATACAGGATCGTGTTTTTTGGTGTAGGTAGTTTTACAGTTGTAGAAGGGCTTATTTTCTATGTGAAAGAAACATTACAACTCAGGATTTGTTTCCCAGTGTTACCAAATCCACAGAAAATACAAAACAACGAATTTAATATAGAGGCCCGAATTTATTTAATGCAATGTTTAGCTAGCAACTTTTTTCCCAGTCTTTGTAACTAACTAACTAACTAACTAACTAACTAACTAACTAACTAACTAACTAACTAACTAACTAACTAACTAACTAACTAACTAACTAACTAACTAACTAACTAACTAACGGTTAGTTCCAGTGACTTTCATCACTTTGAGAGTTATATTGGATTTCCAATGATACTGTGTATCTTGCATTATTACTGCTTTTCTTATAAATTGATTTGAGAATTTTCCCTCCTCACATAATCCTCATGTTCCCTAGAAGGTGAAAACATGGTGCAGCTGTAGTCTGTTGTCTCTGCTGGAAGGATGTGGGTGTTTCTGATCTGGGGGATGAAATGTAAGATGGCTCTAAAACATGTGTGACAACAGCTGAGGAAGCCACACAATGGAGCTCACGCTCAGGCCAAACTGCACTTTAAAGTTCTCTCCTCACTGCACTCCTGTTCTCTCTCTTCCTCCTAAAACATTTTCCTTCTTTCCTCATTCTTTCCATTTTCCTCATTTTGTAATTTAGCCATCAGCTTTACTGCTCTAAAATGGCTATAATTCCAGCTGTGTCTGTAATTAACATAACTATGAGTTAAAGGGCTTTGAACCTGGCATCATTACCTGTGAGTGCAAGCACATCTAGTTTCCAGTTACACTGAAGATTCATGCTGAGACACATTCTCACGGTCTGATGTTCGCAAGTTGTCTAGGTATTCAGGAAAATGAAAACTAGGCAGGGATAATCCAGGAAATGAAACGTTACAAAGACAGCGGGTCACATGACCAGGGTTATTACTCTAATCCAGGGGTAGGCAAGTAAGTTTGGCCTTGGGCCAATTTTTTGCTGAGCCACAAGATGGCGGGCCAGAACATAATCAAAGCCTAATTCAAGGAATTGATTTTGGTAAGAGGGCGCAGCGCCCCTGTTCCGAAAAAATTCTATTACTGATAACCCTCCTCATCAACACTCTGATGCGCAGTCAGATCCGCTGATTGGTTCACTGATGATATAGGTGCCCGCCGCCCAATCCAGAGCCTCTGGCTAGACCCGCCCAAAGAGAGGGTCGTCCTCTCTAGCCCCATTTCAGTCCCAAAGCCAGTGCTATTATCTGTATTTTAACATACTTATCTTTTAAATTGAGGTGTATTTATTGTTCTCTTCAAAGTAAATTTTTCTCTGAAATTTTAGGGGGGATGGTCCTCCCTTTCCTCAATGGACGAGCCTCCACTGAGTAAAGTAGAGTTATTAACTAGGTAGCAGTGTTATTTAACATAATTTTATTCTGATAAGTATTGTCAAGTTCTCTGGGTTTTTGGCATCTATTTGAGTGTTTGCCCACATTTGAGAGGCTTGAGGGGCAACAGAGGACGCATGGACAACTGGAATCCTTTTTCCTTTTCTTTATTTCAACTTTTCAAGGACACATTAGGATTCTTTCAGGTTGAAAACCTTTAAAAAATATCAAAGGACAAAATAAATAAATTACAGCATGTTTTGCTTTGCAATTTAATATATTATAACCTAAATTAATCAGTAACCAAGTATTTTACTCAAACTCAATGTATTTAATAGTTAAATAAGTACTTTAATTGACCTGGTTCCCCACAACCACACATTTGCCATATGTGACCCGCTCTATCGAAATCAATCGGAAGTCGCAACGGCTCATTTCAAAATAAACGTGGATTTGCGTAAAAAAATTGTTTTTCGGGGTTCCGGTGTTTTGTTTGATTTTAAATAAACAAAGTTTTGGCTTTCAGAATATGAAACTTTTATTTCCAAAATCACACGATAAATACATGTTTGAAGCTTGTAAAGGGAAGATGACAGCTCTCCCTCGCCACTCTGCTCTTCCACAGCGCCGCTTCCCCTCCCTCCGCTGACATTATGAATGTAAGCTGATATATCGGGACAGAATTTATTTTACCGGACAAATTTGAAACTTACCGGTCATGTTTCAATAATAATAATAAGAATGGTGTAGCAAAGTTCCCATTAGCACTGCAGGTAATCACCGGACTATGACAGGATATGCTGATGTTAATGGGAGTCATTTTTATATCGCTTCAGTTTATAATCGTTACAGATCGAAAAGTTCAGATTCATTTTTCAATAAATGATTCCACTAACAACAAACAACATAATTATTACATTCAAACTACTTGTAATAGATGAAGTACATTATTCAAAAGTTTACATTCATTTTGGATAATAACACGGGAGAAACGGATCCTCTCTCCCTCTCTCCTGACAGCCCGTCAGTTTCTCATGCAGCGCGCTAAACAGTGGGCGGGGCTTCAGGTGATTATGCAGCAGCTGATCTGATCTCTCTCTCTCAGGTCCGGTTACACTTCACTCGCGTTTATGTCCATATCGATCAGATCCAGCTCTCCTGATCGGCCTTGATAGAGAGCACCGATCAAACTATTAAGAGTGAATATCAGCCGATAATGACTGGTGGCCGATCGATCGGAGCATCCCTAATTATTACCAGACATTTTGACCAGCAGGTTTTGAATTTACCGGTTTTTAATGAATTTTACCAGATAAAAACCGGTAATTACCGGCTAACAGAAACCCTGATGTGCGACTCTCGGTCCTATGTTGTAAACAAAACAAAAAAATATCAAAATAATATTTTATTTTTGATTCTCAAAATTACAGGCCAAATAGTATTGCTGGCGGGCCAACAATGGTCCGCGGGCCGCCTGTTGCCGACCCATGCTAATCCCTCTCTGGGATCACAGCTGATGACCTGCTTGTTGGAGCAAGGCCCAATTTTGGGAATGTAGAAGAATTGTAATGACACGTGGAGAGGCAACAGTTGTTGCTGAATCATCTCCAATGTGTGTGGGAAAACTGCCTCACAATGTCGCTGCGTACCAAACACACGCCTACAGCTCTCCCTCAGCCATGCATTGTCTCATGTTTTCCCACATTGACGGCATATGTTCTCTTTCTGTTTTTTCAGAAGCTCTCCAGAGACCGGACTTTGAGAGTCAGGGTCTGACAGAAGCCGCCCGCTGGAACTCCAAAGAGAACCTGTTGGCCGGCCCCAGCGAGAATGACCCCAACCTGTTTGTCGCGCTCTATGATTTTGTGGCCAGTGGCGACAACACACTCAGCATTACTAAAGGTAAGTAAAAGGGATAAATAAGGCAATTTATTCTCATAAGTTGATTTGTAATCAACAAGGAATTAGTCAGCTAATTTTCAGATAGGCTTTTGTAGGTAAATCAATGATGTTTTATCTTGTTTTTGACTGCTGTCACTACTAGAAGTGATTCAAAGTGGCGAAAGAAAGTCCCAACAAGGTTATTCATCTTATTTGGGATCTGCTTATTTACTTCCTGTCTCCTTCCCCTCTGTCTGACTCTCACTTCCTGACAATGGTCTCGAACACATAGTTTTTTGTGTTGGTCTGAACCGTCTGTAAAACAATACCACACATGGATCACACAGACAAACACAGGAAGGAAGGAGAGAACATATGCACCGGAATAAACAAGAACATATCCTGTACAACATTACTTTCCATAATATGAGCCAATTCATCAAAAACAAAGCTTCTCTTGTCACTTTGCTTCTATATGGTCAGAGTGAAGTTTGGCCACTTGTACTATATTTCTGTTTTACCTAAAGTAAAGAAGTGCATTTATTTTGTCTAAATTAAAAGTTAAGAAAATAAAAGCAGCTGCCAGAGCTTTGATTTATGGAAGAGATGGCAAACGTAAACACATCCTTTTCTCAAGTAGAAGTACATATACTCGTGTTTAAAAATACTTATTCTTTTATTCTCAAGTAAAAGTAAAGAAGTGTAGGCTTCGAAATGTACTTAAATAAAAAGTACCCATAACTACCATCTGTTTTAAGGAGTACCTGACCTCACTTTTACATTAATAAAACAATAATGTCATTGTTAGCTAATGAATGTTTCCATGCTGAACAACGGCAACATGACAAAGTTCTCATTGGTCCCTCTTCTTTAGAGAAGACCAGGAAATGATGTTCAAATCAATAGGCACGCAATGACTCTAAATAATAATGATCACGCCACCAAACACACATTCAAACTAAAGGAACCAGCCTGTTAGGGAAATGTAAGAAGTAGAAAGTACAGGTATTTGTGTTAAAAATGTATGAAGTCAAAGTAAAAAGTCGTCAGAAAATAAGTAGTAAAGTACTGATACCAGAAAAATTTACTTAAGTACAGTAATGAAGTATTTGTACTCCACTACTTCCCACCTCTGAAGGAATGTGCTCCAACCATTTAAGATATTAATCAAGTAGGGGTTCACACTTTTTCCTTGATATTGAAATGTTATTTTTTCCCATGTAGGAGAGAAGCTGCGTGTGCTGGGCTACAACCACAACGGCGAGTGGTGCGAGGCACAGACCAAGAATGGCCAGGGTTGGGTGCCGTCCAACTACATCACGCCTGTCAACAGCCTGGAGAAGCACAGCTGGTACCATGGACCCGTGTCTCGAAACGCTGCCGAGTACCTGCTCAGCTCGGGCATCAACGGGAGCTTCCTCGTGCGCGAGAGTGAGAGCAGCCCCGGCCAGAGGTCCATCTCGCTGCGCTGCGAGGGCAGAGTCTACCATTACAGGATTAACACTGCGTCTGATGGCAAGGTAGGCAGCAGGACACACCAACACACACTCTGTGTATACACACACACACACACCACCTCTTCTGTCTGATTAAAAATAAAGGTTTAATTAAGTGGGCTTTTGGCTGAATGTAACGTGCTCAGAAATGCCTACATTCTTCTTGCTTTTTCATATGCTGGGGTTCTATTGACCAAGTACCATTTTTAGATCCTGTTTGTTTACTTACAGCAAATTGCACATATTTCTATATAGCTTTATTTTTCAGCCAGGGCACGTTTCCATCATTCAGATAAAAACCCAACCTGAGATTATATATGTTTTTGTCTCCCTAAAAAGTATGAGGTTTCACATAATATACTACATGAAATTTAGGCTGCGGAAATATATAGTTGTTCTTATTATCATCACCGACAACTGTGACAGTGCAGATAGTTACCAGCTATTAGCACAAAAATGCCCTTTAAAGTATCATCTTAAAAAATGGACATTAAAAAGTATGTCCTTTTTTTAAATACAATTTGTGGTTCTATAAGCCGTCTACTACAGAACTAGGTGCACTCTTATATCTATTTATTTATTGCAGGCAATATTCTTATCTCAATATCCAACCGCATTATTTCATATTGTATAGCTTCCTCATATCTCGCCCTACTAGAAATCATAAATGTGATGCCTAAGACTCAGCTTGGCCAAAGAAGGCAGGGAATCTGGAGCATGGAGGGATTCCCCCAAATAGTTATGCCAACAGAGAGGCCCATGCCATGTTGGCCGTGTCACCCTCCTGTCTGCAGCGAGGTGAGCCGGCTCCAGGAACGCTAGCTATGACAAGAATGCCTCTAACCACCACTGTGCTGCTCATAATGGCCAGCAGACGCAGGGCCAGCCAGACGCTGACGCCCATGCTATGACATGCATTAGAGCAGACAGATGCAGCCAAGTATGCACACACGCACAGACACTCACACACACACGGCTCTCCATCTCATATTGTTTTCCATGCTCCCACTGAGCTACAACTCAAGAGTCTGGTATGAAAGACTACTCCGATAGTTTGAGATGACCTCAACACCCCCCAGGCTGCAGCTTTGTTTCATACTGACTGATTAAAACTTCTCTGGATACTATTATTTTATGTTTGTCAAATTGTTTATTCCCACTTTAATTTAGTACATGGTCAGTGTTTAAGCTAGGAGATCCTCTATCGATATCGAATGTGTTTTACTGCCTTTTAAAAACGATTCTTCCAAAGGCCTTCAGCTAGCTCGAGAAAAGCCTGTTCACAAGTAACGCAGTGCAGATTGTAGAGCAAATCATTTTTAGGGTTATGTAACACTTGGACAAGACTGTGTCCACTGAGCCCTGACCAATATCCTCCCCTCCTCCAGATTCCTGAGTAATGCCTTGTGAGTTTTAAAATGTGTTAAGGTCTGTCTTTACGAAATAAATGTTTTAGTGTTGGTCAAGACTTAGAAGATTGCTTCATGCCTCGAGAATGGCACTTAGCCAGTTATTTCTGGCCTTAACAATGCCTCTAATATTGCTCATTGTTTCCAGACATAAGGGGTAATCACTACCCTTTTAATGCAATTTTACACTTAGTCATGTAATGAAAACATTTGGTAACATTGTTTTGCAAAATCAGCTTTGTTGACCTCTCTTTTTGAAATGATAACCACCAATCTTGTACTAATCCAAAACTGTAGCAGATATTTGGTGTATGAATAAGTATTTTCATAGCTAGTGGCTTAAAATCCTGTCCATAACCTAAGCTGAACTGACCTTTCATATGCATCTACTCAAATGTAGAATCTCTTTCTCCTCCAGCTGTACGTCTCGTCTGAGAGCCGCTTCAACACGCTGGCGGAGCTGGTGCACCATCACTCCACGGTGAGCGACGGCCTCATCACCACGCTGCACTATCCGGCGCCCAAACGCAACAAGCCCACCATCTACGGGGTCTCTCCAAACTACGACAAGTGGGAGATGGAGCGCACAGACATTACCATGAAGCACAAGCTGGGAGGGGGCCAATACGGGGAGGTGTACGAGGGGGTTTGGAAGAAGTACAACCTCACCGTGGCTGTGAAGACACTAAAGGTAAAACAAAAAAGATAGCGTGACGAAGAGCAGGATAAGTTTGGATATTTTGAGGAAAGGGTGTATGTCATAAAGTGGAGTGGAAACATTTTGACACCTACTGTTGTCACTTATTAACACTGTCAGCTATTACATCTGTAATTGTCTGAATAATGCTTCCATCTGGTGTTGCATGGATGCAACTGCAGCCAGCCAATGGTTGGGCTCACTTTGTTTGCCTTAAACTCTGTGCAGGAGGATACAATGGAGGTGGAGGAGTTTCTAAAAGAGGCTGCGGTCATGAAAGAGATCAAACATCCCAACCTGGTACAACTGCTAGGTATGTCCACTTCTTCAAAATGGAAGATATTTTGACTCGGGATAACTAATAACCAGAGTGGAATAGGTTAAATAGCATATTTATTTCTGTGTAAAAGCTAATGCAAGTAAACTACAAACACAAATCCTTGTTCGTTTGGCAGGTGTGTGCACACGGGAGCCCCCCTTCTACATCATCACAGAGTTCATGACCCACGGTAACCTCCTGGACTACCTGAGGGAGTGCAACAGGGAGGAGGTCAATGCAGTGGTGCTGCTCCACATGGCCACGCAGATCTCCTCCGCCATGGAGTACCTGGAGAAAAAAAACTTTATTCACAGGTGGGTGTCATGATCCTCCTCTTTCGAGTCTTGATTTGACTCTATTGTCATTATCAAAGGTTTGTCAGGCAGCCTGGTTATCCTCAGTAGTGTGGTCTCAGTCAGAGCTGCAAGCAAACTAAAGAAAACATCTGCTTTGTCCTTAAATCTCACATTCTCCTCTCCATTTCTGAGCTGCTCTCCTCCCATGTGCTCTCGCAGGACTTGTATCAGACGTGTTGTTACACAGCTCTATCGTTCTGGCACGTTTAACGAGGTTGTTTTATGAGACATGTAATGATTTATGACTTTCGTATTTGCCAAATTGCATTTTAATTTTTAAACTTCACAAGAATCGGCTTGAACAGAAACATCGCTAGAAATCCTAAATGTTTTAGTTACTTTGTCTTTATCTTTTACTGTTCTGTTTTTAGAAAGTCAGGATTGCATCATGGCCTCCTGTTCGTCACTCATTCCTCTCTTTACTGTCTCCTGCAGGGACCTGGCTGCCCGTAACTGTCTGGTCGGGGAGAACCACCTGGTGAAGGTTGCAGACTTCGGCCTGAGCAGGCTGATGACCGGGGACACCTACACCGCCCATGCTGGGGCCAAGTTCCCCATCAAGTGGACCGCTCCAGAGAGTCTGGCATACAACAAGTTCTCTATCAAATCTGATGTCTGGGGTAATTTGATCTCATTACAGCATACAATGTACTCTGATGTTCCTCCTTTAACATCTTTATTTCAGGTTCCTCTTCAACAAGGGTCCATTGTTTTCCACCTTCCCACCATTTACAGTTCAGTGATTTAGCTCTTGACGTGTTTCCGTTGTTAATCGTATGAATAGCACAACTAGCTGTCTTGTGCCTACATCTCCAGCATTCGGTGTGCTGCTGTGGGAGATCGCCACCTACGGAATGTCTCCGTACCCCGGCATCGACCTGTCCCAAGTGTACGAGCTGCTGGAGAAGGATTATCGCATGGACCGACCGGAGGGCTGCCCCGAGAAGGTCTACGAGCTCATGAGGGACTGTGAGTAGCAACATCATCTATACTGAATATGATTGAAGTCTCTAATCATGAAGGATGTCCTTATTATTTATTCACAACATCTCTCTGGCAGGTTGGAGGTGGAACCCCACAGAGCGTCCATCTTTTGCTGAAACACACCAAGCCTTCGAAACCATGTTCCAGGAGTCCAGCATCTCTGATGGTCAGTACGGCCATCTTTGATATCCCTGTTATTTTCTCATATATTTTCATGCCCTTCAAATTAAATTCAACGGTTTTAATGTCATATGCACATAAGCTAAAGTTTAGAAATGACAATGAAAAGCTTATGTTCCGACCTCCAACAATTCAACATAGTTATGTAAGACAAACACAATAAAACAAATTCAAAAATAGTGCAGAAGTCTATGTACACACGTAAATACAATATGATATATACAAGAACAGAATGTAAAATGAAATAATGTACAGCAAGATGAAATTAAATACTGTTTATTACAGTGATAACTATTTAGATAAATACATTGTAAGATGACAAACAGATGACTGGTTATGGCGGCACTTATCAGAGCTCAGGTGTTTAGCAGTCTTATTGCCTATAAAAACTGTCCCTGAGGCTGGTGGGTTTTGTTGGTTCTTCCATCATAGTTATTAAGATGTGATAATAGTGTTAAGTCTTGTCTGTATTTGTACTTTTAGAGGTGGAAAAGGAGCTGGGAAAGAAAGGGAAGAAGGCGACATGGGGCCCCACCCAGCAGGCACCACAGCTGCCCACCAAAACCAGAACTCTCCGCAAAAACATGGACAACCGGGATGGAGATAGTCCAGGTGAGACGCACTTCCACCCACTGCCACTGTTACAACCTGCTGTAAAATGGTTATTCATTTTCTCTAGCCCGTTGAATTAATTGTAGTTTAGTATTTCTTCCTTATCACTAATCGTTTTCTGGTTCTTTTGGGCTTTTCCTCAGACCCTTTGGATCCAGATGTAGCTGTGTCTTCACCCATGCTCCCCAGGAAAGAGCGCCCCCTGCTGGACAGTAACCTGAATGAGGACGATCGCTTGATACCCAAAGACAAGGACAAGAGTCGTGGCTTTCTCAGTCTCATAAAGAAAAAGAAAAAGAATGCGCCCGCTCCGCCCAAACGCAGCTCGTCCTTCAGAGAGATGGACATCCACCCCGAGAGAAGGGGCATGACTCCAGATCTCCGAGACAGCGACAACTTCAACAACGGTAACTCGTTGACCATTAATGACATTACACATGGCCTCGACTCCGCAAAGTTCCTGGGTCCTAACAATAACGGGGCAGGGGGCATCACCAACGGGGCCCCCACCTACCCGGTGCCTTTGTTCCCACGCAAGAAGGGAGCTCCTGCAGTGCCTGGCCCTGGAGGGAAAGCAGCCACAACCCCACCCAGCGAGGAGGAGCCCATGTCCAACACCAAGCGCTTCCTCTGGTCCTCCAGCATGCCCAGCGGCTCTGACGGCACCGAGTGGAAGTCCGTCACGCTGCCCCGGGACCTCGGCCAGCGACACTTCGACTCGGGCACCTTCGGGGGGAAACCAGCCCTGCCACGCAAGAGAACCAGTGAGCAAAAAGGGGAGAACGCCCCTCGAAAGGGGACCCTGACTCCCCCGCCACGTCTGAACATCCTTTCAGACGTTTCCTCTTCCTTCTTATGCAAAGACACTGATCCCAGTCCTGGTTCCAGTCCCCAGGCCCTAACGCCAAAGGTGGTCCGGAGACTGGGGTTGCCCGGACTGGAGAACTCCAAGACCAGCGCGCTCCACGCCGAGCTCCTCAAGCCCAACGTGTTCCCCGCTCTGGGGGCCGCTGGAGACGAGTGCAGGGCCCGCAGGAACAAGCACTCCGGGGAATCTGTCAGGGAACGAGGAAAGATACAGAAACCCAAGCCAGCCCCACCTCCACCACCCACCAATGCCAAATCGGGCAAGATTTCCCGCAGCCCCACTTCAGAACTCCCCTCTCCCTCAGACATCAAAGCTAAGGGCCTCCCCTCTCCCTCAGAGCCCCACCACACAACCACTGCCAGTGACTCTGCCCGCTCCCCCCTCAGCGAAGGCTCCAAGAAGCTGTCCCTGGGCTCCACCTCCAAACCTCAACCGTTAAAGACCTCCGCTTCCTCCTCTTCAGTGACCACCTCCCTCTCCAGCCAGAGCCTGGGAGGCTTCTCTTCCTCCCTCACCTGCCCCGGCGACCTGTGCTCGCCCACCGCCTTCATCCCCCTAGTGAACACCCGACGCTCCCTCCGCAAGACGGCCCCCCGCCAGGCAACCGAGCGCACCCCCAACTCGGCCGTGACGCGGGACATGGTGCTGGAAGGCACCGAGCGGCTCCGCACGGCCATCTGCCGAAACTCTGAGCAGACGGGCAGCCACAGCGCCGTGCTGGAGGCCGGCAAGAACCTGTCCAAGTACTGCGTGAGCTTCGTGGACTCCATACAGCAGATGAGGAACAAGTTCGCTTTCCGCGAGGCCATCAACAAGCTGGAGAACAGCCTGCGGGAGCTGCAGATCTGCCCCACCGCCACAGGGGGCGCCAACGCACAGCAGGACTTCAGCAAGCTGCTGTCGTCTGTCAAAGAGATCAGTGACATTGTTCAGAGGTAGCGCCATAAAGCTACCAAGATGTAAAACTGTTTCCTACACTACTCTTTTTTTCTGAACAGTCCATGCTGAGCTGTCGGAGGGTAAAGCCTGCGTGAGAGCGGAGTGTCACTACAGTTCACTCCGAAACACTTAAGCCTGTTGTTACTGTGGATGGAATCAAAGGACTCTCTATGGAGACCGCGTCAGAGTATGCAATATTGAAAAGCCTTAACCATGAATGAACTGTCTTTTGGCCTTTTATGAGAGGCGAGGCGCCAATACTTTATCAACATGACTTTTCACCAATCATTTCTGAAATGATCATGTCTTATGTATTCTCGTTGTGTTCTCCCCCTAATCGATGAAACTAGTAGAAGAGGCCTTTGATATATCACTGTTAAAAGTATGATTCTTCATCGATGCCAATGACAATGAGAAAAGCCTTCACCTCATCTTGTTCTAGGATGCCTTCTAACTTTTAAACGACTGATCTCATATTTCTGTTGACACATTGTGAGAATTAGGGAGCATCTGGAATCAGTGTTTATAACCTGATGCCTCTGTCCAACGTGTTGCATTGCTTCATCAGTGACGAACACGTGTCAGTGTTTGTTCTGTGTGAATGCTTTTTGCAGTATTTGCAACCATGTGCCATAAAATAATAATGGGAGCAAGCAAATAAGGCAGAATGAGCTTCTGGTTTTCACCTTTTTTGTCTCACTGCACACTTTGGTGACAAGTAGTGCCTTTAACACTATTGGCAGAGCTGTTTAGGACTTGCCACTTTCCAGAGATGTGGCAGAGTGGATAGCTGTGTTGATTAGATATACTTGTGTTATTGCCATACCAAAAACCTTTGTCTCCAGTCGATACTGGAGAGGGACCAGGGTGCACGATCTGCTTCTTTGTGGATCAGACTTTTATGTTGTCCTCAGACTGGACCTTTTTTTACTTTTGTAAATCTAATTCAACTTTCTCTACATGCCAGTCACAAAAGCCATCAGTAGCAGCCCCCCCATGTTTGATCTGTAAGGAGTGATCAGTGTCTCTCACCATTGAAAGGGCTCTTTGGAGGGTTAATGACACGTGGTCCTGATGCTGTTTCAGAGGCCTTTCTACCCCAGCAAGAAATAAATATATCCTGGGGGAAACACTGGACTGTTGATCAAGCTGTCACTTGCTGTCTTAGAAAAGTGATAAGCTGACCATTATAGACTAAAATACCTATGAATATCCACTGTAACATCTTTTGTCAGTAAGTTTTCAGTAACACCCCCATGCCTTGACTTCAACATGGTACTGTCAGTGTCGGCAGTCATCTGTTTTTCCTCTCCTTTTCAACCATACCACTACTCTACTTTAATGTCTAAGTCTTCTCACCAATTTTGTAGACAAACTTTGCTTTCCTTTGTAAATATGTTTTCTTTTTCTCTCTCTAGCCTTGGTGCAATTTTTGTTGCAATAAAATACAAAGCAGTTGTGCTACTTGAAATACAGAACAGAGTCTGGTGCTTTTTTCTTAATCACATTAGCAGTAATTCATATTCTGTTTTCAAAGCAACAACAGACACCGCAACAGGTTATGTATAATTTATTTTTTCTGTCTAGAGTATTGTCATTAAAATCAAAATGTCAACATCTTAAAATCATATACACTCAACACATTTAAATGTTAGCACAGCTCGTTACAAATTTATACATATGTACTTTTTTTGTACTTGTGGACAGACAAAGCAGGAAGTGGTCACTCGGACTGCAAAGAGGTGGGACACAGGAAAAAGGAAGACCCAGCCCACCAACTTCCCACAATAACAAACCAATCCCCAAAAGTTAAGACAGCAATGCAGGCCCCTCCCATGTGGAGGAGGGATGATGGGGGTGGAAAAGAGACTATAAACATTAAAGTGCCCCATTCTCCACTCCATAAAGAAATTAGAGTTTGCAGACATAAAAACTAGTTTTCACATATCAATCCACTTCCTCTCCCCTCAACCAATCGACAGGTTCAGTAGTGTGCTTGGGGGGGGGGGGGGGGTGTTTAGGTGTCTGTCCTTTACGTACATTTATTAATAGAAACTATGTTACAGAATTTCCCAAGCATGAATTACAGGCAACCCACTAAGCACATCAACTGTACAGATCTTGGCAGAGCCAGCAAATAAAATGTCTAAATTTCCAAGTAGCGAGGTCTTCACCGATAATTAAGAAGCGTTATATACAGCTGTCCAATCGGGGATCACTATGGTACAGAACGTTTTTTTTTTTTACTTGAAAAATAAACAATTGGATTTGTGATAATTTTGGGGGGTGCATGCCGCTCGGTGTCGTACTATACAAGGCAGAGGCACAGATCAGCTCTTCAGTGCAGCGCCAGAGACAAAGGAGTGTTGACACTTTCTGACCATGCTGCTGATATTTTTTTATACAATGTGAACCAACACTTTGCATTTTTATTCTCCGGTAAAATGCTTTGTCTAAAAAGAGTTGATTTCATTGACTCGGGGTGAGTCCAACAGCAGTGTGAAGAGCAAGTGCAGCGATACAATGATAAAGAAGAAAGAGTAGTAACATGAATTATAGTAAGGCAACAAACAATGACAAAGAAAATGCTGGTAGAGACAGAATCTGTTGGGGAGAGCTTTTGGGGGGGGGGGTAGGACGGACGGGCGAGGAGAGCTGGTTTAGAGAAACCGATGTGAGTGAATCAAACAGAAAAGCCATGTTTTGTTTTTTTTATAGTCCCCCACCCAAATATTTCTCCTTGTGATTTCTCAGAGGAGAGACTGAGGAATAACTTCCAAAGGAATTTGTGGGCAATTCCTGGTTTTGTAAAGTATTCCTCCTCCTCTCTCTCTCTCTCTCTCTCTCTCCAGAGAACATCAGTGTGGCCACATCTGGCGAAGGAACGCTCTTGGTACCGAGGAGCAGAAACAGAATTAAAAACCACAAGCCGGTTTTAATCCTTCTGAAAACGCTCTCGGCTTTGAAACACACTGGAGACCCTCTGCCTGTGAGGGAGTGAGATATCACGCCCGCATGTCTCTGTCAAATGCTCGAGTGGTAAACCATGCAGGATGTTAGGAGACTACATGTAAGATCCGATTCATTCAGAACTGATTCGCGGTGGATGAAACTTAATGCAGTGTTTACATGTCATATACAGCTATAAAACCAAACGTAAAAAACAGTCTCGGTTTATCGTGTGAACGTTACGTCTATCTAAAGTGTCGGTAACCCGTGTGGTGGCGTCTACCATACTGGGATAGGGGGGGTGACTACACTGAATGGTGCGAGAGGAGGGGAGTAAAAGAGGAGTTATGGGACGACAACACAGACATATTTTAGAGAGAGGAGGGGAGAGAGAAAGGAAGAGGGGGGAGAGATGTAGTCCGCCCAGGCCAGCTCAGTCTGGCCCTAGTTGATATCCATCCCTCGGGTCCTTCGCCCTGCTCTCATGCTCCTGGTGCAGTGAGGGAGGAGGGGGGGGGGGGTGGACGTACGGAGGTGAAGGAATGGATGGAGAGGGGGGGGGGGGGTGGTTGAGGGACAGACTGAGAGAGAAGGAGGGAGCAAGGGAGGATGACAAGGGTTTGCTTGGTCATTAGCACCCGCACCCTTCCCTCTGGGGCTGTGGTTCGCTGGTTAGCCGGCCGCCCTGGGGGGCCGACGGCTTGTGCTGGACCCCCGACTCGGCGGCGTTCAGGTCCAGGCTGCCATCTTGGATGTTCTGGTAGATCTTCTTGGCGGCTTCCAGGAAGGCGTCCTCAACGTTTTCACCTCTGAAACACGGAGCGAAAACACACAAATGTGAGAAAGGAGGCAACTGGGAGTTAGAGAATGTAAGCAGAGAGTCGCTGAGGCTGAGCAGACTTACGTTTTTGCACTGGCTTCCAGAAACAACAGACCTGGGGGACATAAAGCAGACGCAATGACACATTCAGTAAAACATTGTTAAAAGCTCACAGTGCTCAAGTGCCAAGTTCTCAATCGCCCGCTCGTTTGATTAATATCCCCGCTTTCCTCAAGTCACCTTCTCCTAGTTTCTGTCCCAGCGATATAAATAGAAAAGGATATTAGGGGTATTGATCTTCATGTCTGCCTCTTGAAATCAGCCATAGGGGCTCCAGTTATAAACAATCTGGAGAGGCTGGATCTCATTTTATTGCTGTATTTTATTTCTAATTATTTGGACATTTTGTTGGAAATGTGATTTATAGTGTTGAAATTGAGGATTGATTAGTCCCAGTTTTGAATGAGGTCTTTATAGAATGACTAGTGTGAGAAAAAGTTTTTAGAGTGTACTTGTCCATGGACAAGTGAGTTTGGCAATTTACTTGTCCGAATACATTTTTCACTTGTCCAAAATGGACAAAAATTGGGGCCACTGGAATCTTCTTCTTCGTCATCGTTTTTTACATTTTCCCACGGTTTTACCGACACCGCTAACGTAAGTGAGCGGTAAGCTTTTACTGCATCACACATAGGGTTGGTTATCGTTTGGATTTTAACGATTCCGGTTCTGCTTTTCGGTTCTCGATTCCGGTTCTTTGAGAGGGTAAATAAGTCCCATGACAAACTGGGAGAAAAATATATTTATGAAAACATTAAGTCAAATCTGTATTCCTATTTACAAATCACTTCATACTGTTGAATTTCTTACGGTTATTGAATCAAATTATATAAAAATTATCTCTGCATTGTTTAGTTAGTTCTAAGTGGTGCAGTTTGAGAATGTACAATTGGCCCAGTCTCCTGATGTAACACTGCAACCTGCCTGTGAGACAGAGTCCAACCACACATGTCCAACACATAGGACATAACCTAATAATAATAATAATAAATTAGATTTATAGGCCTAGCGCTTTTCTACAACCCAAAGACGCTTGCACGCTTACACATGTCCTGCAATACACATGCTGCAGCTGCCCAGCTGCTCACTGTTTGTAAAAGTAAATAAATAGTATTTTCATTTCAATAATGTAGCTACTTTCTTTACCCTGCTTCATAAACAATACTGACATCCCTGTGCTCCTCCGAGTCTGGGGGTCCGGGGATGTGAGGACAGCGCGAGGACACAGACAGGGAGGCTGCTTTACTTCTTAAAGGAAATCGCGGTCAATATTAACAACACGGGAGCTAAAACGCTTAATAACCTTCATTACGTGTTAGAGAAAGAACATTAGAAAGTTTGACAAAGATGAGGCTGTTAAACGGGCAGCGGATCCGCTGTGTGTAGAAAGAGAGAGAGAGAGAGACGCTGAGCTGCACCGTGCAGTGATCAGCTGATACGGAGCATAGAGAGAGAGCTGCAGTCCGCGGGGCTCGGCCTCGCCTCCTGTTCTCACAACTCTTATTAATCCCGGTACTGGACAATTGATATTTGTTCCTACTCGGAACCGAGTTTTGCTTCCCAACCCTGCCACTGTGCTACACGTCGTTCTTATTATACATCCATGGTCCCGCCCCGCCCCACCCCCGTCTAACAGTACAGAAAGCGGCGAGATGCATTTCCTTAGAAATCGACAAGCAGAACCGAAACTAACACTTCTAAACGAACAATGGCGGACACGGACAATTTGCGAATGAGTTCTGCGTTTTGTAAACTGAATGCATCAATAATTTGTCAATAAATGAGGGCGAAAAACGTCACTTGTCCCCCGGACAAGTCAATTGAAAGATCTACTTGTCCGATATCGTAAATAATACGTCCCGGGCGGTGGGACGTGTGCTTTTTCGCACACTGATGACTGATTTACCGATTGGTTAAGTCCTTAAAGTCTAACAGCATGTTGAAATCCCTAAAGCAAAACATTTCCTCCGCCTATTTTCCTCGTTCCTTTCTTCCTGATGTTCCGTTTGTCTCACCGTTCTCCTCAGCGAACTGCTTGGCCTCCTCGTACGTGACGTCCCGCTGGGCCTCCAGGTCCGCTTTGTTTCCTATGAGAATGATCACCTGAGGAACAGAGACAGGAACGTGGCGGGTGAGAAATGTGTTTTCCAAGAGCTTAGAAGGCAGTATTAGAACACTGTTCCTAGAGCAGTTGTTACGCTGTTAAGAGATGGAGAGAGGGATACACTGAGGAGCAGAGACACACAACAAACAAACACACTAGACTGTGCCCCTAGCAACTGATGCAATTAGACCTGTAATGAACTCATGTAATGCAATAAGCCTCCTTGTTGGAGCAGTGGCAGACTCCTACGGCAGCACGTTGAGAATAAACAACTTGTGTTTTACTTCTCACAATGATCCTCACTGTGCTGTTGTGGTGAGTTTTAAACTTATTTGGGGAGAACGTGCTCTTTCCAATGACAAGTAATAGACACAAATACTTCTGTAAGTCAAATGAAATCTTACTTTTTGAATTACTGGCTGTTGTTGGGAAAGTGAGCCAAGTTCTTTCTTAATTCCAAGAAGTCTTACACAACCTATTGCTTTCATTCAGACTCCAGTGATAGTCAAATGATCAGATAATGTTTTCATTATGTTTCCCATCTCAAACAACAGCAGTCACACGATCTCTGTGAAGCAGGAACACATGTTGACACTTGCAGTACTGCAGTGATATACAGTGGTAAGGACTCCAACACTGCCATCCCACGGCTGATTCAAGGACACTCAGTGAAAACAAAACGAGGCTACGATGCTGCTGCAGATTGCTTCTACTATTTTGTTATTGTAAGAGATGACAGGAAGGACACCACAAAAACCCATGTCTCAAATAACATTCATAATTAATAAGCTTGTGAGCATATTTACCCATAAAGATGAGGGAAACAAGAAACCATTACTTGATGTGTAAGAACAGCTCGACATAAATAAACCTCTGTGGTTTAGATACCAGGAAACATCTTTTACTTGATGTTCAAAACCTGGCGTGGCATATTTCAGAAATACAGTTCCCTGAAGTAAATTAGAGAAGTGTGTTTTAGAGCTAATCATATTCACCAAGTAATTCAATTTAAGAAATGGACAGGGCTCTGTGGCTTTGAACAGGCTCGGGGGGGTTGGGAGGAAGTGACAACAGGGGGATACTTAAAGGTCACAGGAGGACAGTAAAAGAAAAGACAGAGAGCGGAGGATGCTGGGGCATTGAGTTAGAGTGATGCAAAAGACACAGTCATTCCAGAATGACACAGGATGAAGAGAGGTTACTGTATCTTTGTACTCACAGTATTAGGGTTGGTGAGATTTCTGGCATCAGTCAGCCAGCTGCTGAGGTGGTTGTACGTGCTTCTCCTGCATGACATCAACAAAGGGGACAGGGGTTACTATGACAACAGGCAAAGAAGACTTAACGATGCCACGCCTGAGGAGGGATCAGGATCAGCAGCTGCTACACAATCAGGATGAGGAGAGAGCAACAGTGACACAACCTCATTTCAGATAGGGGTTTCTGGAATGGACAATTCCTGTCACTGGTTTCAGCCTAATCTAACATTTCCCGTTTTCTTTAAACGGACCATTTCCTCATACAGTTTGATCGTAGTGACAATAATCATGCAGGGGATCTGGTTCCAAAGCACAGATGAGTCGGGTGTTTTTCAGCAAGATGTGGTAGCTCTAAAATGAGGCCTGACAACAATACAGATTTTTAGGATTAAAATGTTGTCCGATTGCCAATGAATCAGTGCATTCCCATATCTGAAGTTAACTGCACTGACTGACACACTGTACCCTTTAAACAAGCTTGTAGCATATACCATGTGACCAAAATTGTTAGGGCGAGTGAAGCAGGCAGGACCCAAATGCAGAATAAACAGAAAAAATACCTTTATTTCAAGGTTTAAGGAACAAACGGAACACTACCTCGTGAACACAGTCAACGACAAACAATGAACCAACAATGACAGACAGAAAAACCAGAACTTAAATACACACAAGACTAATCACACAAACAAGACACAGGTGAGGAGGGAGGAGAAAACACAGGGGCACCAGGTGAACACAATCGGGTAATTAGGTAGGAGGGAAAACAGACAGAAAGCAACAGGCAAGACAGGAGGTGAAGACTTTTCAAAATAAAACCAAAGACAGAAAAAGACAAGATAAAACAACACAGACAGATCGTGACAAAACTTGAACTACAGCCAATAATAGACAAATAAACTGGTTATAAAGGCCACACCCTTTAATAACAGGATATGGATAAAGGTCAGCTGTGTGTTTTAAAGATTGACACAACAAATATTTGTCTCCAATTAGCCGAGCAGGAGCCGCCACATTAACAGGTATGTAAACAATAATATTAGCTCTCCCAGTTAAGTGCTGTTCCTAGGCTCTGCTGCAGTGGGTGTGGAGGGACATTCCACATGTTGAGCTGTGTTTATTTGGCACACCCCTGATGCCATCTAACTTATCTTTTGTTCAGGAGGGAGTCTATAGTGGAGGGCTGTGTGCTTATCAGATTGTTTTCCATCCATTAACCTTCCTCTTGAGCTTTAGTGTAAACTCCATGCTGTGTAGTAACCTTATCTCTCACAGACCTTAACAACGAACCATGGCCTGTACCTGGTGATGTCGTAGACCATGAGCGCCCCTGCGGCCCCGCGGTAGTAGGAGCGTGTGACCGCCCTGAAGCGTTCCTGCCCCGCCGTGTCCCAGATCTGCAGCTTGATCTTCTGCCCGCTCACCTCGATTATCCTCGTGCCAAACTCCACGCCGATCGTATGGGGGCAATCTGCCATGACTGGGGAGAGGAAGTGAGGTTAGGATGAATTCAAGACGACTCTTGGGGTCATTTAGTTTGACTAATGCCATTTTATACACTCAATTTTGATTACATTATTTAACTTTATTCATCAGCATTTATTATAGTTCATTTTATTACCAATAATTCATCTTTTTTAAGTTTTAAACACACACACGCACACACACGGTTTAGAAAAGGTTCTCACTGACAGTTTAAAATAAATGTACCGCTTTCTGGGTGTGTGTGTGTGTGTGTATGCAGGAAGTGATGGTGGCAAGTGAATGAGGAACACAGCATCTGGCTCGTCAATAGTAGCTCTAACAAAGCGGAGCTGAATGGTGATGGGAGGCTGCAGCTGAGTCACACTCAGAAGAAGAGTCTCCGACTGTTGAGCTCACACTCCACTTCTATGCCTCTCACTTCCGCTGGCGTATAAAGAAAGCTTTAGCGATTTAGGCACTCCAGTTAACCCTGGCAACCTTACACACTCACATGCGCAAGCTCACGCGAAAAGGGAGTCAAGATCAGGGCAGCACTTACATTTCTTTTCTGTGAACTGGTGAAGCAAACATGACTTCCCTACCCCCATGTCCCCTGTGGAGAGAAAGAGAGAAACACTCCGGTCAGCCGAGGAAATAACAGCGTTTCTTTATCCAAGCCTGCAGCGTCGCCCCCATACATGTTGCATCAGCCACACAGACAGTCAGTGGCAATACTTAACATTTCATGTGGAGTGAAAAGACAGACTGGAGTATAATGTGTACTGTTGAAATGTTGACGATGCATGTTAAGGTATTTGGTGCATTGATCCCGTTTGTGTAACCATCAGTGAGTCATGAGTCCTTCACCCGCAGCAGAGCAGAAAAACAATGCCGCAAGCAATACATTCTTTTGACTGAACAAGTTCATCTTCAAAGTGTGTCAATATTGATGCCTCTGGGGGTACTATAAGACAGGGAAACGCTGTGATGTTAGTAATTTGGATAGAAACTCCAGGCTGCACCAACGGCTGTTCATCTTACTAAGCTAGAACAATCAAAGGAAGCTTATACAAGTGTGTGCAACTGCAACAAGCAGGATCACAAGACCTTAAAAGCTTCCCTTTTACAACCAAGCTGTGAGTTAGCTTCACTTTTCTAGAAATTCACAGGCTACTCTTTTAGACTCGTAAACACTTCCCTTTAAGATCCGAGCTGACTGTTAGCTTTGAGTCAGGGTGTTTTAAGTTCCAAAGAAGAGGAGGGTAGCCCAGAGCTGTGGGTGTTTGTTTATACATACTGTCTGTGAATTACAGGTAAAAGCAGCAGTATGTTCACTAAAAGCGCTCGTGTTATTAAAAGTGGACCATAAGTCTTAAAGGGGAAAGGCATTTCATAATTCATTTGCAGTGCATTCTAAACGGGTAATTAATAAGCAGCACAGAGTAGTTTATTTACATATAGCATTACATATTGGACCACTCAGTGTAAAGGGCAGTGGCGGATTTAGGATTGTAGGAGATCCGGGGCTTAGAGCGGGGGGGGGGGGGGGCTACTGCGGAGCGCATAAAGCAAACTCTTCACTGCACATTACTCACGAGACGTTTATATAAAAATGAAAAAAAACATCCGGGGCTTGAGCCCAAGTAGCCACCCCCTAGCGCCGCCACTGGTAAAGGATAACATACAGTAAAGATAGATCGTGGTTTATTGGAGCTTCTTGAGAAAGTACGTCAAATCAATGCACTGCAACCAAAAGCTGTTTAACATGGCATCGATGAAGAGCATCGTTCACTTACCGATAATGATGTATTTGAAAATGTAGGAGTAGTTGTACGGTGCGGTGGCCATTGTGGCTCTGAAAGAGAGAAGAGAAGGCGAAGTTTAGGCACGTAAACTGAGGAAAGGCAATATGCAGTTTTACTTCTTAGATATTCAGACAAGGGCAATAATTCAATGTCATTTGTGAGGTTTTATTTTGTATATAAAAGTACAAATGTATTCTTATATCTTACAAACCATATCCACTGAACATTTATTCTGCATGCTGGTTCAGGAATGTTCATTTGTTTAATTAAGGTTAACTTGCCACAGTAATAAATAATACAACATATGTTATGAATAACAAAAACATAGACATTTACGCTACACAGAGATTAGTCACAAATATATTATCAACAAAAATACAACCTTAAAAAATCTAATTTGAGCATCTCCGAGTGCAAATGAAATAGCAGACTTGTTGACGTCTATCTAAATTGGTCATGTAAGGGCCGGTGTTATTCAACAACCTTATTCCTATCGGAGCAGAGGACTGTTACAATGTGAGCCCAGGCCGGCCAGATGCTTCATCAATGCACACTAAAGTACAGAAAACCTCTGTACGGATGTGAATTATCACAACATAACCAAATAGTTTGTTGCACTGATTGAGTAATTACCTTATTATCTTGCACAATTTTGTATTACCCACTGATAATAATAAAGTGATTAATTATATCAGCAATCATTAACTTAATTGCTGCCATCAATTACATATTTGATCATTTCTCAGAAGCAACAATTGATACTGTTGTGATCAAAACACTATTACCTAGGAGGTGCTGAATGCACTTCCCACTAGGATTGGGAACCGAAACTCGGTTCCAGATGAGAACCGATTAGAAAATGCCGGGTACCCATACAAAATACACAATTTCGGTTCTGCTTAACGGTTCCTAAAAGCAGTAGACCCTGTATTCCACCGGGTTCGTCTGCGCCGCGGCGGAATACAGGGTAAGGGCAGACTGGCCATCTGTGTGTTCAGGAGAATCACAGAACGGCCGGTCGTCAGCGGCCGCTGACGGCCGGCTTGGTACGCTGACGGCCGGCACGCCCTTATTTATTTTTTAACGCCAACATGTAAGTTGCGCTGACAGCGAGGCTCCCCCGCCCTCCCATAGACAGTTCACGAGCTCAGTCACTTCATGAGCTCAGTCACTTCATAACACCAAAGATGGATCGTGGTAAACTTTCTAAAGTGAGGCTCCACTACACTAAAAAAGAAAAAGACAAGGCACAGTGTAATGCCTGTTAATAGCTTGCCACAGGCATAGCTCAGTTAAAATAAAGCACAGCTATTGTGAAATACATTTGTATTGCATGTATATTTTTTACTTGTAAAAATGTCAGTTAAAGCTTAAAAGAATAAAGATATTTTTATTATCTAAACGTTTGACCTCTTTCTTTTACAATTTTGGAATCGAAACGGGGAACCGATAAGCAGAACCGGAATCGATACATTTCAAACGATACCCATCCCTACTTCCCACACACTTCATATTTCTTGTTACATAAACAAATGCAGAAAAAAACACCTTGTATTTTAAACAATATCATGACCAATGACAAACTGCTGAATGCTCCTGGATGCATCAACTCTGGGGAATGACTGGTATCGCCCTGCAACATTTGGAATATCATTGTAATAATATTCATCGTGTATATTTTACTACATCTTATATGCATTGTCATTTTAAATCTACAAAATATAAGTGATAGTCAGTCCAGTAACATTGCGACATGCATTTATTAAGCCTTAATGTACTGTATGCTGTGAATGTGCCTGGTCTTTCCCTCCTTAAGAGGCTCAGAAACAACCATTAGCAGTATTAATAAGTTACCTAGGCTAGGTAATGTACACAAAGTGAGGGGATGGGTCATTTTTAGCACGAAGGGGTGAAGAAGGCTCCTCAGTACTAAGTAGGGATGCCAGCGATTATTCGATTATTCGCTACAGTCTCCATAATCGAATATTAATTTAAAAAAAAAAATGTCTGGCTTAGTTTCAACCAAAATATATATATGCTAATAATAGTAATAGTATTAATAATTGTAAATGGTCATTGGTCACACCACCAGTTTGTTTTACTGTAAACTTGGAGGAAGCCTGCGTGCAGAGCAGACTGCAGCACGCTACACACCGACCCCGACCCCCCCTCTCCCTCACACGTGCGACTAAAGATGAACAAAGCGGCAGGTAAAAAGAGTTCCTCCTCGTGGAACTACTTCGAACTTACAAGTCCAAAGGAAGTTAAATGCAAGCTCTGCGAAAAGACGTTGGTCTATCACAGCTCAACCTCAACAATGCGTTCGCATTTGAGTGCGAAGCACGCCAAAGAGGTTACAGAGAAAGACGCAGCACAGCCGGCCATTACCAACTTCACTTCAAGGCCACGTCGTTGTGATGACATGCTTGTTTGTTGTTTGTACTGTTAAACATGTTACAGTAAAGAAAACAACGGAATTCCTTTTTCTTTTTTTCCCCTCTCCCGCGGGGAGGGGGGGGTCGGTCGAATAATCGATTATTATTCGCCAGGGCTGCCGAATAATCGATTTTGATCATGGTCAGTTTCTGGCAACCCTAGTACTAAGTACACACTTTTGTATGCAAAGACCACTGTCTCGCCTCCGTCTCTTCCACATAATACAGAGCCACACAGTGAGACTTGCTAGTTTTGATGGCACTGCACACACTTCTTTACATGCACATTAAAACACCTTCAGGAGCATATCGTCAGAGTTAGGCTAAAAATAGCCTTGACACCCATTTGATACACAGTGATGCTTCATTGTTCACACTCCATTCACAGCACACAGGGAAAAGCCTTCAGAATTACCACATAATATCACCACAAAGAACCTTCACAAAGTACACTGGTTGAACAGCCATGGGGAGATGCTCTTTCTTTAAACATGCACAGATTGGATCATATAGAAATGATTAGGTCATCATGTGTGACATCACTGAAGCTGTTTTAGCATGTTGCTTCTCTCATGAGCAATTTCCCTTTACTCCATCTCCAGCCCATGTTGTAGTTTCCCTAAATAAAGGCCGCTTCATAATCCTGTATCAAGGTGCTGCAAACTGCCATACAGTGTAACTGCTGTACAGAAGTCAATCATTCAGCAGCCTTGATGGTTTCCGTGTCCCTGGCAAAGATGGTCTGCCTTGAACGAGTGCTTGCCTCTGATCTACAGCTCAGAGAAAACTGTGCGGCAGCTAGAGCAGTTCCTGGAAACAGGAATCACTCTGCCACATCAGAGCCTGGTGCTGGTCTTATGCAGTTCAGTGACTATGTGTTACTGGCTGGATTCATGCTGACACAACCAGACAAAATGTGGCTGGGTGTGATGTGAGAATCAGAGAAGCAACGAAAATAGAGCAAGCCCGTAAAAAGGAAAGGACTTTATAGGGATGAAAGAAGAGAGGGATAAATGGTGTGGACTTTCAGTAGCATTAGAAAATTGAGTAAGTGGGAGAATATAGAGGATCAGAGACAGGAAATAAAGAGGAGCTGCAGTGCAACTTCACCGAGGTTAATTCAGGTCGAGGGAAACTGCTTCTTGATCTTAGTTCAGGTTGGTACTATCATAATGGCTCATACCGAGTCCAGCAAACATGCTTTGAGGAAAGCACTGACAATATTATGCCTAAGAAAGAAAAAAAGAAAAATCACAAAAAAAGAAAATATCAATAGAAGAGAAAATGTATGTTCAGACTGATACATTTTTATATGAATAGATTAAACCATGTCATTTGATAACTAAGATAACTCAAAGCATGTTCCTTTGTCTTTTTACAAACGATGTAAACAACTTGAAGGGATGTTTTTGATGGTGTCCAGTCAAGAGTTGGCTCACACCCACAGTCCCCAGAAACTCTGCAACCTGACCTGACATATGGTCATCACTGAGCTTAACACCAGCTAGCCAACCTAAGAGCAATATGTATAACTATGAACTTCTTCTGTGATCAGTATACACTATCTGGGAATCTATCCCTATGACTAATGTTTTGAATACAAATGCATGTCCAAGTTCAGCACTTAAAAAAACACCAACATGACAGTCTAATATAAGTGAATGAAGAGTGGGTTTCAAAATGAGAAAGACGCCATTAACAAATCACGAAATGACATAATTGCTATGCTTTAAAGATCCAAAATCTGAGGGCCTTCAACCAGGCTGCGTCCAGTCACATGATCGTCATGGGGCGTCTCTATGCCCAGTCAGTGTTATGGTTTACACTGCTCTGGAAGGTATACCTTGAGAGAATGTATCCTCAAACCAGTTAAATCTAAACGTTTTTCAGGAATGATACCCAACCCATTCTTTCAGCTTTTTTGCTCATTACATAGAAACAAAACCAAACAGTATCCATCAAGGAGAAGGCGAATCAAGACCATGTGATCAGACTGCAGCATCAGCACTTCTCTGTCACTCCCCAACACACTGAATCTTTCCCTGCCTCGTCCCATAGAGTAATGGTGCACGATGTAAATCTGGGCCATCAGGAAATCATGACACACATATGGCCACAGTGCCTCCCTGATGTTGAGGCCTACTTTTCAAATCATGTGACTAAATTATGGGAAACAACAAAATGAGATTACTACCATTTGCCGGTTAGACGAAGCACACTTTCACAATGCATACACATCGAATTTATGAGGTTTTACAAACCTTGTATACAAATAAATCAATACAAAATAACAGGCAACGTTCTTATTCAAGTTTCAGATCAAGCCTGCTTATACACAGACTGCACAAGTACAATAAACAGAAATGGTGCAGCAATATATATTAAAGCTAACATCCGATTTAGCCGTGAAGACATTTAAGACATGAATGGTGTACTTGTGATCAACTTCAGTTTTGTATTTATAGTAAACATCTGCTTGGAAAGGCACAAGGAGGCTAACACATTGGCTAAGGAATGATCGGACCCTTTTCCCATTGCTGTAGAACAATTGATCACGCTATGACTTATAAACAGAACCCGTCTGCATTCACAAATCCAAACAACCCCGACTAAAGTGTCCGATGTTAACTCATGTATTCAACATTGTTACGGTAACGTCACGCAAACTCACAACGACGGTGGCTAGTTTGCCCAACAACCGGCTAAGTGACAGCATCGGTTTGGTTAAATCTCTGCTGTTATTCAGCAAACAACAAGCTAGAAATATCAATGTCCAGAAACATCTGGACATTGACTTGGTTAGAAGTTAGAACACCAGTACATGATCGCGTCTAATAACAATCTAGGCCCTAAATTAGCCGTTTTGAGAGTTAAGTTTGCGTTAGCTGGTACCTGCTACATCTTGACAACAAATAACATACGATTATATTTCAAGACGTAAGTAGGTTGCGTATATCTACACAAGGGGAATTGATAAAATGCCTTCCACTTGTTATAATAAGGTTAGTGAATTAACTTGGCTTCTGCATCATTTCACAAAAGTCAACATACACCAAACTAACGACAACTAGCGTTAGCTATAGCATGCCAGTTAGCTGTAAACTAGCTGCGAGTGTTGGATTATGGTAAATGCGTTGCTTAGCATGTCAGTCTATATTAAGTAATTGATGAGCACGTAATGTTTTGCATAGATGAGTGTTCTTTCGCAGTTTAATGTGTAATGTATCCAAATTATTGGCAGCTTAACATAAAAAAACAACCTAGTATTAGCTATCTGTTAGCTGATAGATCGCATCATTAGCTTGCCAGTTAGCTGGAAAACACAGGCTAGCTCCAAATCGTTCCATCATTTTATTACCAGAATCTCAACGTTACTCGGGCGGTGTGTGTATCTGTCTGTTAAAGTATTTCCTATGTTCTGTCCTTACCAGATATTAAGTCTTTAGAGCTTTGTGTTCTTGAGCTGTTCAGAAGAGGAATGCAGGTTATCCTGGCTCAAGTATGATCTGTCTATCCAAGATGGCTGCTCACGGCACAGGGTTTCCTTCGCTGTATACAATGGGCTGCTGGGATAAAGCATGGGATAAAGCATGGGATAAAGAGCATCATATGCGGCGATCTGCAGCCTCGCCTGCACAGGTGTATTCTTGCATTGCGTAGGCCCACTGGCATACCAATTATTATGTATAAAGTGCCATTTCTTACTTGAGTACATGCATTTGATTAAACCATGCAATTAACCTAGGTCAGACTATGTCTTGTGTAACAAAGTTTAGTAAATTGTACACATGAGCAATGGCTCTATATCGTTTACATCTATATCTGTTTTTTCTTCTTCTGTTTTTTACAATGGTATTTGGTTTATTACCAAATTATTAAATTGTGGTTTCTTTCCCACAAGTTTGTGCATTCACACTGATTGCATTTGAAGCCTGTTTTAAACCCAGCTTTTGTGTTTTAACATTTAGCTTTCAAGGATAATGACACAAATGTCATTTAAATTCAATAAAGAAGAGCTGTTTATCAAACATTTGAAGCTTAACAGCATCCTCCTAGCCAAAATGCCCTTTCATTAGTGAGTTTCTGCCCCAGCAGTGGTGCCTAACTCTAAAATGACGAAATGATATAAAGCTAAAATATATAATGTTAAGAACATTATACTTCACAACTGAAAAAAAACCTCTAAAATGTATGACATTATAATATAAGCAAATAATGGATATTTACTTATTGTTTAGCAATCAATTTTCATATGCACATACATTCACTTTCCAATCGGCTGGCCTACTGTTTAACACAGTTTAGGTAATTCTCTTGAATTCATTTGAATCTTATTTATATTCCTATATTGAAGATATTTTAATTGGATCTAATTGTGTGTAGTACTTGACAACAAATTCAACTTCATAGCATTTTTTCTTTTGAAAAATATGAAACATTTTAATACAGTAATTCACAACATGACATGCTTTCACTGTACAATATTTCTTACAATTCTACATAGAACCACATGCAGTGTGCTTTCCCAAGCTTAGCCTGGAGAACTGGACAGCGAACTAAAAAAATATTTTTTGCAAACTTAAAAAGAATCTACTGCACATAAATATTTGATCTTGAAAAAAGAAGATGAACATTGATGTATGCCTTAGAGTACAGGTGGATGAAAGCCTTTAGTAAAAACATTGGTGAGTATCTTGCTGATCTTATGTCTGAAAACTAACAAAGATATTTTTCTTTCATGGTAACACGTGTCCAATATCCTTGTACTTCATCTACATGTGAGTGAGTGGATGTGCACAATTCCCATTATTTTTGATCAAACATATTCACACTGTAAGTCCAAGCTAACAATGTGACAAGAGCTACAATTTCAAGGTGCACGTCACCACACTGAGAAAAACTGTCATTTATCCCTTTACATGAGCAGCTAAGAGTCGAGATGGAAGCTGTTGTTTGTCTCATAGTCCACACTGCTGTCAGAGGGCATGCTCCTCTCCAGTTTGACTCCATATCACAACCACATCCTCTGCAGCAAGAGGCTGAGCAGTGCACAGATGTACTGGAGTGTGCCTGGATACCAGGAGGGGGCACTGTTACATAGGTCCGAGTCACAGCAGTGGATGCGCACCCCTGGAAGCTCATGTTGCTGGCAGTGTCTAGATGTGGCACAACCGCTGGTCAGGACGATACCCAGGGCCGCTGGAGGGAAAAAGAGGAGAGACAGTCTGTCAGAGAAGAGTGACACGCTGGTGTTTGGCTCAGCAAGAAAAAAAAGCACATGTAAGCACCAAATACTGCAAGTGTGTAATGAGGAAGGCGTTTTAAAGATCTTATGGGCACACTCCACAGGATAGGTATTTACGGCAGAGCAGTCTGGAAAGTATTTTAGAAATAGTACATGTTGTACTTACAGTAGCTTGGAGATGCATTGTAAAGAAAAAGAAAAGAAAAGCGACAAACAAGGACATGTTGGCATTCAAGTATAGCATTTCAAACATAAACCTAAATCCACACAAGGTCACCTCTTATGAATCAGCACTTTTGTAACAGGGCTGAAATAGAGGGGTATGAGGCACGCTACAATGGGTGATCTGTTTGGTATTTTGAGCAAAAAACTCCAGAGACATGTTTTGTATAGATATGGCCCTATAATATATTGTTCAAATATAGTATAATATGGGACCTTTAAGTAATAGCTGGAAATCATTTTGGGTTGTCATCTAGCTTGTATCCTAAAAGCTTACAACCAATTAAATCGCAATGCACAATTTGAATATTAAAGCAGTACTTGGCATGAGATCATTCTAAATAATTGGAAGCCATAATTCAGCTTCTCCACCCTATGTTTCAAATAAAAATAGTTTATATAATGAGATTTGAATGATCACCTTCTTGCCCTCAATTAGCACCTGACAACACCTCTGTCATTTGTAATCCGCTATACAGATGAGTGATCAGGTATACTAGTAGACGACAGCAGGGCCAATCTAAAAATAACAGCCTGGCTTCTTCATTCAAATAAAGGCAACAGAGGAATGAGATGACATCAGGAGAGGAAGGATCTCGTTATGGATTAAGTACAGATGTGCTGCATTTGAAAACAAAAGAGACTCTAAGACTCTTATGGAATTTGGCCAGCATCTGTTAGATTTTGGATTGGTGGGGTCACATGAAGATTACCGGGCTGACGGGCCACAGATAAGTGACAAGACACTGCTTTGAGACTTTGATCGACAAGTGCTTGTCACACGTTTCTGATGGGCTGTTGTCAGTCGTTTTCTGAGCTTGCTGTTTCTCTGAGCGGCTGGAAAAAGGTGCCTCATCAGCTCCTTTCAACATGAGTGGATCCTTTAGACATCAAGCAGTAACAGCTGGATAGTCCACGCTTCTGTGGATATCAGCAGAACTACTCAGACCATCACTCTCCTGTCCCGGGTGTCCACATCCTCCATTTGACTTAACATCAAACAAGAAAGGACTTTTTAATTTGCTCATGATAGCACACCAAAGGAGGGTTATGTAACTGTCATCAGTGCCGGGAGCAATATATTCACATCAGCGGACAAAGAACAGAAAGTATTATTAAAAATGATTATGCCAATATCCAGTGGCACGCCAGAGTGAATTCATCATGGTTTGATAATGTTCCACTCGACCATGAATATTCTTCAAACAAATAGCTCTGTGAATAGAGGATAATATGATTTCATTTTATTAGTCATGTGTGATTGGTCATGGAGGTGTACTCACTGCTCTCTGTCTTAATGCAGAAGCGGTGTTTGAAGCCTTTGTGTGAGTGGGTGCAGGTGATGACTTCTGGGTTGGAGCAGCCCACGTCCACATACTTCTGGCCCTGGATGATGTTGCAGCCATAGCACTGCAGCCCCTGGACTGTAATGGACACACAGAACACGAATGATTACTTGTAACGGTAAAATGATGATTTACCTTTTTCATGCAAAGTCAATGGGGTTCATAAGCACTGGAATATTTGAAAGAAATAACATACACAGGGACTAGCCCCTGCAACTCCTCACACCACTGTTATGATTAACAATATTATCATTTTTGTATACTGTTCCTCTGTTACCTTAGATTCTTGAGCGAAAACATGATTTCTCTTGAAAGCCTCCACTATAATTGAAACATTCAAAAGTGGGGAAAAGTCTTGATGAATTGAAGGAAATGGAGGACTTTAAAAACAGCATCTTAAAGATGTGTATGTTCCCCTGAAAGCAGTATCATGCATAATTTCAAAGGCATCAAGATTCCCTTTAAACATTTTGCAGTTAAAAAAAAACCGCAAAATGTATTTGGAGTTGGATATTAGGTCTAACTCCTGATGGTAATCAACTATACAACAAAACCAAAATCAACTCATTCTCTTCTTTTCTTTTTTTTTCTCTTCTCTTCTCTTCTCATTTCCTTTTATTTTCTTTGTTTTTCTTCTCCTCTCTTCTCCGGTGACTCACCCTAGTGAGCCCCATCCCCATGCTGTTTGTCTGCCAGCTCCAGTTTGTGATCTGAAAGCCTTGTCTCTACCACTCACCACCTGATAAGTGGCGTTGTGGAAGCTACACCACAGAAGGGACTCGAGAGGGACCAAATAAACATGCAGCTCAGATTATGCTGTTTACTTTTCCCTGCTCAACTGATGCCTTAAAACATTAACATAACCATTTGCTAAAAATATATTTGCTCCATTTGCTGCTGAATGAGGCGCTGGCACATATAGTGGATCATCATACAATGGGGATCTAAAGCAAATGTTTTTTTTACAAAAAATGTCTCTCATCTTTAGTTCCCTCTTCTCCAAAGCCACTGTCCCACTCTCTGAAGAAAGTAAGGCTAAGCTTCAACAAATCCAACCGAGCTTAAAGGGATTGTCTGCAAATTCAGCCCCCCGACACACCTGCTGAACTTCGAAATCCAGCTCACAAGATGGAAGATCAGCTTGACTGAAACCAATCCTCCCTCTTTATCTGCGCACCCCTCTGGACTCTGCAGGGCAGAAAGCGAATGGAGCCTCCCGCCGACTCTGCTCGGTTAAATTGCTGAGCAAAAGCTCTGATGGAGCTTTCAGGAGCAAACTAATCCTGGGAAAATGCTCTTACAAAAATCACTTTAGAAATCTGCTGGAATCAATGTAAAGCCTCACAGGGACAGAGGGCACACGCCAGACTTTACGGGATGTGTCATACTCTCCTGCTGATGATACTCCATGAACATCTCTTATAAATATTGGAGTATGTCATTACAGCCGTGTAATGGTTGTGATCATACCAAGCAGTGGGACAGTATATTTACATCTGGCAAACAAGCTGAATGATCAATTCACTGTGATGTCCTTACACACACCGCATACACATTTGTCAACATAATGAGGACATGTATTGGAAAGACATTCAGCTTCCCTGGCACAAGGCAATTTTTTATAATTAGATCCTCTCCCAGTATACGCATTGCAAATGTTAATTAACTCTGTGTTTATCAAAATCGATAGTGACCTATATCAAATCCTATCAATTATTAGTATTGAGCTAATTTAACATGTGCATTTGCAAGTAAAGCTCATCTGCATTTTAGCATTGAGTAACTTACATCCATTACACTATTAAGCAGTATGCATGTTTTATTAGAAACATTTTAAGAAGAAGACAGCTGGAGAGAAAAAGTAAGCAGCCTAAGCGACAAACAAAAAGGATTTTAGGGATTATCATAAATACATTTTGATTTAATTTAGGAGAGGTTATACTGCTTGTGTGTTTCATTTTAAATTGTTATGTTTTGCTTTTGAATAAGAACTTAGGTCATGCTCAAAATGGCAGCATTTTTAGGGCAGCATTAACATATTAGAGACTAATTATGATAGCAAGGTGATTACTGTAATCAAGCAATAGGTACATTTGACATATTAAACTGTGCTATTAGGTATAAATTAGAAGTGCTTTGGTGATGTTTATTTGAAGGTTAAGGTTAATTAAAACAATGTTATAGTGTTAACATTACCTTTTTTCCATTTCATTGTTGACATCATATTGTTTATGTTAAGTTAAATGCATTTATATCCATGCTTAGCTATTTTTGCCTCATGAAAGTTGCCCAATTGATCATCATTAGTGTGTTGAGCGGATTGCTTCTAGTCTGGAGGTGGGATCAGAGATCAACTGACTCAGACCAAACACAGCAATATGAGTCAAGCAAAACAACATCTCAGCACGCAACATCCCCCTTTTTCTTTTTGCTTTGCCTCGAGTGTGACAAAGGTCGAAGCCAAGCCAAAACAAGTCAATGGTTATTGCTCAATGGGGAAATTTAGTTTGACCACCAGTACAGATATCACCTCGGCATAGATTTGAACTCCCTAGGTCATGCAGAACAAAGGCATACTTATTCTAATCCCCTTTCATCAATTATATTTATGCAATCCTGTAATTTGGTTTAGGTTTGGAACTTTCACTAGCCTATTTTCATTAGTTATACTGATGCGTTGTTTAAAAGTTTGCACGTCTACATTTTTATTCTACTTTCAGTATACTTATTTAATTTGTTTACCTCATACCAACCTCTACAGAATTTACGTTATGCTGACTGTAAAAGGCTGTTACACACACACACACACACACACACACACACACACACACACACACACACACACACACACACACACACACACACACACACACACACACACACACACACACACACACACACACACACACACACACACACACACACACACACACACACACACACACACACACACACACACACACACACACACACACACACACACACACAACACACACACACACACACACACACACACACACACACACACACACACACACACACACACACACACACACACACACACACACACACACACACACACACACACTTCTATGCACTAAACATGTCTACATACATTTCAATACCGAAATCTCCCCTACTTACCCTGTTTAAAGCAGAGACCCCAAACCAAGATAAATCCAAGCCCATACACCAGCCAGGTATGTAAAGTCATGGATGCAGCACAGTGGTGGTTGGTGGTCAGTGCTGGATGGGAGAGAGTTATAGATGTCCTCTGCTCTCATCTAATAATCCACCAAACCAGACAGATAGAGAGAAACCTAGTAGATATCCCACTTTCCAAAGCCTGAGCAGCCCGATGTCTCCCTCCAGCCCAGCTTCAGCGAAGCTCACACAGTGCGCGAGTTAACTGCCTGTGAGTGTCCAGTGAGAGGGGGAGCCAACCATCCAGGCAGTCAGTCAGCTCAGTAGCCAGTCAGGCAAAGAGACGAGGGGGAGGAAGCTAAATAAATGAATGACTTCCTTAACGAGCTCCTCGCGTCCTGAGTAGGAGAAGCTGGTGGAGCTTGTGGTTTGATTACAAAAAGGAAATCTCATCTAAACAAAAGCATCACCTTCTCTCATCACAGATATGAAAATAAACAAGTGAGTGTGGTCCTTTTTCCAGAAAGGGGAAAATACATTAATCAGGATTAAATCCCGATAGATAATTCATCGCTTCTAATAATAGCTCTATCACAATGTGTTAAAAGCCTAGGCGCTAAAGGGGCTGGGACACCAAGTGGGCCAGGTTTGTTTATGAGTGTGTGCATGTGTGTGTTTCTCAGAGAGGGACCATTGCCAAATGACACACACACTTCCCCAATAGGGCAGGTTATCTCTGCTCTGTGTATCACTGAGCTCGCACACTGGAGAGAAAATTCTATCTAATCAAGAATTAAAGAGTAAATCCTTTCTTAGAGACTGTAATGCCAGAGGATAAGGCAGGCTTTGCGCTAAGCCCTCTTTCCCTCCCCAACCAAAGCAACATATGGTCCTGGATGATAGATGGCTGCCAATGATCACTGTCATTCATATAAAGACATATTTAGAGTGCAGATTTGTTCTATATAAGTTTTGATTACAGTGGAATCTAGACATGCATGCTTTTTCATTACAGCTCATTTTACAAAACAAAGATTGAGGTTGTGCAGATTTTTTCGTTGTATCTCAGCATGCCTCTTTGTATTTGTAAGTGTGTGCAGCTGTGTGTGAGTTGTCTCTTCTTCTTGCTGTGCTTTTATTTATGAGTCACTGTTTGTGTGTGAGTGTGTGAAAGAAGAACAGGGCGAGAGAAGAGAAAGGTCAGCAGTGGGTGCTATCTGTGTGAAGCATATGGTAGGTAGAATGGTCATGTGGACAGTTCTGTTTGTACGTGTGTGTGCATAAAGAAGTAAGGGGGAAAGATGCTGTTTTAAGCTTTGCTCTAATCAATATTTGTGTGTGTGTGTGTGTGTGTGTGTATAGTTTGACATTTTGTAAAATACACGTATTCACTTTCTTAAAACGACGACATTGATACCCTCTCAATGCTATCTATCTTCTCTTCTCACTCTCTGCCAAAAAGTAAAAAATAATCATATTTCCCAAGATGCAAATCTTTTGCTTGATCATGAACTCTAAAAGAACACATCTCTTACACACTCACAAAAATACACACCCACACAGCCGCACAATTCAACCTCCAGAGATTCACCATGGACATGGGTGATGAATCTATTATGTGCAATGTTCTTATTGCATCAACACAGCCGAACTGAGTGGCGTGAAGCAATGAAAGAGCAGTCCTTGTAATGTTCCCAATGCTGATGTGCACATGCAGTTTTTGTCTCAACCTTTTCCCTCCTTCCCCATCTTACTGTCCTTGTTATATATATATATATATATATATATATATATATATATATTATATATTATATATTATATATATATATATTCTGCTGAGCTGCTTGAGCTCTCAGTGATAAAGCCATGAAACGAGAGTGAGGGAAGGATGGATTCGGAGGGGGAAGAGGAAGTCCGACAGTACAATGTTGAAAGTGAGACTTCCCCAAGCTGCTCCTGACTTATCTTATGACACACAATAGCTGCTTTAAATACCCTTGAAGCCCCCTGTGGTGGCTCTCTTGGAGTGGCAGTGACAAGAATAGAGAAAGCTACATGGCTTTAAATTCTTTATGAAATTGCAATCAAGACACCAGAAGAAGAGCTGAGCCCGAGGCTGTGCAAGCAACGACCAAAACGAAACAACAAGGATGTGAGGAGGGGAAATACATGAAAAGTTCATTCTTCTATGTTGGCATTAATTCTGGGGGTCTGTCATCGCATATTACCCTCCCCTAAAAGTGTTGAGGAGATGAAACTGGAATTGGCCATTAAGTCTTGTGTATTAACCACAGCCCAGTGGGCCTCTGCAGCTTTAATGAGCAGTAATCCACTACTGTTTGACCACAATACTCTACAGCGGGGGGGATACTCTCCTGGCTTTTGCAGCCAAATCAAAACAAAAGTCTAGGAATTGCATGAAGATCAGCAACTTGGGTCTCTCTGTGCCTTTGATGCTCCACCAGTTCTGCCTGAAATCCTCAGGGGTCTCTTTTGCTTCCCTCTAGGGACAGTTTTTGTGCTTTTGTCACATGTCCCGTGATTATCGCCTTACTGCTGGCATTTGCTGTAAGATTAACTGCTGGAGCCTCGAAGGGAAACTGCCTTTTGGCACCCAGAATCTCAAGTAATTGAAAGTCTGACCGGATGTATGTGCCTCTGCAGTTTAACACTAAAGGGAGTGCAAAGCCGGATTCTCCTTATAAAGCAAAGGAGACTTCTCAGCAAAAGGCTAAGCTCCAGTTGAGGAACAGTAAGCACTTCTGAGTTTAGCTTTATTACCCTTTAAATATTGGTCCCCAGAATGTCTTTAATATACTGAAGCTTTTTATTCATGTACTCTCAAAATGCGATCCAATGTGTTTTTGCACTGTAATATTTATTAGACATATTGTAACATATATTAACACAATTTACTCACATATCTGCTTGTTTCTTGCCATGTCTGCACTCAATTTTGCAATGCAGGAGCATAGATAATACCAGTATCCTCTATATTTGTTGTGCATAGTTATTTTCTACACCAAACATCCTTAAATTATTCTTGCTGACACTTTCTTAAAGGATTGCAACCCCAGTCAATGGCAGTTTACTGACCTAATAAGCCACACTCTCCCCTGATGGTTAAGTGGAGAGTCCGCAGAAACTACCGGGCTTACATAATTATTCGTCCTCTCAAGCATGTAAGCGCTGCTCCTTTCAAAGACTTATCAGCCCGTGGTATCTGAAGACACACAGTCCAATCAGTGGCCTTGTATTTTGTGCATGGCTGCTCTGTCTCCCTGCCTGGCAGCCCTGAGGTTAAAGCCCAGAGGACTTGCTCACCATCTGCTGCTGTCACTGGGGGTGGCGCTATCACGTTCGCAGTGCCATGCCAGCCCAATGAGCCCAAGAGGCTTTGACCCTCCCTTCAACTGCCCTGAGACCTATGTCTCCCTCAGCAGGTTATTCACAGCTGCACGATGCACACTGGTTGCTAATCTAGAGGCATATTCTCTATTGGTTAGTACAGAACAGTACTGGGTTCGATTTAAAGGTCACATATTATGCAAAATCCACTTTTTCATGTCTTTTATACATAAACATGTGTCCCCTTTGTGTAAAGAGATTCTGAAAGTTTCAGGAAAAAAGATTCACTCTCTTTTTGTCCTGACGCTGAGGCTGTGGCGCAGTGGTCTAGTGCGTTGATGTTCGGATCAGTGGAGCACAGGTTCAAACCCCACTGTAGTCAGCATGTCGTTGTGTCCCTAGGCAAGATACTTCACCCCAAATTGCTCCTGAGGGGATTGCCCACAGTATCGAGTATGTAAGTCCCTTTGGATAAAAGTGTCTAACAAGTAACACATAATGTAACATGTAATGTAATATAAAAACCTGTCTGAAAATGAGCTGATTTGATTTTGGCCACTTTATGATGTCATAACGAATGATTGGCTTGTGTAACCATTAGCCAATCACCAACCAAGGTAACACCCCCCACCCTATCACCTGAATCTCCTCCTAGAGCACCATTGTGTTCTTTTTAACCAAATATTTCTCAGAGGGGCGTGGGGAGGGGCTTCTTATTTTCATCTAAAGTAACAGACACAGAATCAGCACTTTTGAAACAGGGCTGAAACAGAGGTATGCTATGCTATGCATGATCTGTTAGGTATTTCGAGCAAAAAACTTCAGAGACATGTTTTGTATATATCTGAGAACTATTCCAATCTTTATTCCAGACTCCACGTCCATATCACAAAAAGACAAAACACACATCAATAAATAAGATAAAAAGCTAAACACAAAACAGATAAAAACAAACAGATAAAAACATAAAATCAGTCCAATCACAGCTAGCCACACATGCTCACCGTCTGTAGAGGCTGCTGCGCCAATGTCTCCAAATCATGGAAGAGAACCGAGTAGAACTCTTCACAGGGTTAATTAAAATCGAGATAACATGATTGTCCGAGTCTTCTAGGCGACACATGAATTTGTACATTAACTTTCTTAAAAGGGCTTGACAAGTAGGTACCCCCAAGCTAACAAACAGCTGGCTGGCACTGTGCCATCTCGGTACCCTCAGCAGCAACCGTAAAGCATCGTTGTATGCAACTTTTAGTTTTTGCATGCTGCTAGTCTTGTAGTTACTCCACAGGTGAGCCGTGTACAATGGTGTACAGAAAGCTTTAAAAAGTGATACCTTGACATCTACAGAGCACTTGTGAAACTTCCGCATTAATATGTTTGCCTGGGCGTACAGTTTGCAGCGTTGTCTATGGATGTCTTTGTCATCTGTGAGATCATCAGAAATATAATGACCAAGGTACTTCATCTCACTGCACACAAGTAGAATGTTGCTACTGAGAATAAAATGAGGAAATACAGCCTTTTTATCCTCTTTACTTCGCACAATCATGATGCTACTCTTCTTGGCGTTATACTTAATATTAAAATCAATGCCATACTGGGAACAAGTCCTGGAGCTGTTGTAAGCCAGCACTGCACGGGGAGAAGATGATTAAATCATCTGCATTAAATCATCTGCGCATAAGGTGGTTGACAACAGTAGCTCCGATGACACAGCCAGTTTTACACAAGTTCAGTTTCCTCCACAGATCATCCGTACAGATTAAACAACAAAAGAGATCAAATCCCACCTTGCTTGACCCCATTACCAACATAAAAATGTTCAGACACAGTATTGCCCCACTTCACCTGCATCGTCTAATGTGCATACCAAACGGCTAAGATCCTTAGTATGTACTTGGGTACCCCTCTCTGGCACATTTTGTCAAATAATTTGTAATGATTCAGTCTATCAAATGCCTTGGAAGCATCAATAAAACACAGAAACATGGTGGAATTATGGCTTCTATATTTTGCTATAATGTCTTTTAAAGCAAAAATACACATATCTGTGCCGTGTTTTCTTTTAAAACCAAACTGGTTGTCAGCTGTGGTAACTATCATATATTGATGAAAAAAAGTATAATAGGGGACCTTTAATGCACAACCTAAGGGACAAAATGTTCGAATCAGAGTTTAGACTAAGGAGGAGCAGTATTTCAGTTGCAAAATTCACAAATACTCTAAGATTTCCTATTTAGGATAGAATCATTTAATGGGATGCAACTCCAAAGCTGATACAGTATTTTCTCTTACGCAGCCATTTAAAACTTTTTGAGCAGCTGTTATCTGATTTCTGAGATTAATTTTCCCCTCGGATGTACTGCGTCTGGCCTGGAAAATCAAACCAGCATTTGATGGCTTGCTCGAGGGACACGATATGTTGCAGCACAACCCTCGCAATGCTAATCGGATGTTTTGGACTATTTTTAAAAGGTCCACTGAATCTATGATTGGCCTTTTAAAGAGCACTTGATAAATAATTAAATCGACACAGATAGAGTAGAAGAATATTTAAGTGCTTCCGCCTTAGCTTTACAAACCATCAGCTCAATAATCTTTTAATTTAAACATACCCCCCCCCCCAATCTCCAAGGCTTAGAAGCGGCATCTGCTACACACACTCTGCTGGAGAAGAAATCCAACCTGAGACATGTTGACATTTCTTTTCTCATTGACTTTCATTCAGCCTGTTTAGTCTCTGACTGTAGAGTGAACCAGCATATTTGTGTGTGATTTAAAGTTATCAGTGACACGATTTACACTGTATGTTTATGAAAGGTCAAATAACCCGCTGTAAATCCCGTATAGATCAGGATGCAGTTTAGCTTGGCATACAGTAAATCCGTGTATCTATGTATGTTGGTCCTTCATAGATCTTATCTTTATACTCTATGAAATCAATGGCAGTGCTCTTAGACGTTATGTCGCCATACTCCCAATAGGAAAATTAAAACATGCCACCCTATTTTCTTTCATAGCCAATTTCAGAAAAACAAAAACTACCTCAAGAATATAAAGCAACACCAGAAAATAGACTAATTTGTAGATGCAGTATGATTCAGGAGCCTGTTTTCAGTGTGAGAGCACTATACAGTGGGGGGTTTGAAAGTTAAGACACTGCCAGGAGCTTTGCAGGCTGACCTGATACACTCGGATGCCAACTCTCGCTTCATTTAAATGCCAGGTCAAAAGCACCGAAACATTGCCGTCCCTGCCAACAACACATCTCAATCTTCCTCAGGCTTTATCAATTAAGTGACCTTTGTAGGTTGCATGCTGTACCCTATTGCCTGTGAGTCTCTGTCAGAGCGTCCTGCACAGACTTGGCTCTGGACCACGGCTGCCGGGCTCTGTGAGGGAATATGAATGGCATTAGTTGCAGACTGTTGCCATGGTGTTGACTTATTTACTGTTCATCAGCCCACTGACTTCAAACAGCACATGTTTTGGCTGCCATATTAGTGTCAGTGTTATCATCCAGGATACATTTCGTCTGGGTGATTACAAAAATATATAAACCGTGACTTCTTATAAACAACAGATAGACATAAGCAAATGCAACAAGTTCTATGACATGCTGAACGATGGGAAATGTGCATTATTAGAAAATAATAAATCAAAGCCACACTATATTTAATGATTTGAAAAGACATATGAACTATGAAAATATTGTTACAAGTTGGCTCCTTTTGATCAAAACAGAAATTACATTTACAAAAGATCTAAAGAAACACTCTGCTGAGATGTATTTCCATTATTGGCTCCTGATCACAAACATGCTGCATATCTCAAAGCTCATTGATGTCCTGCATAGCTGTTTTTCTTCAGCAGCAGCAGACGTCACTTTTCTTTTTAAACGTATAACGTCACTGACATTTACATTTTCCAAGCAATTAATGTGCTTGGAAGTGAATGTGTGCAATATTGAAGGCTTCAAGGGACACATTTTTAGAAAAACTTTTAATCTAAACTTTTCGTCAAACTAAATAACAATTCAAAGAAAATATTAGATCCCGTAGCAGATTCAACTGACTGTGTTCAATTCATTTGGATGCAAGGCTGTAAAGCAATGATACTCAAGATAAACTTTGGCAGGGCAACATTAAGGAATGGACTGGAAGCTTTGCAGCAATGACATAGTATTATTTGACAAAGAAGGAAATGACAAAATACAGAATTATTTTAAATACTTACCACATTTATTTTTATAATTTTTAAGAAATCTTTTTGCATAATTTCCGGATTTGTGACAGTTGTTGCATGGATGGGTAGGCTTTTCCTGCCAAAATGTCCTCTGCATGAAAAGTTACGCAACAAAAAGAAAAGCTCTGATCACCCCATGAGTTTTGTTTTATATAAATATATCGTCATCTCGATAAAGGAATATTAGGGCAATGCCGTTACTTAAAAAAGTTCTTATAATGCCTAAAAATACTGAGATATATGAATCAAGGTCGAAAAGCAGCTTTGTTCATTTTCCTCAAACAGATGGAGTGAAATGAGATTATTTCTGCAAAACAACCTGATAACCTAGATATGATCATTTTGATGACATTTTGTAAATAACTTTGAATAGGATGCATTGGTTTGTGGATGGTGTTTTGTATTTAAACACACTGTGTTTGTTGGTGAGTCATATATGGGCATCTGTGGAATATGCTTAGTTTGTTTGTGTAGTTTTGGCTGAAAATTAGCTCCATAGTTGTTATCTTTATTTGTATCTTCTTTAACTATGTCTATGTACGCACCATGTACACCAAGGCAAATTCCTCGTAAACCTACTTGGCAAAAAACCTGTTTCTGATTCGGATTCTACTAACACAATGTGTCTCTTATATTGTGTAATATAAGAGAAAATTGGCAGTTCATAAAATAAGCGAAAAAGCAAGATTTCAAAAATATGAACTATAGGCAGATAGAACCTGACATTTTAGAAACAAACCAAAAAAAGCCTGACATCTGCAAATCAGTATACAGGATGCCGCTCCTCTCTGTTCACCAGGGCTATTCAATCTCAGTGAAATATCAATCTTCTCCACTGAATTAATACAGTAACTTAAAAGGGGACTGAAAAGCAAGACTGGAACATTGTGTGTGGGATTCAGCTCCTGGATTAATGGCTTTGTTTGAAGTACAGCTCATCAAATCTGCATGAGCTGAAAGTAAATGAGACATAGTTTGAAGATAATATAAATTACACAACCTACAATGTAATACTCTATGCATAATTAAATATTTGAATGCACTGATTGTATAGCTGGAGGCTCCGTAGCAGTAGGTGGCAGTGTTTAACATTGGGCGACATACTGGTGTCCACACAAAGCGGAAGTAGAAGCAGAAGAAGAAGCCCACACGTGTGTCTAACATGTCTGCCTGCCGTGTTGTTATGTGTTGAGAAGCCGTGAGCCGTTTTGACTAGTCTTTCACACCGTTTTATTTCATAAACCGTACATAAAAGTTACCAACAGCAGTGTAAGAAAGCATTCAAGCTTCAAGATGGCGGAGAGGAAGAAGAAACTGACGAAGAAGAAGAGCTACCCAGGCAGCAAAGATCAGGAGGACTCCGACTTTGAGCTGGCTGCGGAACCTAAAGACGACGATGATGATGTAAGGAACAGCATTTAAAACAACTTATTTAGTAGTCCTATTATGGTATATCCCGTTGGCAGCTAATAACTATTTTTCTGTCATAACTTTTATGCGGGGGTATAGCTCAGTGGTAGAGCATTTGACTGCAGATCAAGAGGTCCCCGGTTCAAATCCGGATGCCCCCTGGTTTTTGTTTTGACAAGCTTTCCTTGTATGACATACATATAATATACCCAGGTTTATTATCTGTTCTTATCCGTAGTTTTATTTATCAATCTAGATCTGTTGGGAGAGAGATGCTAAAATGTGTTGCCAGCAAATGTGACTTCAATATAACTTAACAGCATTTTCTCTTACAAGACATCATGACATGCTTACGCCAAATAATCAACAGACCTTGTTGTAAATAGTTAAATGAAGGATATGTTTTTTCCAACTATATTGCGGCACAAAAGTAAGTGTGCTAGACTCCTTATAGTTCATCTACTTTCTTCAAGAAACCGCTCACATCAAGGTCTTGTGATTATCTCTAACCATGATATGGAAAGAGACTTTTAAGGTATATGGTGTATATGTGCGGAACAAGTTAATTGAAATGGGAGACATCCTATGCCCAGCAGCATATTCAGGGGCAGCTTGAGCACTATGTTGTCAGAATTATCAAGGGAAAACATCTACTTCTCCTTACATCAGAAGAAAACATGTTAACGGGTGAATTTACCAACACGTATTGATATACTTGGCGCGTTTTGAGGTACCTCTCTTGTGTTGTTAACAAGCTATTGTGTTTACTTAATGTCCTCACAGATTGGAAAGAAGCTCCTATGCCTCTCCACATCAGACTGGATGTCAGATGTGGAGCCCGACACCAGGAAGCTTGTCAGAGCTCAGAACAAGAAGAAGAAGAAGTCAGGAGGCTTTCAGTCCATGGGTAAGTCCCAGTGAAGGGTGCACAGATAGGGATGCTTTTCCACTGGTAACCTGCAGATAGAGATTCACAATATTGGATTTTTGCCAATATTTACCTAAACATTTGAGCTAAGGAAGTCTTGTTCACTGTTTCAATAGACGCAATAAATACATTATTGTTTATTTCAGGTCTCAGTTACCCTGTATATAAAGGTGTCATGAAGAAGGGTTACAAAGTCCCCACTCCGATCCAAAGAAAGGTAAGTTAATACTCTTTCTGGATCGCATAATCAAACATCTGTTCCTTCTAACAGCAGACCATTTCATTCACAATTATCCTCTTCACCACTTTCAGACGGTCCCAGTGATTTTGGATGGCAAGGATATCGTAGCCATGGCGAGGACCGGCAGCGGTAAGACAGCTGCCTTCTTGGTGCCCATGTTTGAGAAGTTAAAAGCCCCCTCATCCACAGGGGCCCGGGCCCTCATCCTGACCCCCACCAGAGAGTTGGCACTGCAGACCATGAAGTTCACAAAAGAGGTTCGTAATCAGATGAATGTTTGTTGATTTGCTGACTAATATTAAGTGGCATCCCTGATTGTTTTTATAACTGTTTCACTGTTTTTGTATTGTAGCTGGGGAGATTCACTGGCCTCAAGACTGCTCTGATCCTTGGTGGTGACAGGTGTGTGTCTTCTTAATATTCCTGTGCTGTTAGTTTTCTATTGTACTCTCAGATATATAGAGTTATCTTTTGATTTTGCATTAATGTAAATGTCCCTGCTTTTTTCCAGAATGGATGATCAGTTTGCCGCTCTTCACGAGAACCCTGACATGTGAGTGTTTTGAAATTGCTCATAATGTCGTTTCTCCTCATCCATGTACTGTATGTTGTAATCCTGATCTCTGCCCCCCCCCCCCCACAGAATCATCGGTACCCCCGGTCGTCTCATGCACGTCATCATGGAGATGAACCTGAAGCTGCAGAGTGTGGAGTACGTGGTGTTTGATGAGGCTGACAGGTGAGAATTGGAATTCTTTATAGGTGTTTCATTGTCATTTCACAGCTTGGATTCACACCTGCTGCCATGTATGTATGTATGTATGTATGTATGTATGTATGTATGTATGTATGTATGTAGGTATGTATGTATGTAGGTATGTATGTATGTATGTATGTATGTATGTATGTATGTATGTATGTATGTATGTATGTATGTATGTATGTATGTATGTGTGAACGTTTCGGTGTTCTTCTTCCTCAGGTTGTTTGAAATGGGTTTTGCCGAACAGCTTCAGGAAATCATCCGGAGGCTTCCAGACAGCAGACAGACTCTGCTGTTCTCCGCCACTCTGCCCAAACTGCTGGTGGAGTTCGCCAGAGCTGGTGAGACAATCACTTCTGTTGTACATGCATCCATCATGTTTAAATATGGTTTCAAATATAATAATCATCATCAAATTATGCATAACACACAGTTTACTCAATCATTTATTTATATGTTTTGCAGGGCTGACTGAACCAGTGTTGATTCGTTTGGATGTGGATTCTAAACTCAGTGACCAAATCAAAGTAAAGAAAGGACAGTTTAATACACCTGAAATAATTGCTAGAATGATCCAATAACACCAAGGTTGAAAGGAAAACATTTGTTTTACTTTTCTCATAATAAATAATAAATTTATTTTGGCTTGTTAATACATAATTATGACCTGAGAAACCTCCTGTTCAGACCTCTGTTATTAATTGCTTTAAAATATGAATAAATAACTGTTAAAGGTGCAAATTACATCGAAAGCTTGTAGCTAAATCTTCTTCATATTTGTCCATCATTTACCAAATCTAAATGTCTCCTGTCTTCCCTCAGCTGTCATTTTTCCATATACGCGTGGATGACAAGCAGGCACTGCTGCTCCACATGCTGAGGAACATAGTGAAGCCTCAGGAGCAGACGGTGGTTTTCGTAGCCACCAGACATCACGTAGAGTACATCAAGGAGGTGAGATCCAAACGGCAGATGTGTCTCTCTTTGTGTGTATTTTTTCCCTCAATGAAGCCTCACACACTCAAGTCTAGTTTTGTTAGTTTCTTTATATTTATAAAAAAGAAAAACATCTTTGCTTAACGGTATTTACTTTTGTTTTAATATCCAGTTGCTGACTTTAGAAGGCATCGAGTGTGCCTACATCTACAGCGCCCTCGATCAGACTGCCAGAAAGATCAACATAGGGAAATTCACGCACCGGAAAGCCATGGTGCTCATTGTGACGGATGTTGCTGCTCGTGGTATTGACATTCCCATGCTGGACAATGTCATCAACTACAACTTCCCCTCCAAGCCCAAGCTCTTCTTGCATAGAGTTGGTGAGTGGCTTAGACAACACTATCTTGTTTAACCTCTTTCATTTTGACACATTTTATTTGCGGGAAGAACTTATGAGCTTATTTTGCAATTGGTCATCATCTGTGTTTTCCCATCAGGTCGTGTGGCACGTGCTGGACGCAGTGGTGTAGCTTACAGCATGATTGGTCCAGACGAAATGCCTTTTGTCTACGACCTTCACCTCTTCCTCGGAAGACCTGTTGTGTTCGCCACACCTGAACTCCCACAAGGTAGGCTTTGACTACTGAAAAAACTCTTGGATTGATTATTTGTCACGTTCTCCGATCTAACCCTCTCCTCCCCTCCTTCAGATTCAGAGGGTGTGTTTGGTCGAGTCCCTCAGAGTCTCCTGGATGACGAAAGTTCTCATTTGGTCACGGCTCACGAAAACTCCCTGGACCTGCAAAACATGCTCCATGTCTCGGAGAATGCCTACAAACAGTACCTGAAGTCTCGACCAAGCCCCTCACCTGAGTCCTTCAGACGGGTCAAAAACACAGATCTGTCCAGCATGGCTGTTCATCCGTTACTAGGTCAGTTTGGAAGGGAATGAACTATAGAGACAACAGTGATGATGATACTCTGACTGTAGTTGGTAACAGGTTTTTTTTGTATTGATCTTTTATTAGGGTTAGGTTTGGAGAAAATGGAACTGGAGCGCCTTCAAATAGTTGATGCCATCAAAGGCTACAAATCTAAAGCGGTGAGTTACCATAGATAATGATTCCGGTTTCTCATAGCGCTGCAATGTTCTGCTTACCTGTAATAACGCAAACTGCCTTCTTGTGTCTATTTGTAGACTATATTCGAAATTAACGCCAACAATAAGACACAGGCTGGGGGGGTGATGCGGGCCAAGCGCTCCAGAGACAAACCGCTGGTGGAGAAATTCAGCAGACAGAGGGACAGCCTGGCTGCAGAGAGCCTGCTGCATCAACCTGTCAAACCCCCCCCCACCACCACCACCACCATCACCACCACAGCTGACGATGAGGATGATGCAATGCACAACTCAGACGAAGATGAAGACGATATAAAGGCAAGCAACTCAAACGTCTTGCATTTCTTTGTCCTCTTGGGTTTCCTTTTATCATGGGTGCTCCACATCCAGTGTGTTTGGTCATCTGTAATTAATACAGGTGGAAGAAATGGCATATAGCGCTGTCCCACATTAAAATCAACTAAGTATAAACAAGCAATTATATGTTACAAGACATGGAAAATCCTTTTTAATATTCTGCTTATTACTTTCAACTTAATCCTTTTGTCCAGGTCAGAAAACATCTAAAGTCGTCATGATGGATATTTCTTGATTAGTCTACCAATCCCAAAGATATTACATTTATTATGTAATCTGATATATAAAAAAAAGCAAACAGAAATATCAACAAAGTTCCTGATTCATCTAATCTTCATTGACTCATAAATTATCTGAATATAATCTGTATCTTTTAAACTTTTCATAAGACAGGGCAGCATCTCTTACTAAACTACACAATCTTGATTTTATACAAGGCATGAAATGCTAAAAAATGTAAATATGTAATGTTTTCTCTTTCCACCAGGGGGTGTTCTCGTTGGTATTAGGTGGAAAAAAGAGAAGCATGGAGGACGGTTTTGAAGAATGGCCAAAGCACAAGAGGAGCAGACAGTCGGGCAAAGACTCCGAGTTTTACATCCCCTACAGACCCAAAGACTTCAACTCTGAGAGAGGGTGAGGCGACCATTGAGGCTTCTTTAAAATGTGAAAAGATGACATTGGGCATGGTTAAATAATTGATCATTATAACCCTAACTCATGTTCTGTGTGGTATTAGGTTGAGTCTTGGTGGAGAGGGCACCGCCTTTGATCAGCAGGCCTCCTCAGCTGTCCTGGACCTGATGGGCGATGATGGAAACAAGTTAAACCAAAACAAGAGTGTGATGAAATGGTGAGGATTTAAATATGCTCTGTACCCGCCCTTCTACTATTTCTGACACCTCGTGCTTCTTATTCTGCCTCATTTTACCATAATTAAGCGTCTGTTTATCATTCCTAGGGACCGTAAGAAGAAGCGCTTTGTGAGAGAGGTAGGAAAGGAGGACCATAAGAAGAAGATCAAAACCGATGGTGGACAGGTCATCGCCAACAAGAAGAACAGGAAGAACTTGTATCCTCTTTGTGTCCTTATTCGGTTTTACTGTTCTCTCACTCTGACAATATGTAGCTGTGATGTTGAGACGTTGTGTCCCTTAACGATATGTGAAGTTACGAGGAGTGGAAGAAAAAGTACAAGTTTGACGACGGTGGAGCTGGTTCAGATGGAGAAGAAGGAGGAGGACGAGGAGGGAGGAGACCAGGAGGAGGTAAGAGAGCATCTCGTCGTGAATTAGATTTGTACTTAGATGGGCAATTTAAGGCAAGCAAGCGTCAAACCAAAACACGAATAGACAATCCCTGTACAAGAAAAAATTGCCGCAATATCTGAAAAAACAACTGTATATATCAGTCTACACACAAAGTGAACTGTGGCTGGTCACCAGTTGAATGGCTTCTATAATAAAACCAATTGATCATCCATTCCAAAATGCCAACTAGTTTATCAAACCAGAAATTTTAAATAACCCATACTACAATGTTGATGTCAGCTTTAATTTACAACCATAAAGATAACTTGCGGTCTACATGAAAAGTCTATAGTCATATGTTATATCAAAAAGTACCAGTATCATTTCTTTTCTTAATCCTTCATTGTGTCTCTTCCACCTCCCAGGTCGAGGTCGTGGTGGTGGCCGTGGTGGTGGCCGTGGACGAGGTCGTGGAAATAATCCTAACTTCCAGAGTCCCGGAGGACTGCAGCAGAGACCCGGCAGCAATAGAGTGCGCTCAGAGCTGAAGAGCAGCGACCAGATCCTGAAGCAGCGCAAGAAAGACCAGAAGCACCAGTTCCTACAGAGCGGCACCCTACAGAATGTCCGTAACAAGAACAAAAAGTGGGCCGGAGAAGTCAAGAAGTCAGGTTTCGGACGGGGTGGTCCGAAGAAGGGTAAAATGAAGAAGAGACTCTGAGGAGGACACTGAGTGAATAATATCAGAGAGAGATGGAGGGCACTACGGAGGACTGGATGATGATGAGGCCCATTATCTTCAAAACCAATTATACAGTTTCACGGTGTCTCTCACGATTATGGATTGAATAAGAAGACGAGTTGTGGAACTTCTGGCCTCAGAGTATGTATAAGAAGAATCCGATAAACTGGATTATCTTCCTTTGATTTGTGTCGGCAGATTAGTGTATTTCAGTAGGGAGATATTCTTATACACATAAACTGATGGCAACATACAGATTTGAATAAGATGTTATTCCGTGTCTTCATTTGCGGTCAGTTGCATGTTTATGCAACAAAAAAAGGTGTGTTTATAAAATGACTTCAAAATATATACATTTTCATTCTTGAAGCTGTGTTCTTTAATAGCTGCACCTGGTTATAGTCCATAGCTTTGAAAAGCAGAGTCCTTGTGTCTGGAAGAAAGTCTTATAGGGTGCATTCACACCTAATGGTCCGCTTCTCTGGTGCGCACCAGAGGACAGTTTGTTACATTGTTTCATTTTTCAGAAGGTTCGGTTTGCGTTCACACGGGCAAAACTCAAACGGACTATACATTTTAAACTCAAGTCATGTGCACGGAAATGTTGTTCCATTGGTCAGACATTAAGGGGGTAAAAACAAAAATCCCGGCAATTTCTACCGGAGCCTCCGCCATGGAGCATCGGCACTTTGGGCAGGTTATTCTCATGCTGCTGTTAATCTGGAGATCAACAGACACTAGTGGCCCGCGCATATGATTATATAATCTGACAACGTCTGTTAAAAAACATTATAACACATCATGAGAGACTTTCTGCAGTAAGGAGGGGCGTTTCACCGACGACAGGTGTTCTTACTTTTATGTAGCTGACGGAGAATTTTTACTTTACACGACACTGTTCAACACTTCATTCTGCTTCACTCTTTAACTAAACAACCGCGGATGTCTTGAAAGACACTTTCGCTAAAGATTTTTGAAGATATCCGCGTTCTTGTGACATGTAAATACTACGCTTCCTATGTTTTGGTGCGGACTGCGTTCACACCAGCAATGAACCGCTCCAGAGTTCGCAAGCAAGTGCTCCGCGACCACCTATTTTAGCGGACCAGAGTCCGGTTGTTTAGTTCACTTAAAGTTGGGTTAGGTAATTTCGGAGAAACCAGCTCGAGTGCGCTAGAATTTGAAAATACACAGCCGGAAAAAATCTGCCACTTCCTTACAGAGCCCCTCCTCCAATACACAAAAACGCGCACATGACCAATGAGGGCACGAGATAAGTTTGTGCACAGATGGAAGGCTGACAGGCAGGTAGGCCATCCAGTTATTTTAGCCGGGCCGGCTAAAATGATTGGTCGTGCTTTTTACAGTACTACAGCTTCCACAGATGACATTTTTTAATGGATTTATTGACAAAGCACTTAAGATGTTCATTGCTATCGGGATGTTAAGAGCATTCCATGGAATATAACAAGTGTATCTCGAGCCGGTTTCTCAAACTTACCTACCCCACCTTTAAGAGGTCTCGGACTGCGTTCACACCCACCCAAATGAACCGCACCAAGCGGCTAAACGCACCAGGGTTCGATTCAACCGGACTATACAAGGCAGGTGTGAACGCACCCTAAGATGGGAGACACTAGGGCTTCATTTAGGATGACAATATAGCTAAATTAAACGGTGTCATAGTATCAGGGGAACTGTGTCTGGAGTCGTTTTGTACATTTAAATAAAGCCCAGTCAGGGTACAACCACACGCTTTGAAAAAAATCTTTGTCATTTTATTCCCTTGATCTTCTGCTTCTAAGTAAGTCTGTATATCTTTTGTTCCTGCTGATGTAAAGTCTGGATTGTTCCCAGTGTTTGCTCCAGTGGATGATGGGAATGAAAAACAAGGTACTGGGTTGTAAGGATGCTTTCCAGGTAACTTTGGATTGAGGGAGAATGCAAGGTCCACAACAGGTTTTTCATCAAATGATGTGATCAATAAGGGGTTGAATCCACCAGTTGTATTCTTTATTGAATCAAGTAGTTATAAATAGTACAGCATCCTAATAAGGTACAATGCTGCACTCTTTTGGTGGAAACGAGCACTGCAAGTGTATCATGGTGTCCCAGAAGTTTCCAAAACTGCATTCCACTCTTTACTCGCCCACAGTGAGAATTTGCATATCAGGCAAAAGAAAAAAGACAGGAAAGGAAGAAAAAATCCTCTTAAATATTAAGCTTTAACCTCTTTAACATCTACATGCTACCACTGGCTCAGATAATGAAGAACAACAAAATAAGTTACCATAGCTATGCAGATGACACACACATTTACGTAACAATTTCACCAGGAGACATGCTCCAATTCAAACACTGAGTAAGTGCATTGAACAAATCAATGACTGGATGTGTCAGAACTTTCTCCAATTAAACAAAGATAAAACTGAGGTAATGGTTTTTGGAGCCAAGTCAGAACGTATAAAAGTTAGCGCTGAGCTTCAGTCTGCAATGTTCAAAACAACAGATAAAGCCAGAAATCTAGGTGTAGTCATGGACTCTGACCTGAGTTTCAACAGTCACATTAAAACAGTTACTAAATCAGCCTACTATCACCTACAGAATATATCTAGGATTAAAAGACTAATGTCACAGCAGGATTTGGAAAAACTTGTCCATGCCTTTATCTTCAGGAGACTCGACTACTGCAATGGTGTCTTCACAGGTCTCACTAAAAAATCTATTAGAAAGCTGCAGCTGATTCAGAACGCCGCTGCTCGAGTCCTCACTAACACTAAGAAAGTGGATCACATCACTCCTGTTCTGAAGTCTTTACACTGGCTTCCTGTGTGTCAAAGAATAGATTTCAAAAATATTGCTGCTGGTTTATAAAGCTTTGAATGGTTTAGGCCCAAAATACATTACTGACCTCCTGCTAAATTATGAACCATCCAGATCTCTCAGGTCTTCAGGGACTGGTCAGCTTTCTGTCCCCAGAGTCAGAACTAAACATGGTAAAGCAGCGTTCAGTTATTATGCTCCAAATATCTGGAACAAACTCCCAGAAACCTGCAGGTCCGCTGCAACTCTACTACTTTTAAATCCAGGCTGAAGACTTTTCTTTTTGTCGCTGCTTTTAATTGAACTATTCATATCTTAAACTGCACTGTAACTTTTATCCATGTATTTTTTCTTTTAATGTTTATTTTATTAGCTTTTATTTTTTAATGCTTAATGTCTTTCATTTTTTGTAAAGCACTTTGAATTGCCTTGTGTTGAAAAGTGCTATATAAATAAACTTGCCTTGCCTTGCCTTATAATTATGAGCCTGCTCGGCGTCCAAGAGACCAGGAGCAGCCAAGGATTAGAAGAAATAACGGCCATCGGAGAGAAATTGAGCTGTGGTGTGAGGAGAACCAGTGAAGAACTGGGCAGCTATCTTGGTGAGTGATCGGCGTCAGCTACAGAATGTTAGCTAACGTCACATCACAACATTGTAAAGTTAGCTATCATATATCAGGAGAGGCGAAGTCACGCCCATCTACTTCCGGCCCATGGGACCCCGGAAGCGAAAAATTAACATTGAATTCAATGGAGAGAGAACACGTATCTTTTGATCCCGTTTGAATTGTGCCACGAACTACACATATGATGTTTGTCAATCTTAAACAATAAGTTCCATGTCAAAAAAGTCACATTTTGTCGTAAAACTGTTGAAATATAAGACTATGAAAAATACGCGACTACAAAGACTACAAATCCCAAATCCCATTCTGGCTCGCATAAGTGATGTCACAGGCGATAATGCTCCAAGTGGTTGCGAGCGACTCGTAATTAAAGCGAAGAAGAAGATCTCATAACTGATTTATTCCCTCCAATAAATAAGAGATTGCTAAAAATAAATTCACTTTTACAAGATGCCTGTGTGCTTTGTACCAGGTTGCAATCACATAAGTGATCATACTTATAGATCATAGCTCGTTGTATCGCTTCCCGTCTGATGAAAGGACCAGAGAGGCTTCTCAATACTCAAATTTCCCCTCCTCGACTCCCCTCCTCGACTCCCCTCCTCGAGACTTAGACCCGCCCACAGGAGATGCGAGCGGAGGACCGAGGAGGGGAACCGAGGAGAGAGGAGGGGAAGTAGCAGACGTTTAAAGAAATGAGAACTCCTCTCCTCTGAGCGGTCATATTAAAGCGACGTCCGTTCATTATGACGTGGCAACAGCTGCATCAGCTGTCGAGTGTTTTGTCATATTTTATAATCTCTGTTAGATCAGCTGAACATTGTTCCCCCACATATTTTATTTGAATTCATTGAGAGTGCGGTATAATGAGACAATAACAGGCTACAGATGCGGACACACACACACAAATATATTTATATAAATATATACAATTTAAAGTATGAGAGCACTCTCATAATAACGTAACACAGTCAGAGACTGGATATACCCCCCCCCTCTCTCTCTGGTCGCTGAAATGGGGAATTGAAATTACGGGCCAAAAGTTGTATTTGCAAGTATTAAAAGTAAGGACATCAAACCAACTGAGACCCGTCTGTCCGCGGCATCTGCGCACTGTACAACACACACCTACACACTGTACAACACACACACCTACACACTGTACAACACACGCACCTACACACTGTACAACACACGCACCTACACACTGTACAACACACTGTACAACACACGCACCTACACACTGTACAACACACACCTACACACTGTACAACACACACCTACATACTGTACCACACACACCTACAGCTGCTAAAGCATAATCAGGCTACAGCCGTTGTGTATTTTATTATGTGAAGCACTAAATGGTTTTAGAAAAATATGGACTCTTTGTAGATATCTACTAAACTAAAGCAAATAAAGAGAGTAGGCCTGTTATACTGAGTGATATATATTTTACACACTGCTCTGCTTTCTGCAGGACCTCACAGCTGTTCTCACTGTAAACATCGCGTTGCGATGAGAGCAGGTTCTCAAATAATATCCAGGGGATGCATGCAGAGCTGTCATTGGCTGAGATAAGTACGGCCGTGCGTCACGCCTCCACCGTTCCCGGAAATGCATCCGCGGAGGAGCCGTGGAGGAACCATCAGTGTATCCTCGGTTATAGCTCCTCCAGAGAGCCTCCTCGATGCTCGATCCTCGGTCCTCGGTGTGCATTTAGAGAAATGAGACGTCCTTCAAAATGGCGCGCTGAAATTCATTTCCGGGTCACTACCGGAGGACCGAGGAGTCGAGGAGGGGAAATTTGAGTATTGAGAAGCCTCTCAGGAGTCGCTGGATCAGAGATCTCAGGTAATACACATGTTGTGCATGGAACACAGTCAAGCTAGCTACATAGCTAGTAGCGAGCACGTTAGTTAGCATCACATTACTTAGCCTTGTCATTTGTATTAGCCTTAACATGAAGTGAACCCAAATGTTAAACAGTAAGAGTAGTCATGATGTTAAGTATTTTCTGAAACATTTGAAGAGGAACCTATCGCCAGGTGCTAAGGGGGCGGGAGGTAGGCTAACGGCAGATTAGCATCTGCGATCTTTTCTACTTAATGCTATCTGCTCAAATGGTTAACATTGAACATTAAAAGATCAGGCAGTTCAGGGAGAGTCGAAGGAAGGAAGGCAGGCAGGCAGGCAGCTTTGCATGACATGTATTTATTTATAGAAGGACCATGCATACAAAAACATTAATCTCAGCAAAGAGAAGAGATGCAATATGCCAGATTATAGCTAATAGCTAATTTCCATCTGTGGTCCATTCTTCTGGACGTGTTTCATCGTGATGATAGTGAGTCAATCTGTTTGTTGGAAAGACAGTAGTTGAGTGATTACTGAGAGAACATTATTAAAAGAGATAATTATTCAAAGTGTTGTTACTTCAAAGTGTTGTTACTGACCTTTTTCTCTTTTGTTTCCTTTCCCTCACCTGTAACTGCTGAGACCCTGAGGAACATGCACACTGACCTGCTCTGGCAACCTGATTGCCACTGTACGTAATAGTATTTGGTTATGGTATATTATTTATATACATCAAAGGCACAATGCACCCCCCAGAGACACACATGTATTGAGTGTGATATTGTGCATAGGTCATGTGAAATCATCTTTACATACTAGAAAACTGTAGGAGCGGCAACTTGTTTTGAAATTGAATTTTTAATATCCGATAATGAAGTTGATCTGTTTTCTTTATTCTTCTCTCTTCCCAGCTCCATCCATCACCGTGCTCTGTTCCTGCAGGTCCTGCTTGCTAATCAATGCTTTATTTTTTTACACAATTACAAATAAAGTCAATGTGTTGTATGACATGAAGTTGTGCTTCATTCTGAGTCGATAATACATTAATTCTGCCTTCAACTGCACAATGATTGTGGACTGCACCGACATCCATGTAGCTGCCCCCCAGTAAGATGAACCAAGCAAAGAGGGTCAACATCATGCCTAAGGACATCCAGCTGGCCCGCCGCATCCGCGAGAGAGGGCTTAGACTGACCTGAGACCAGCACACCCAAACACAAGGGCTCTTTTAAGAGCCACCTACAGTTTCAAAGAGTTGCAATCCTACGTTATTATAATTATTAAACTGGTTCATGTGTCACTTAGTTTACTGAACCGTGATGAAAGAAATGAGTGAGGTCGTGGTTTACTGAAGTTACAAATACATTAATATATGAGTGACAGGTCAGTGTAAACACAAGCTTCTGTCAATTATGGATCACTCAAACTATTTATATAAAAATATGTAATAAAGTTCTAAAACAAGTATTAGGTATATTCCTTGATAGCTTTTGGAGAAGGTTGTTTTTAAGTTTACTAAAATCTATCGTTTCAACTGTTTCACTTTATAAAAAGGAACAGGTGAGTAGAGCATCATTGAGTTTCTTATTCTGTCAGTAAATTATCCAAATGAAATGTTTATCATTATTTTATTCAACCCTAAACAAATTGATTGTAACTTTTTAATAATGACCTTACATGGTTAAGTTAAATTAACTTCAGAAAATCAAATCTGTTCTGAGAAAAAACTAATACATGTTTAAAGATAGGAACTTGCCATCCCACTGAAAAACAGTCCGTAGAGATTTAAAGGCGTAGTTGTAGTTCAGTCCAACGTTTCATTTGGATTCATTTCTCCAACAGTCAACTATTTTCATAAAGAATATATATATTTTTCAAAGTCAACTTTATTGTCAATCTTACTCAGTTTGTGTTTATAGACAGAGATCAAAAATACTTTTAAATCAAATAAAATTATACAATTTACAGATATGTATACAAATATATATATATATATATCCTATATAATGATGGTGGACACTTCACCTCCAGCAGGGCAGATGGCTGCACAAGTCCATCGGGGGATGCTCCCAAAACACCGACTCACTCACAAAGAGACCAGACTCGAACACTGTCTCCTGAGAGGCCTGCACAAAAGCCTTCACCCCTTCGGCCTCGTTTAAAACCCCCCAGTTGATAGCCATGACTCCGTCCAAGTTGTACCCCCCGAGCACCCTCTTCATGAGGGACGCGCATGGAGTGGATGAAAGTCCCGACCGCAGCACAGAACCAAACTTGCTGGCTGTCAACCTGCCCCGCCTGTGTAACTGCCACTTTGTCCGCTGTCCTCCGGTGGCTGTCTGGATGGCAGCTTGCTGGTCTCTGCTCAGTCGCATTGAGGCAAGAATTGCCTCAAGCCCCGACCCCCTTCACCAGCTCCGGCACGGTGACAATGGCCTGATGTTGAGGCCGCGGCTCTGGCTCAGGTGAAGCCATGCCATGCCACACTGTGCGCCCCTCAGTGCAGACCTGAACCAGTCTACATCCTGAGTGGCGATGTCTCTGGCCAGTGGGTTGTATGTCTCCTCTCACTGTTGGTAGAGTTGAGACACCGGCTGGACTACTTTGGAAGTGCCAGGCTTCCTCCACTGGCACTCAACATCTGTGGAGCTGATCTGCCACATGGCACATATTGCCAATGCTGCAGCGTGGCTGCATTTGTACATCCCCCGTGCACAATCACAGACAGCGCTCTGCATCGCGCCATCGCCTCCCATGCAGATCTGTACAAATAAAGTAAGTACCATGTTTGTTAGCTTGCTATAATAGATTGAATGAGCAATAATACAAGGATGGTCCGGATCTGGGGTGGGAGGGGTTATTTTTCCATAGTTTTGTCTGATTGTTGTTATTGTTTGTTTTTTCTGTATTTTTTGTAATTTGTGTTGTACTGGTTGTGATTGTACATTGTATTTTTCTAAATGTGTATGAATACATTTTTGAAAAACATTTGATCAACAATAAAAAAGGACTTGGTCAGGATCTAGACTCAGTGTGTAGTTTATTAATTAATCAATGCTCTCTACATTAGGAAAACACATACCAGTGTACCCGAGGGAGTCACGCACAGCTGTGCCTGGATAACCAAACAAATTGACAAGATAACCAAAACCCTTGAATCTACACACAGCAAATAAACTCAAATGACACAACGAGATGTAAAAGGAGATCACACATACAGTATAGTCGATATAAAACTGGCCGTTTCAATCTGAAGAGCAACTAAAACAAAACACGGGAGTATACCTTGTTCTTGTGAACACTAATGTTATCCACAGCATACACAGAGACCACGAAGTTCTAAAGGAGAAAACTAGTTACTGAAACAAAACACGTTAGTTAGCTGACATTAACGTTACACATTGCACTCATATTACTCACCAACATCTTGTAAAGCCGGTCCCGCTGCTCTTACAGAACCGAATAACTCCCCTTTCGTGTATGTACAGCTCTCAACGTGTCCAGACTTGTAGTCACCTCGTTTTATACTTTTATTCTCATTCTGAAAGAAACAGGTGACATTTGCTAACGTGACGGCCATCTTTGTGATGGTGACGCGTATTGTGCGAGACCAAGAGACCTGTAGTTCACTCAGCGGTTTCACACAAAAAAATGTGTAACTTCACAGTTTTACGACACATTTTAATTTTTTTGACTTGCAAAATATTCTTTTAAATTGACAAACATTATATGTGTCATTCGTGGCACAATTCAAACGGGATCAAAAGATAACCTTTCTCTCTCCATTGACTTCAATGTATAATTTTACGCTTCCGGGGTCCCATGGAGGCTCCCGGAAAGGGAGGGACTTCGCCTCTCTATAACTAAAGTAGCATTGATAATATAGTAACGTTACTGGCAGGACTGTTGATACTGATCCATAACAGAAACTAATGCGCAAGTATCAGCCGTATCTCGCGTTACCTAATGCAAATCCACACTACCTTACGGTGCTGTACCGGAGGGGAGAGAGAGAGCAGGGAAGGGGGGGGGGGGGGAGAGATGTAATACGGGTTCCTGATAAACGTTTGTCCTGACAGGCTGGTATAAGTGCAACCTGCACAAACACAATACTGCACCATGATTACAAGTGGTGAAATACAATGTAAAACTACCGGAAAATACCAGCTCACTAAAACACAACCGCTCAACACGACTGCTCAACGCAACTACTATTTCCGCGGTCAGAGAGCGGAGATGTGTCCCCTTTGTGATGTAATATGACGCGTTTGACGTATGGCCTTAAAAAAAATCCGTTTTTAAGAGCAGAGCTCAAAATTGCTCCTTTCCCTCTGAATTCCTGCCCTTATGTCTCGTAAAACATATACAATCCTGCATTCACCTTTTTTATTGTAATTTTCAAGCAAGGTTAAGCATAAATGTAGAAAAAAGGTAATATTTATTTGAAAAAGGTTATTCATAGCTTCAACTTGAGATTTTCACATTTAACAAGCTGCACTTTCATTTTATTGTGCATGCACACATACGTTGCTGTTTAACTTTTTAAAACAACACACATTGTGATTACTTTCTCCAACAATATGCAGAATTTAGGCTTTTCTGTCATTAATAATGGGCTCATCATCTCACATCTGAAAAGCATCACATCCAAAGTTGTTTCCTTCTTCTGGCCACATGTCAAATGATCATGTAATTTATTTCCTGCAGAAGATACAACAGTCGATCATCTGGCCGAGGATTATTCTCTCATTTCGTCAGCTGCTGGGAAGGTGAAAAACATGACCACATGCACAGCCTCCAGCCAACGAGAGCGAGGGAGACAAGTGGCTCGGTGCATCTGGATGTGGTTACAGTGCAAGCTGTTTTTGGGATGATATGCGCACATGCCATCGTAGGTTATTAATGGGTGCAGTTACTCAAGGGCTGAGATTTGTGACTTCCAGTCGTGAATGCTGCTAAAGATGTAGGAAAATAGGTGGTAGGCGGGTAATGTATTTGGTCCAAAACACTGCAGCATCACCATGGAGATTGTCCCAAGATGAACACCAGACCACTGTCATATTTCATAGCAGGGGGATCTTCCAATAAACATCCATTCATAAAACGAACCAGCTACTACGTCGAGGGAGTAAAGAAATCAAAGTCTCAGGTTGCTGTTCGGTTTGTGACAAGCCACAGCTGGAGCAATAGTGTATGAATTAAAACAAATAGGAAAGTTATTTATAACTTAATACCAGCTATCGTTCATATATTTGCACTGTTGGTGACTTATAGTTATAAGTCATAGTTAGAGAAACAACAGGGACACTATAGAAACAAAAATATGTTATAACAACAAATAAAACATGTACAAAATGTAACTCATATACTCAATGCAATGTTATTGTATTCCAGAAAATAACTAATTAATCCATGTACAGATTGAAAACAAATAAACACTACATATTTGTTTTATTTTAAAAGAGTTGATCAGTATCATATATCGTATTCATTGACATTCTGTACATACTCAGTACATTTGATATGAAAAAGATGAAAATTATCCCCTGAAAAACAATATATTAGTAAAAGGGGGTGGTATAGGGGGCGGTATTGTTGGACTGAATAGCTGATTATGTGAGAAATGTTAATGTCCAAATGAGGCTTTTAAAATGGTTTTATTCATTTTCGCGCAATGAGGATAGTGTCTGAGAGACTGAAACCTTTTAAGTTTAATTACTGGTGGAGGGGAATGATAAAACACATCTGAGCAAAGAATGGTCTGGCTATAAAAAGTGAGTTGTGGAGCATCATCCAGATAGAGAATGTGTACTGTCTGTCCCCTAACTGTCTGGGACCAGAACAAACCGGAGTGAAGGAGGTAATGTTGCCTACAGTATCAGTTAATCCTCCCGCAGAGATACTGAGCTACAGCTGGCCTCTACCTCATATCCCGTCCCCTGAAACCATCCCTCCCCTCCCTCTTCCCATCTGATGGCCCCTCTTCCCATCCAGAGCTTTCCAGTGCTGCAGCAGCACTCCAGCTATCAGGAACGGCAGCTTTATCTTTGTTTAGAGTTCCCAGGACTGACACAGCATCCACTTGAGATATGCCGAAGAGCCTGAGCCTCAGAGTACTGCTGCTCTCATAAAAGTGGGATATGTGGTGGCTATGTAGCTGTAGAGGACATCGTCCGTCCATTGTACACATTAGGGCTTCAAATGAAGATATTTGACCAAGCTTTTTTTATTTTTTATTAATTGGAACACTAATTATAGATGTTTTGTTTCAATTCATTATCAAATGTAACTTTGGATTTATGCTGGTCATGGATTTGTTAACCAACTCATACCATGTCCTATTGATTGACATATTAGTTTGAGTTTATCACATTGTCTGGTAGAAAAGTGATTCTCTTGTTGGTGCCTTGAAAGACTGCTTGTATCTGCATTTCTGGTCCCCACAAGTTTAATTGTATGGCATTGTTTGAGTTCTGAGTATCTGCCTGGAAGAAAAAAACATGTGTACAATTATGAAAGTACACTGTACCGATAGCTCCTGGTGAATTTAATAATTTATTTAACAGAATAATGTTTCAAACTAACTAAGATCACTGGACCATCCAGAGTAGAGCAGAATAACACTGTCTGATATACAAGGGGCAATATCTGCCTCTATGGAAAGGGATGGCAGCAATTGTGTAAAATGTATAACATGATGTGTAGTCTATGAGCTAGTAGTACTAAGGTTTATGCTTAAGTGTCTTAAAATACAAGAATAGTATAGATAATAATTGAAAATGACTTGAAACAGTATCAATTCCGTATTAATATCACAATAAGTAGCAACGGTTCCTTTTTGGAAAAGCTTGAGACAAAAACCTCACCCTACCCAATACGCTGAGTCTTTTTTCCTGTAATTATCTTAATAATCTTCATCCATTATCAAAGCAATTATCTGTTTGCAGATATATGAGTGTTTGGTCTCTGTTTTATTGTGTCCTGAGCAGCCGTCCCTGCAGTCTGGCTCTCCTCCGTGTCCGATGATAAGATTGCTGCCCTTTTCTCAGGCTATCACTTACGAGGCAAAAGGCCACTTGAGGAATGACAGGGCCAACATGACTGACATTAGCCGCTCTCACCTCAGCCAATTCTTTGTCCAATGTAAAAACGTGATGACAACTCATTAGCAAATGTCTTCAGTGGTTCATTTCTGGAGTTGAGACATTGTTAAAAGTCAACTGCTGGTGTGCTCGGTTTATTGTCATTATAATAATTGCAGTGCTGTGGTTTGTTTTGGACAACAGGCAGCTTTCAGAAAATGTTTGGAACAACCTCACATGCAGACGCTTAAAGGGAACCCTAAATTAGTTTGATCACAAGGGGAGAACTGCAGTCGCTGGGACCTTCTCGGGGCCAGAAACGTCCTAATTAGAGATAGAAACGACTGTTGGGGTTGTGCTGGCTGTAGGCCATTTACAGTAAGTTGAACAAGAACCAGATTGGGAGAATGATCACACGATCTGAAATCCCTTTGAAAATGTAAAATTTCTATGATGAAGTGTGACAAACTGAAGCTCAGAAATGGCTCTGGCAGTAAACACTGAATGGAAATATTTTTGGAGACACAATCTACAAGTTAAATTCTTCTAATGCATGGTTCCTTTTCCTGTGTACCGTATATATCATTTTTGTTTCTGCCCAAACCCTCTACTTAAAAAAACCTTCTTTATGTTTCCAGCAATCCTTATAACTGGTGACCTCCTGACCCCCCAGCATGTGCACTGCTTTACCTGTACAGTATGACTTATGTGACCTTCTCATTTGTAATCATTATATTGGGATCTTTTGTGATGGTTATTTTAATATATTTCTGACTTCCTGTGAGTTTGGAATGGATTGGGGACAATTTAAGATAGCTTTAGATTTACAGATGTATACATATTCTGCTGTCACATTATAATCCTCTTTATAAAGCATCCAATCTTCTGGTTTCTGATTAAACGGGGAAAACCGTGCCGACTGAACCCACCACCTGCCAATTGTAATGTAAAGAAAATCTTCCATTGCCAGAGCGCCACGTCTCTGCTATGATCTGTTGCTGCTGTCAAGCTGTAAATCTGGATGCACCCTCTGAGAAAAGAAAGAGGCTTTTCAGCAGGGACTATTACGTCTAAAGCAAGCTGCAGGACAGTGTTTCCGCTGCTTGCCTTTGTGCCATGAAAATGAAATACAGTCAGCACGCAAAGGTCTCTTTTTTTCTGTTTCGCACACTTTTTATTGGCCCCAGTATCTTCTCACATTTTCGGCATTTTGTGTCATTGGCGAACCCTAAACATAGAGGTTGCTGGGATTGTTGTGTGAAGTCTAAAATGAAAAAAAAATAGATGTGGTGAAGCTGGTTAAATATACAACCAAAGGGCAGAGTGCAACAGTCTCATTATGTTTTTCCAAAATTCAGCAAACCCATTCAATTACTGACAGTGTGATTTGATCTTGTGTGTCCCCAAATACAATTACTCATAGTTAATGTATATAAGATGAATTGAGTCGATTTGTTTATGTGAAGTGCTAAGAACAACTGAGACTCCTGTGTGTTGTGCTGTTAAGGGGGCAACATGTTGGCATGGAGCCACAGCCCAATGGATCAGGGCTCAGAGAGGGTTATTTTTGGGGATGCTCAGGTGCCTGGGGCCCCGTCACAAAGCCATATAAAGAGGCTGCTCCGGGTGGGTGGAAAGTGGGTTATCAGCTTCATGTCGCTCCTCGATGGGGCCAACTCGTTTGCATCTAGTCAACACCTTCCTCCCTTCTCTGGCACCGATCCTAAAGCGACCCTGTTCTTACTGAACACTTTGAATACACTTCCTCTTACACTTCTAATACCAGTCTGTTCAATTTCACACTAAATACACTTACTTTTTCTAATTTTCTCATCCACAATGCCATTCCCAAGCCCTGTTAAGTTCCCTTTTCTCATCTGCTTTACATTATTAATGAATGGGGAGAGCAAAGGTATGTTTTGCTTTGACCATAACGTGACAATAACGTATGGGTTAATGGGATTTTAGTGTAAAGCTGATCCAAAGCTGCTGTACTTATTAAGATATGCTCATTCAGTGTAAGTGTGATTTTGTAGAATGTCTGATAATACACAACAGCCATCAGTGTTAGCTCATGCATACAGTATGGACTGTACAGCAGGAAAAGTGCTATACCAAAACACTCTTATCCTTTTCATAGTAAGTTTAACTTCAGCTATGTCAGTGCATCCTAATCTGGCTTGTAAAAGTTTGTTTGATATTTCTGAAGACTGAGCATATTACCCCGTCTTTCCGTTCTTTATTTTCTTCCCATCTCTTCCCATCTCTTCCCATCTCTTCTGTCCTTGTCTAAGGTATGTTTTCCCAGACTCTCTTTTCACCCTCTGTGAGCGCTCTGTCTCTCTGTGGTTACGCACTTCATTTGTTTTCCCAGGATCAGAGAGACACAGAAAATCAAAAATAATCAGTAGACATTGAAGTAGGAGAAGGCTTAAGACAAACCCTGGATAATAGGATGACAACATGTATTAAAACGCAGCTCTCGAGATGCTGACCACTCCAACAATTGATATTTAACTATCGTATTATATGACACATATTTAATAGTTTAGAATATTATTCTGTTGGCTAAAATATATAAATACATTATCACCAACATTTCCAATCAATCCAATATTGCATTTTAGAACTTACTACCAGCAAATAAATCAAGTCTCTTTAATATCTATTTCTTATATTGTTGCTAGTAAAAGCTTTTAATCAAAAACTGTGGCCACATTACCAAATGTTCTGTTTTTTCCATTAAATAACAAAAGGCTTTTCCTTTCTTCCTTTACCCAGTTTAATATGTTCTTTTTCATATGATTCTTCAAGCAATGTATCTTTTAAATGACTTTTTTGTCCAAAGGAAAGGCTTTTTGCTGCTGCACTTAACCTACCTGCCAATAGATGGTGCTACAGCCATTGTCCAAGGTCTTCAGAGCAGGTTGGAAACCAGTGAGCTTCTCTGGGCCTCCCATCATGGGTCGGGTTCTGGATGTTTCTGAGTGGACTTGAAGTGATCATATGTCAGGGCCGAAAATATTCTGTTAGTTACCATTCATCAGGGATCACTCTAACTTAACACTATGCAGCATCTTTAAAAAGTGGCCATTACCTTTCAGTAATATTGTAGAGCTGAATTGTAGGAATCCCTTGAAGCCTAATACATATATCGAGCCAGGTGCAGAGCTAACAGGTTATATTCTTTACATCTGTGTTGAGTAATAAAGATGTGAAAGACAGAATAACCTAAAAATTGCAGCTACAGTGACTTCGGAAGGGGGGAGATGGGGTGGGGGGTGGGGTGCTGTAACCTTTTCCATAAGGAGAATTGAGGGGTTGTGATTGGTTGAAGACTATTTTCCCATCTCCCTACCCCTCACGCCAGACCCTCGATGGCACGCAAGGCCCTGACCACCGCCGCAGCATGGCGCCAAGGGGGTACAGAGAGAGAGAGTGTGTGTGTGTGTGTGTGTGTGTGTGTGTATGTATGTGTGTGTGTGTGTGTATGTTGTGGGCTTCAGCCAGTTTGGAGGGCCGAGACCCCGGATATGTTGTGGAAGTGTGCAGTGGACAGGGGCCAGACAGGACATGACCTTCTGGAGGAACCTCAGCCGGCCCTATAGGCCAAGTGGCTATCCATCAACACCCTTTGTCCCGCCCAAAAAACGTCCACTTCAAACACACACACGAGGATTCAAGCCGTGGCCAGATCTTTTTATTGATCTTTTGTAAAAATTGCAAATTGCAAGACTCTGATAACCTTCTCGAACCAAATCATTCCTCAATAAGAAAAGAAACTTGAAAAATTAAAATATCCAGCTCTTTTTGTTATTCTTATTTTGAAAGTAATATTTTTCAGGTCTGGTGAATATCCTGAATTATACCCATTTTGTATGTAATAATATACATTGATCCTCCAGGTATCATCATTGACAATTAAGTACAGAATGTGACCTGGGTCTGTATCAGTCACCTGTGGCTGCCGGACATGATTATTCATTAGTCTTTTGAACCCCACTGTAATTTAGCAGTGGCACTTTCCTTACTCCCAATCCATTGTAACAGCAGATCAAAGCTGCGGGTTGATTCTCCTCCTCTGCAGGCTGTCTGGGGTCGAACCTGTGCTTCGGACAAATGGCCGACAGGTCAGGCACTCAGTTCCGCTAAGGGTAGAGGCCAACTGACCCTGCGCTGTGAACTGTGTCTTATGGCTTCCAGTTTCAGGCAAAACAGATCTTTTGTTCAGTGAGGGTGCACGTGGCTGTGGTGATGATAAATACGAGACAATGGATGTATCTATCTATCTAACTAGTTCACTAATTGTAAATCTGAATATCTAATTTATAATACCACTTTGTTTTAGACCTCTTTTACTAACCCACTGAATCAAGACCAGAGAAAAACGGGTGTTATATGTGGGAAAAATGGTCAACATGATTCAATAATTTCGTCTCATTTGCAGGATAACAAGATATCAATAAATACCCAACTGGACCAACAGGCTACATTTGCAGGAAGAGGACAGGAGTTAATGTACATATGAATGTCTTAGTGTGATACATGTCTTGGAAAAAGGGCTAAAGGTGCTAATTAACAAAGCTGTCAATGGTTCCTTGAAGTGAAGTGAACTTGCCGATAAGCAGAGTGGCTGGTGGAGGCAAACTGACGGGGCCCCCAAGCCATCTGGACCTTGTTCTCCCAGAGAGCGGGGCTGTGGCACAAAAACGGTATCAATTGTAAATTCAGTAAAATATATGAAGAATATATGACTCAGGTTTAGTCTGAAACCTAGCAAAGTAGCTGGTAACAGTGTTGACATAATGTGAAATGAAGCAGGTAATAAGTGAGTTTAAATGAAATATTCTGAAGGTATTAAGTGTCAGACATTCATATTTGTGCGTAGATTTGTGAATTACCATCTCTGTGAAAGTTGCCATTAAAAAAAAAAGGCAGCTTTAAATGTCTGGTCAATTTGTTTGCTGAACAAACCAGACAAATCTGTTTCTTTTAGCACATTGGTTTGAGAAAATAACAAACACATGTGGCCTTAAAGGTGCCCAGAATTTGAACGTGAAAATGTGAGACCATACTTTAAATCATTAAATGTGTGGGGTCTTATTTTTCTGGACAATTCTAACCCCCCACCCGCTCAATTTACAAAGGGGACAAAGATGGATTTTCTCCTTCCTTCTTCTTCGGTCGTCTCTTCGTAGCGCTAAAGTGCTAGCCTGTGACTCTGGAGGGCCGCGTAGCTCATCTCCTGCAGGTAATCAACCATCATTCTTTCATGAGACTGTGAGTGTTCAGGAGAGACTCTGGATCTCCCCTGCTGCTTCTGCCAGCAATACATCCTGCTACACGTTAGGGAACATGACAACTGCACTCCCTCCCAGCTCATTGCACCTGAACACACTCCTCTATCTCATGACATGATAGGTCAAATAAGATCTCTCACGGATATACGGTTTACAGAGGGAGTTTAGGTAAGAGTCGTATAGATTATTATATCAAATTACACCTTGTACATAATCAGCTTGAGAAATAAAATTCTCGTTAGGTACTCTAATCTCCTTATTCAGTAAGTTTGGTGGTACAGTTATCCACACTGAACAAATGTCATTGTAACAGTTATTTAAAGCCATCTGAATACCTCACATGCACTGTATATTGTATTTATTGATACACTGTTGCTCTGTGTTAAAACAATTAGGAATTTCTTATATTTGAATGTAAAAGGCACAGTCATACTACATGGCCTTAAAGTTGCTGCATACATTCTGCAAAACTTAAAAATGTTTAAATTAAAAACAATGAAACATTTAAGCCCACCAGAGAGCAACTTGAAACTTTCTCATTCAATTAAATGAATGTCAATATTGTCAAAAGTACAAACATTACTTTTTGTGACTCATAAAGAAGTAAAGAAGTCGCAATTTCTCAAACGACATAGCAGGATAATACGTATAGGGATTGGTTGAAAATACAACAACACTTGATGCTTTATACTTTGTGCAAATCACAAAGTTACCGTGTGATATGCTCTTATTATATATAATATTAAAGGGCCCATGTCATGCTTTTCCGGTTATTACCCGTCTCCTTGTGTGTTATGAAGGTTTTTATGCATGTAAACGGTCTGCGAGTCAAAAACCCTCAAAGTACACCCTGTAGCGTGTACAACTCTAACACAGTCTATGTTGCCCCAAAACGCCTCATTGGAGATTTCTCATTTTCCATTGTTTACTTCCTGGGTACTGTGACGTGTGAATGCCCAGAGGCCACACCCTCTGCCAGCCTTTCACAAAACAAAGCTTCACAAACCTTTCAGCGATGCATGCCGGATATAAGCGTAGGGCACTGAAGAACGATGATGTTCCTACTTTGTTTGGACCAGCGGGAGATTCGGGTACACAACCTGTAAGTATTTATTGTTGTTTGTGTATTTATGATGTTTAAAACAAACAAGGTATATCTACCACGACTGTTTAAATGGGTAAACGTTTTTCGGGCCGCTAAGTTGGGATCGGGCAGAAATGCTCTCCGCAGACCCATGCTCACAGCGTTATAAACATTTTTCTTACTCAATATCAAGCCACACTTATTGTTTTTACTTCGGCTGTGAGTGTTTGTGTGTGCTCAGGATGAGTTTCGCTTGTTCTCGCTGTATCGCCTCGCAACGTCCCGACCAATCAGAGCACACTGGGCTCACAGGGAGGGGCGGGGGCAGGAGCTCCAATAAGCCGTTTAGGACAGAGAGTGAATATCGGTGAATACACATACTTTACAGAGATGCTGTATGAGAAACCAATGTGAGTTTGGAAAATTGCACTGTATAAATCTATTTTAGTATACCTCAACAATGGAATTATGATCAGTAGAAATGGCCATGACATGGGCCCTTTAACTAAATACCTATAGTCAGACTAGCAACATTTCTTCTCTGTTCTTCTTAATTGTATAACAGGTCAAAATGTTATTTACATGTCAATGAAAGCTGTTGGCATTTGCTCTTTCTTCATTGCTGCAGTGTTCTTGAGCAAGGCTTATAAACACACAGATTATAATACATACAATGCTGGTTGGGCTGCGTTGCCCAGTAAGTAAATAGAAAAATGTAGGATGTTGCAGCAAACGACCATAATTCTATTGCAAACCTAATTTAGATAAAGTGCCAATATGCCATCCTACCACCCATTTTTATACATAAAGTTGCAAAAATACGACAGTACATGCAATTTCAGACACCTTGGTCAGCGTAAACAGAATTTACAGCTCAAATCTAAAAATGCTTTTTGCATTTGGGTTATGATAAAGACTTTATCTATACCAGGCCTGTTTCAAACTACACACGGGCAATTGACAAATTAATGGTCAAATGTGACTAAAGAACACTGCTCTCAAGTAGTTCATCTTTTAGGTTTCTGAATATATTTGTTTCAACTGTACAGCTGTACAGAATAGCAGGTCTTGTGACATATTGTCTACTGTTTTCAGGCTTACAGTGTATGAAGATTTACCGCAGGCTGTTCCCCCTCACGTTACCCCTGTCTCAATATTTTTTTTATTACTAAGTAAAGTATATTGTGGCTCTACTGTATGTGTGTGTGTGTGTGTGTGTGTGCACATGATTTGCACGTCTGCGTTCGTGAGACTTGGTATTATCAGTGTGGTTCAACGAAAACGGTTGAAATGGTATCCAGAGCTCAGACATCAAACACTGGAGGCCGGTTGAGTTATGGTGCATCGATCGACTGCAAGAACAAAGGGGGCGATGGTTAAGGGGATGGAAATCGTGGAAGAAAGAGATAGATGAAGCAGACAGAAGACAAGCAGCCCCCGGGCTGCAGCAAATTCTGTTTGGGGTCTGAGGCTCTGGGGTTTATGTCAGTCAGGATCTGGAGGAAAAGTTGCTCCCTTGAGAAAGAAAAGAGTGGAGAGAAAAGAGAAAGAGATTCAAGGGGATGTGTGGGGCACTAAGGGGCTGCATGATAGGTGAAATTAACCAGGTTCCCTCCTGGCCCAGCTGTCAATCCATCGCTTTCCTTTCTGCTCCTCTACGGCATAACTTTGTTTTTTATGAAAACAGGACCCAAAGTCAGGTGCTGCTTTGGAGTATGCATGGCTGGCGAGTTTCCGTCTGTCCATGTCTGTTTTTCTAAGCCCATACAGTTGTGTACGGGCGCATGTCTAGATTGTGATGAATAACCAGACCCTCCTTGGTTATCTCCACTTCCTTTAGAGTTTCAAGGGGAAGCCAGATGTAGCTATTTATCTTAATATTTCCTCTCATTTAGTCTGGATGGAACTGCAGGCCATTTCACTTTTCATTACCTTATCAAACATAAGAAGAACTTTTTATGAAAAAATAATCTTGATGTGTTGACTATATTGTCACCAGCGCATGTAAAATAACTAAATTAACAAAAAAATCAGTGCAGTCATAGCTGTGAACTGTAGACACTGTATGACAAAACATATGTGACCCGAAGAAGCTTCTTCATAAATACTTCATTTTTCTGTAGTCATATTAATGCTAATGCATTTGAGATGTACTGGAATAAAAAGCTTTTGAGACAAAGAGTGTTGAGTCATACGAGATGGGACTTCTCACACCGGTGTAAATGTCATGCTATTTTTTTTTAAAGTGACCATACATTACACAATCAAATATTTAAAACAGTCCACATTTCACTGATCGGTGGTCTTTTCTTCTTGGAATATCAATTTTGAATCTGAACCATCGAATACGTCTGACAAGCCTTATTAAAAATGTATTTATTTATATTACTTAAATAAATAATAATACAAAATGTAATCCCTCACAAAGCAAGGACTAGGAACATTCAGTATTTTCACACAGGGCAATTTGGAAAAGAAGCAGAAGACAGGCACTTCCTGCAAGAAGTCATACATGTGCCTCTTGTGCCACAGATTGACAGTGCGCATCACTAGCGTGTTTAATTAACAGATTTTAAGCAATGTCATCCTCAGTGATGACAGACCACATGCTATGAAACTTCTGTCTGTGGGAAGGACGGATCACGCCTCCTTCCTGCAGTGTCTGTAGAACAAGACGATACAAACCACACTTTAATTACAGAGTGGTGAAGGAGTTAGGTGTGAGCAGTGTCATCTCTGACCACGTGGTTTTAACTCCTCTCCTAGTGGCTGGTCAGAAGAGGAAAAGCTAATTTAGCAAAGCTCGGAATAAAAACAGTCCTGTAAAAGAACCTATATCTTTGAGACCATTCACTGTTGTTATGTGCTGCAGAATGTATCCCATACTGGAAAGTAAAATATGCACATGTATGCAGTTATTTGAGTGCAAAAATAGATTGAAAACAATGTCTTATTTTTCAGACAAGATCTCACTTTTAAACCCACCTTTATAATTATGTGTGGTTCGACAACCACTAAAGTTGGCCTTTTTGGGAATGTTCCTTGGCTTCATTTATCCCTTCTTCCAGACTGGTAATTTAAATGAAGGCATCTTGGATATTGTTCTTGACACTGCTGCATTTCACAGCATATTAAACATTGCACTTTGTAACCAAGAGCTTCATAGAAATCAACAGACATGCGTTCAGAGAGCTGTAAGGAACCAGGCGAGTGAAGAAGAGAGGACTCTGTGTGCACCGGGCATGTGCACATGGCATGCAATCCTTGCAGAGAGGCACATGGCTGCAGCACATGTATGTGTGTTCACAGTATGGCTGCATTGAGCAACAGTAATTGATAATAAACAGGTCTCATAGCGGGGATTTTATAGCTTTTCCAGTCTTGTTAATTTAGAAAATAAATGCATTGGTTCTTTCCTTCCTGATTTCGTTGGCTAGTTCCATGAACATACCTTTGTTATGGGCCCTGGTGGCCAGGCTACTTTAAACGGCTGAGTCAATACCAGAGACGGAAATCAGGAGGCTGCCATGTCAGGTCCAACACTGGACAGAGTGTTCGATTGGGGATGGTTGTGTGCCTGGTCACAAAACTGTTCATTAGGTTCCTGTTCCTGTTGGTCTTGTGTATATGATATGAAAAACACTAATACAATTATATTTTGATGTAGCGACATCAAAGGAACAACGTGTGAGTCCCCTGGAGTACGGATAATTCAAATGTATTTTGTCATCTCAGGGAAAATGTGCCTTATTTGAGACAATGTGACAATAGTTCTAATTGAAGAATTTTGTGGGCCGCCCTATTTCATGCAAATGGACAACGGAGTTTTATATTTTCTCAATTAAGCATGCAACCATCATTATCATTATATTTTGCAGCTTGAATGATTATAGTTGCATGCATGAATACATTTAAACAATTCGGTGAAATCACACACATTTTCACATGCTGTTTGAAAGGTCATGCATGACTCACCGTGCTGTAGGGATACATTCAAACTAAATGGTACCAAAAAACATATACATTTACAGCTAACAAGCAAGGGGTATTTGTTCTTTGCAGTAGCCAACTATTTTGTGTGAAGCCATCCATCCAGATTGCAGCCTAACCTAGCCCTTTGTGTGGGGGATAGAGGTTGAACGGTGGTGAGTGGGGCGGCAGGAGGAGGGAGGGCTGGGAGCGGATTCTTGTCCAAACATTCTGCACGCGGATTTGTATTCATTGCACCCCTGCTGCTATTGATATCATTACGCGGGGTGCTCATGCTGCGAGGAGGGGCCTGGGACTGGCAGTGGGGAGGTCATGGAGCTGCAGGGCCTAATGAGAAGTGACACTGGCTCCAGGTCGGCCAAGCATCCACCGGATTTCAATGGGAGCCGCACTTTCCCAGTCAGCGCATTAGATCAAAGATCATTACCTGCTAATCAAAACACATGAACGTAAGGGACTTCCCTTCTTCCATTCTCTGTCTTGCCACTCTTTGCTGATCCAGGGCTTTGGTTGAGATAGAAGGGAAGACAAAGGAGGAGACTGCACCAGCTCCTGGACTGGATGAACCTCCATGGCCTCATAAGTATAGAAGACTACCCATCCTATCACTTCCTGGACTCATTCACTTAATTCCTGCAGAATTAACCAGCCACAAACTCACTTTGTGATAAAACAATGCATTTATTACTAAAATGTCCCTTTAAAGTTTACACAAAGTCTCAAACCGACTTATCATTACCTTCCACCATGCTTGGGGCTGGAAATACTTCTGTGTGGATTTTGCTCTCTATCTTTTCCCAGGCCCTCTCGTCTAATTTGGTGCTGTGTCACCATTGTTAGGTCACCACCTCCACTGGGGGCCAAACAGGGCTTAGAGGCTCTTCAACAGAAGACATGAGCACATGATTGTTGTCTCTTCTAGATAGTGACCAAACGTTTTGCTCCTTGAAACAGCCTTACAACTCGTGCAGATAAGTTGGACATTTGGCTGTCATAGCTGTTAAGAAGTCTTAAAACATAGGCATCAATATAAAGAGGACGGCAAACATGTTCACGTGAGCCCGTACTGTTGAAACACGAAGGGTCTTTTGAGATGTTCACCATATTGATGTTGTCCTTTCAGGGATGTCAGGGGGTCGCCTTGGGGCAGAGGCCTGGGTCTTGAGATGTTGAACCCCCTCGGCCAACAAGGGACAGGGAGAGAGTGAGGGAGTATAGAGTTGGAGCAGCGGTGGGTATTTTGCTGCTGTACTGGAGGCTCCATGGCCCATTAATCGTTTGTTTGAGTTTCCGCCCCAGCGAGCATGTCATGTCTCCATTAGAGAGGGTTTGTTTCTTCTTCCTGTCCGCCTCTTGGCAGCAGGGGGCTCTCACACATCTCATTTGGCCGTGCACTGCTGTCTGGTGCCAGGCAGACTGCCCTGCGTTTGTGTGTGTGTGTGTGTGTGTGCATATGTATATGTGTGTATGTGTGTGTGCGAATGCGCATGGTGAATTTCATGTTTTCGGGCTACTCATTTCCTAGAGGTGAACGTTAATGCTAATCGAGTTAGGAGGGTGCTGATTCCAATGTGATCTGTTGAACAAACCAAATCCCTCCTAAAGACTGTTGTCAGTTACTTAAGCCCTCCGACTACTGCAATTCATGGATTACTCTTAATTGGATTACTTAGTTATTTTTGTTTTACTCTGCTCCCTAAATGTATTTCATCTCTTACTTGAACCCAAAGTCTCAGTATTTGCAATGTATTACAGCTACACATTTGATTTCAATAGTAAATATAATTGTATGGAACTGTAGAAAAAGTACCATCTTCTTCCACCTTTCAGAGTTCGAGTTAAAAACGTGCATGTGTGTTTTGCTAATATTACCATAGAACCTAGTTTCTTCTCAACTAGTGGACAGTAGATTTACACTAAATCTGGGGGGAATGAAGCCTTATTTGTTTTAATTATATTATTTAGAGATATTAAAATAGCTGCTATTAAAAATAATCAAATTTCAGATTTAAAGGACAATGATTCTTTAATGTTTTCCAGGCATGTCTCTTCTAAAGCTAAGTTAAATTCAATTCTATTATGTTTCAAGTTGCACCACTTTATGATCTGCATATTGCCTGATTATTCCTTTAGAAATGAAGAAATATAGGTCAAAACGTTTTTTTTACTTAAGTAATTAGATTAAATTAATCACGTCATTGTCTTTGATAAGATATTTTTGTTAAGATGCAACATTCCAGTCAGTCTGCCGTCTTACTTACTGGTCTCTCCGGTGTAGGAGCTGAGCCACAGTGCCACGGCCTATCTTGATGTTAGTTTGACCTTTGACCCAAGACTATGCTGTAGACATCAGCCTGCTGACCTGTCAAATGGGCCCCTTTATTCCCGTGACCCATGGAGCCTTCCCCTTTAAACTAAAATATGACCGCCAAGCCTACAGAAGCCAGCCAATTAGGAAGTAGAAAGAAATCAGAGTGGCACAATGAGCCGAGACTAATAGAGCCCTCTTTATCTGCCGCCCGCCCGTCTGCCTGCCTGCTGCCTTAATGCCCTCACCGCTGCTGCCAATCTGCTGCCTGTGTCTGTGGAGCGCTGAAAAACTGATCATCAGATCTAGTACTTGTGACTTTTCAAGGCCCTCTTTAAATGTGAGCAATTTTTTAATGCACAGAAACTCAATAAAATAAACACTTCAGGGAAAAAATAAAAATAAATCACAGTTACAAGCACTGCTACATGGGAATGTGTTGAATGTCAATTTATGTGCTATAAAACTTATTTAGCAGTAACCATGTCGTTTTTTAAGGTTTAGACAGTTTACAGATTATTTGAAATGTCAGAAAAAAATAATGAAAGCACCAGTTTCCAACTTTATTTCAATTTGTACATATTGTTTTGTGCTTATACACACTTCTGAAACCTAGCAATACTTGCACATTAAGACAGCAGGAGTGCTTTTGTGGTGTGTGTGTGTTGTGACGTATTGGTTCAGTGTGAGGTGACTGATCTTTGTTCCTTTCCTCCTCCATCTTCACTTATCCTGATGTGTGTGTAGATATACAAGGAGCACTTATTGAATTTTTCGTTTTCCCCATCCCAGTCCTTTCACTGTGCACTTGACCAACTCAAAGCAAGTGTTTGCACCCCAGAGCAGCTTGGGGATGCTGCAACAAACAAAGAGGACCATTGTCTCAGTTTAGAAATATGACAGCCATCTCTAGAGGTGTTTCCCTGAATGATTCGCAACACATTTGAGTTACTTGTTCAGTGGTGGTGTCCTTTCATCTTGCATCCCAGAGGAGAACGAAAGAGCGCCACCGAAGGCTTCTGAGTGTCCCGAGCCAGAGAAAAACCGAGGACAAAATCAATAGCTCAATAGAGTGGAACTATTGTAGACTGTGAGCTAAAATGTCTCACCTTGTTGTTCTGAAACACAGCTAATGTCTCTTCCTTTTACTGGACTGATATCTGTTGCTTCAAAGATGAAAAAAAAAAAACTGACTTTAAAAACATTCTAAAACCCAACTTTGAGTCCATGGGAGTAGAAGATTAGAATAACATGTGGGACTAAATAAAGCACATTTTCTCTTCTGTTTTTCTTAGTTGAATCAATAAGGTTATAGTCTTTCTAATGGCCATTCGGTTGAGACTTTTTTCGTAGGGCGTACATGAAATGATCAGGGAAAGTTAAACTGCAAAAAGGCGTTGTGTAATTTCTATACACACCATATATAAATGAAGTAGGCAAATCTCAGCCCAGCTCCATATATCATGCACTCGCTCATCCTGCTGAATGTATTTCAAATGTCAGATAAGAGCATCACATTGATGAGAAGCAGGCTTGGGTATTTTTACTTCGGGATCCACTTCTGTCCATTGACCAAGATAATAAAGATGGACTGAGGCTAAGATTACTGGCAATTCCTGCCACCCCTCTCATTTTTCACAGCACTCTCACCGAGCAGAAGGTACTTTGTTAAGTACTTGTTAAGTGTGTTATTCTTTGTACACAAACATCACCCTGGTAATAGCACACCTACACAGCACTTGAGTGAGTTTTTGTGTGTATTTGCACAAGGCTTTTTGGAGACCTACATATTCTGACATTTTACTAAATGTTATTCTACATTATTCTGGAGCAGACCCGGAGTAACACTTTGTTGACTTTTATAATAATACATTTATTTTGATTTTCAAATGCAACTTAAGGATGTCACAACCCTTAAACCCTTTCTTCTGTGTTTGTGTTTTGTTTTCATTTAGTTCAAACTACCATTAAAGAAGTTGTATGTCAAATAGTGGGCTAAAATAACATGAAGTAGTAGCACAGAATAGATTAGTGTTATATTATGTTGGATTTGTCAGAGGAAGCTTAACATGTTTAATATCTAATTGAAAATATGACCTCATTGGCCATTTTTTTTTTTTAAATCAAAAGGGAGTATGAAAAAGAGATAACGGGCATTATTGATGTTGCAGTATTATTTTTCCTTACAGTGCTTTTGAGGAATTGTGGCTTTAATCTTTGCTGATTTAATCAATTCCTGATCTGTTTATTTTCTTATGTTGTCATGAACAACTCCCCTTACTCTTTGAGTCCAAAGCCACGGACACATGTTTGGTTAGCAGTGTTTAAGTGACACATTCATACTGTCTTTCTGTTTCCAAAGAGGCCTATGTTTCAGCACCCAAGTTCTAACAGCAAAGATGGGACGGGTCAAGAGGGAAAGTGAGCCTTGAAAGAGTGTACCGCTTAACCTTGACCTTGGGCTTGCATTTCTCCAAATGTGTGTGTGTTCAACTACAGCTGCCCCGCTCGCCACTTCAGAGAGTGTTTACATTTTAGGAGAGGCCTTTATCTCCCACAGGCCTGGGGTCCCTCTGGGTGAGTTTATACAGCCATTCAACACACACACACACACACACACACACACACACACACACACACACACACACACACACACACACACACACACACACACACACACACACACACACACACACACACACACACACACACACACACACACACACACACACACACACACACACACACACGCACACACACACACACACACACACACACGCACGTACACACACACACGCGCGCACGCACGCGCACGCACGCGCACACACGCACGCACGCACGCACGCGCGCACACACACACACACACACACACACACACACACACACACACACACACACACACACACACACACACACACACACACACACACACACACACACACACACTGCGAGCCTCCCATATAGAAAGACTAAAGGGAGAGTGCTGTCACACACTCATCCATCTCAGCTACATTCTGGACCAACGCCGGCGTAGCAGCTCTCTCCCTCAGAGCCCAAACACTGCAGAAGTAGGTTACCTCCAGTCTGGATCTTGGAAGGAGAGAAAAACATTGTATAAACCCGGCTAGAAAGGGTATACATAGACATAGCAGCGACTATGATGGGAATATCTGTAACATCATACCTTTTCACACACTAATGGCAGCCAGTGAGGTCATAAATCACCACATTCTATATAGGACACCACATTTTTCCTCCAAAAGACTCAGTTGTGGTGGAAAAACGAGTTGCTCATGTAACAGTATACTCTGAATGACACTTGGAGATTACAGTGATGTTTGTGTGCAACATTTAAAGACTTGTGTCTGTTGTCCTATCAGTCAGTTCAACCATTTAGTGTCCTTTCAGAACCATCCATCTTGATAGGGCGCTCTATTTAGATATGGGACCATGGGGTGTCTTCCATACTGTTACCGTCAACTGTCAAGTGTTTGATTCACACTGTTAACTGTTGACCATGCTTACAACACTGAAAAGAATTAGATTAACTATAACAAGAGGCACTGTTTTTTCCAGTTGAAATTGGACGCTCACTAGACCAACAAATGTTCCCAACATGCAATTTTAGATCCTTTTCAGGCTTATACAACAAATACTACATCCTCTCACAGGAGACCATAGGTTTCCAAATCGGCTAATGAGGCGTCTTGGTGCTTGATGTGGAAAAAAGTCTTTAACAGATCATGGATGTATCCTGCCAAATAGCTAGTTTGTGTTTCAAGTGTGGGAAAGAAAAAGACCACCGGCATGATAGCACCGCTTCTTCCAGACTCTCTCTCTCTCTCACACACACACACACACACACACACACACACACACACACACACACACACACACACACACACACACACACACACACACACACACACACACACACACACACACACACACACACACACACACACACACACACACACACACACACACACACACACACACACACACACACACGCACGCACGCACACACACACACACACACACACGCACGTACACACACACACACACACACGCGCACGCACGCGCACACACGCACGCACGCACGCACGCACACACACACACACACACACACACACACACACACACACACACACACACGCACGCACGCACGCACACACACACACACACACATGCATTCACACACACACATTTGCAAGAGTGTGACCTTTTTCACAGGCGTAGATAGTAAGCTGTTACAAAAACCAAACAATCTGTCAGGGATAAGATAAAACCAGAACAGCTGATTCACAGACACAAGAAGCTTGGTAATCCTGCGCCCTGGGTTATCCTGCAATGCCCTATACCCTCAGCTTTACAACAACTTGCATTTTAACTCCACAACACACAAAAATAACATCTTTGATCAGCTTCGATCAGCCTCTAAATAATACATTCACATATGCCCAGTTTCTTTTTACCATTTCTACCAGAGTTGTAACTGTCCTCTCTGCTTGACTTTCTGTCATTCCTCAACTCACTTTACACCTCAATACTACTCAAACCCACTCTGCCTTGGTCTGGTGAGTGCTGTTGCTGACTAGCCCAGAAGCCTAAAGACCTAGGGCACATATCAGAGAAAAAACTCAGAAAAAAAGAAGGAACATGAACTGGTATGGATTTGAGAAAAACAACTGGTGAGATATTGAGTGTTTGTCTCCTCGAGGGTCTGCCTCTATCAAGGTGATTCATCGCAGAGGGCCTGACTAACTGTGCGGAGCGTGATGGAAGCCCATCTCAGGTGATGGTTTTATTGATGGCATCAAGTCACACATCGGCCTCTGCGGAGGTGCTACGCTGGCTGCTTAGCCTGCGTGGCGGGAGAGAGAGATGGGGAAAGGGCAAAGGGGGTGGTGGGGGGTTACGGTGGTAAACTGGCACACAAAGAGGCCACAGTGTCTCTCGAAGAACAACATGCAGACATCTGCATTTAGGGGGATCAATACCTTGCCACAAACAACTCACAAAATCCCTGGAGGGACGTATTTATTGATTTGGTGTTAATGGAAGAAGCCGATTTCTCTGATATGCTCCATTCAAGTCAGCTCCTTTTATTTTTCCTAAGCAACATTTTAGTAATCCCATAAGAGCCTCAATCATTCATGCCACCTTGTAATGTAATAGTTACACTGTTAACAGTTTAGAGATGATATCATTGACTTTTTGGGATGTAGAAAATGTAGCCACCAAAATAGATTCATCATTTTCATAAGTCTGGTTTCGGCACGCATGATAAGTCACCTTACTGTCCCAAAATGTGATGGCCCCATACTGTTGCTTCTAGACATATTGACCTGCTATGCTGGCACACAGTCTCTGAAGGCACAGAGGGTCATGCACGGCTGTTGCCTCGCTGCCCTCGGGTTCAGTTACTCTGTAGGCATGGTATTGATCCCCCAGCAGTAACATAGCTCCCTGTCGAGTATTCCTACAGAGCCATGGCTGTGGTCACGGATGAGGTATCCTATAGGTGGTTGGAAATATGTAGCAAGGGCGTGGTTCGCTCTTGTCACAATACAACTCTATCAACAGCTCTGCATGACCTGATTATTTACGCCCTCTGTGTCATGCTGGTATTGGATTAGGTGTGATCATTGTTCACGCGACCTTGTTTAACCAAGAACTTCAATCAATTTGAACATTTACAATGTGACCATTTACATCTGTCAGGTCTAAAGTAGAAGATACTGCAACAATTACGGGATTACAGTTGTATTTTATTTCATTTTAAATAAATTGAAACAATAATAGAGGGTCTTAGGTAACTTTTGTTTACTTGTTTATCTTTTTTCTATTCTCCTTCGGAAGCTGGTAATCTTCTTGGGGTCCACAGGAGGGAAATTATGCATTGCATTAAACACTAGGCAGATTTGGCCAGTTAAAATTAATTAAACACAAGATAATTCAATTTTATCACAAATAACATCTATCTTTTGCACTATTGGTAATTGCTGAGATATGGAAAAACATCAACATTGCATTGCAAACTATTTCAAGTAATTTTAAAGATTGAATCATTTAATAGCTCTGTCAGAAGACTGTCATTTTATGGATCTCCAAATGACTTTTTAATGTGTTCTATTTGCTCTGTTTTGCATTAGCTAAAGACATACAACACATTCCTCCCAGGAAAAAAGCAGATAGAGATGTTTAGATTGAAACAGTCCAGCATGCTCAAGATCTCAAAGGACTGTCGTGTCTAAATGTCTTCCAGATGAGGTAAACTACTACCCAGGTGCATGAGAGAGAGGGTTGTTTTCTACTCGTCAGTGCTTACAGTCTGTACCTGTAATTCCTACAGACTGAGAGAGAAATGAACGGAGCATACAGCCAACGGTGCCTTATCAGCTCTAATGATGAGACAGCTGGAGGCCATTTACCAGCTGGGCCGAGCTTTGACATTAAAACACTTATGGTCTACCCTTCCCGGCTTACCCATGACAAAGATGGATGGAGACTTCTGCAAAGTTACCAATCATTCAAATCTGATATGATGGATTCACTGAGAAAAAGCAATAGTTTAACTCGCTCTTGGTTATCGTCCATGAGGAGCTAAAGTTGAGAGAAGCCTTCTGGTTAAAAATGGTCTGTCATTGCGGGACAGTGAATCCTTTTTGTTTGATGAATACATACTGTTAAATCCTGATTAATGCATGCTTTGATTAAAAAGCGTCTCCACCATGTCACTGTGTAATTGATGAATAGATGTGTGTTCTTTGCACTAAACTGGATAGCGCAGTTGGTAAAAATCAATATTTCACCCAACTGAACTGACTTTAGGGATAAGTAAAGCCGCACATTCATACTTTACCTGTCAGAGAAAGATCTCTCTTCGGTAACTGTAAATCGATTTGGCCCAGAATCACACAGGGTATTTCTCAATATTCTTTATTTAATAAAAACTATATTTCTCATCTGTTTCTTGTCAGACAACGGTGCATTGATACTTTTTCCCCTTCTCCGTCCTTTATACCTCCATTTCAATCTACTTTCTTGTGTTAGTGTCAAAACTCTTCCATGTGTTTGGTTTGTTAATCATTCACTTATAAAAGAAAACTTAAACTTTTATTGTACATATTGGCAAGAACTCTAGGACTCCCATAGAGGAATAAGTGCCTCTAGTATGTATTTGGATAGCAGTTCAGTCAGGAAATAGCGTGGATAGAACCAGACATCATTCCCTTTCGTTCGCAGGCAGGTTCTCTGCTGCTTCAACCAACACAATCACTAACCTTTATGCAGATACAAAATGACATCAGCAATATAAAAATGATCCTCTGGTTATTTTTAGCAACTTTTGAAACTGTTCCCGACTGCTTTGATTAATAAAGACATAATAGGACCCGGTCTCAGACTGAATTGCATGTTGAGACCGAGGCTTTAAGGGAGCCAATCTGAACGCCAATGGTGTCATTATTCTTTTACCATGATATTGTGCAATCAACATTTAACTTATAATTAGCAAATGATCTTAGCTATTGCTACCTAAACATCTAAAGACGTGTCATCAAAATCACACATAACCTGGAGAAGGCCAGGTTTCAGGTAAGGCATACAGGGTATCATCAGCATAAAGACAGATATTTCAATATTCGGGTAAACAACGGGTTAATATATGACCTACTACATTTTAATAGAAATATATTCAGATCTAGTAAAGCTGTCCAAAAATATTGTTTATATATTTATATATATCAACAAATAGCAGGGGGCCTGATATTGACCCTGTGGCAAGAAAAGTATGTCGTTTTTAGCTAACCCATTTCTTTAGGATTTTGGACTGAAAGGACATCTTTGATATAGGCAGATATTAGTTTAATTCTACAAAATCGCACAGCAAGAAGTTCCAGTTGAAATGGTTTCCTGCTACTGTAAAGACATTGCTTCACTGTTTGCACACTGCTTCCTAGCTCTGAGATACTCCCTGGTTCTCCCCCTATCAACACTGCACCATCCTCGTCTGCCTTTCTCGGAGGTCGTTCCTTGCCCTCCCCCTTCTCCTCCCACTCTCTCTCCAGGACTGTGGCCAGGAGTGGTGCTGAAAGACTGAATGTAGGGAGATGGAAAGGTCTGTGCTCCCATTTCAGCGCTCCCATCCCAGGACTTGTCTCGGCCGGCTGAGGAGGCAAAAAAAAAAACGTCCGCCATGCACAGATACAGATTCCACATCACGATGATGCATGTCTCCGTTGATATGCTGGACGTCTTTACATGAACCAGAAAATGTGTTATCTGATGGAGGTCTCTCCTAATTCCAGACTGACCCCCACTGCCATCTCAGCTGAAGCCTCAGGTCAGGCATCAAACATTTGCCCTGGAAATCTGCCAGGAAAAGTGTGCTAGACTTTATTTTATCTGCGAGAAAGAGCAATATTTGCATTTTCCTCCTTATGCGGATGGCAGATGCTCTGTCGATTGAGGCCCTCTTTATTAGAATTGCATTGAGAAGAACAACACTGTTTCTTTTAGGAGAACTCACAACAATGTCCCCTTCTATGTTTAGATTTGAAAGCTAATACAGCTCCCTGACATTGATGTGTTAGCCTGTCCAACGTTGTTTTAAAGTTTCTACTGAGTGACCAAGCAGTTTTACTTTTCAAACACATGTTTGTGACTCCTGCACAAGATGCATTTGATTCTCTGAAAACCCCCCTTTGTTCGCAACGCTCATCCATCTGTTGTTGGATGTTTCAGTACATCTTAATAAAGTAATCCCCTCCCTCGTTTTTCTACCCTTAGGAATGCTCTTGTTCTTGCACTCTTCTCCTTTGTCATGTGGGGCACCCAGACTATGATTTGTTTAGGTTTCAGATTTAAGGTTGACTGGGGCCATGACTCATCATTACTCTAAGATGACTTGTTTTAATTTTCTTTCTGCTGAAGTAACAAAAAGACGTAGGGTGAACTGGAAGGATTTCAGTGCTGTTCCAATGTGCGTACTCTTATAACATATTATAATAAACACTTCTCCTACTATTGTTCCTACATTTCATCTTATTCAATCAGTTAGCAGATAAAAACGTTTCATCCTATCTAACCCTATCAGCACAGGTATGGCAAATATATACATTCATAATCCAAATAAACCTGCAGTGCTCCAGCGAGAAGTTTAATTCATCATCCAGGCTTTCCATTCATTAGACATTCATTTGTTTTCCTTCTGACATATCACAAGACTTTCAACCACTGACCATGATAACTGAAGCAGTGGCCAAAGGTTCCAGCACCTCCCTTTGAAACGCTGACCCGTTCTTTAAATGTTTAAAGAGCCTATTGCATCATCGTTCCTCGCCCACACATGCATGTTTGGGTGAATCAGGGGATATATGGGGGTGGGTGTTGTGATACATCATGTGTTTAAGCAGTAGGGAGGCCCGGGTTGTGCGGGGTTAATGACCGGCCCTCTCTGTGGGCTGTGCCGGCTCTTGGAGAGGATAAGACTGGCGGTACAGGGGCATCTGGAGCGCAAGGGTCACATCGCTCACATCAAAGGAGGTTGGGAGTCTAGGTCACTGTGTTTGGCCATGGGGTGGTGGGGAGAGTGTAGGGGAGGTTGGAGGGATTGGGAACAGGATCATGGGGAGTAAAAAAGATGAAGATGGAAAGGGGATGGGTCGAGACAGGGAAAGACAGAAGAGAAACTAGGAAATTGTGAGGTTCAAGGGATGGGGTGAAGGAAAAAACAGTGCTTTTTCTAATTCAATCAATAGAATATATATCAATAAAGATGTCCATAAGGGACGAGTAACAGGAGCTTAAAGGGTATGATACTGTTTCTAAAACATGACATGCCGTTTCGATTAATGATGTTGTAAGCATGGTAAATTATAGGGTGACATTTCCCTGTAAAACCAAATTAATTGTTGTTAGGGAGGTTTTCTTACTGGGGTGAATTTTTGTTTTGTTTTGTTACACCATATACTTTAATTTAACCCTCAAACTGCACAAGAGAAAAAGTTTACAAAAAATGACCTGAGTTGTGATATCCAACACTTCACTATACTCGCATCGTAATAAGAAAAACCACAGCAAAATAGGGATACAGTTTGGCTTTAATGAGCTGAAAGACACTGATAGGATTGAGTACAATTATGTGTTTGATAATAAATTGTTCAATTTACAACTTTTCATACTGCTGTTGTCAGCCTGCTGGCTATGCTAGCCCCTGCAGTTCATGGTGTCTGTCCATACAAGCCTGAAGTACATTTCAACCGTCACAATCTGGTTTGACTGCACTCTAGAAGAAAGATAATTGGTTGTTGGTAAATCATTTTATGGTAGCATGTTGCACCACTGAAGTTGATCAGTAAATGTAGGAACACATCTTTAGCTTTCTACATTTTCACATAGAACTATCAGTAGCTCTCATAAGAGAAGGTGCTCTCCTCACTGGTGACTGAAAGCACCCCTGTCCACTCTGTGTGGTGACACAGCACGTTGCTTTCTTGTTAAATCCGCATTAAAGACCACGGACGCCACAGAAACAGTCATAATGAGATAACTATCACATCTACTGTAGTTGGCTACTCAGCTATTGGCCTAATAAACAGTGGCTGGTTGAGTAAAAGAGCAACCAACTGTTTCTAGACAGCAGACATTTAATCCCTTGGATTATCTACAGCGTAAAGGGATGCTGGGAGCCATGCAGTGTAATTACTTTATCTGATGCTATCGTCTTGTCCTGCGGAGTCCGTGTCTCATGTTTGGTTTACAGACACAAATTACGGTAAATGCCCTGCAAACTCAAACTGTTTTTTTTTGGGAAGGACAAGCAGAATTCAGCGTAAACAGACAAATGAACGCCACTTTAATTTTTTTTTAATTTATTGCAGGTATTCTGTTATGTACATTTGTATTTACAATGTTATCCATGTGTTTCAATCTTATATTGACAGCTGTATAGTAATCTCCTGACTTCTATTTAAGTATGATTAGAAAATCCTATAAACAATCATAAAAAACAGGCTTAAAAAAAGAAAGTGGACCATCTATCTTTGATATATTCAGGAGCAAGCTGATTGACATAGTTGAAAAATAAACACTATCAATAAATAGTATTCTTTCAACTATATGCAATAAAACATCTGCCTTTTTCCACATGTAAAACATACCTCTAACATACACTCATTTGTTTGGTGAGACTGCCCATTGCTTCATAATGTGTATCAAATACATGTTTGCATTTTCAAATTGACATTCTGTGTGGCACATAATGAATTAGTTTGATTGTCAGAGTGCCATTTTGGGGATGATTACAATTATTTTAGAGCACACACAATCAAAGCATGGTACGAAATGAAACAAACAATTGGAACATGGTTGTTATGTCATAAAGAGAGATCGATATTTATATTATTTTACAAGCAATTTTTTTTTTTATGTAATACTGCAAATATGTCAGTTGTCAATTGAGTGTTTTATCAAATAAAATATATATATTTTTGAAACTCAGAACAGATTTTCTTGAAAAGGTCAAAGATAATTGCATGGATTAACCACAGAGATCATACAAACAAAGTTGAAACCACATGTGTTGCTTGTGATTGCAACATATTCATTTGAATGTGTTGCATTAGTCAAATCATTGCCGGTAATAAAAACCCCATGTCTTTTTTTATTTTTGTTGACTATTTGTTGAGTGCAATAATTTTTTTGTAGATTCGAACAATGGCTGTAAGAAAATACCAGTAGTGTCATTTTTCCATATTACTTTTGATGACACAATGTCATAAGCCTGTACTCTACGAATTATTACTTATGTTAGATGTTCCCCATTTCAATAAATTCTCGCTATACTATAATGCAAAGTACCAAAAGCTCTAAAAAAAACTGATATGATGTTCGGCAGCTGAAACAGAGAATTTATAGTGGCAGTAAAAAACATCTTGACCCAAACTGAAAGACATTCCCATTCAACTAAATGGCAACCACATTCCAATTGCTAATCTTTATGTAGCGGTGATTAAATAATTACAACAATTAATGATTTGTTGGCCACTTGAGGACAGAAGAACACCACAACAAGGTGACAAACCCACAGCTCTGACACATTACCACCTTATAAAGTCTACTGCGATAGCAACCAATTGCCTTGTTTCACATCCAGAAGACGCAGAGAAACTCCTTTTAATCTAGTGTTTCTGGACATATGATGAGTCTAAAGTCAAATGTCCTTCCATTTTGGAGGAACAAGACAATATCTGCTGCAACATTTTTGTGTACTTGTTGAAATGTACACATCCAAAAGTAATATGTACGTATCAATCTCAAATCAACCAAAAACTATTTTTTTAAATTGGCGTTATGGTATTAGTAATATACCTGGAGGTTAATAGGAGTTGCTGTAGGCAGGTCATGTTACAATGTGAAAAAATACATTTTTTATCACGATTTCAGATAGCTAATTTAGTTGTGGATACGATGACAAAAACTGGAAAACTAAGGTCCAGGTTAAAAATCCAGATCTATTCTTTAATGTGACATTGGTGTGCTTCATCTTATAGCTCATTAGTGCTTGGTTATAAACGTGCTTGTGGCCAGTTTAAACATTAAGAAAGGGTATCTGCACAACATTTCTGAATAAACTATTTAATGGAAGTGCTGTCTTACTTGTGATTTTTATGGTCATGTGTCTCATAACGGCATTCACGCCAAATTCTTGATGTTCATGTAAATGTACCCAGCAACAGGACATATTTAAGAGCAAGCAAACCCAACAAAGAGCCACAACAACAACTCCCATCTGATTTTTCATTTTTAAACTACAAAGTAAATTGTTAAACTTAAAAGAAAATGAGAACTCTGGATAATGTGGCAGGAGACAAATATCCTTTTTTCCCTTCTTTCTATTTTTTTACACACTTTTGGAACATGAATACAAAACAAGAGTCTTGTACATCCAAGAAACAACACAGCTAATGAACACCGTGAAACGGGGACCTCTGGCTTTGCATCTGAAGCAGTTTTATTCTTCTGATCAGTGTTTGATTCCCACGGTGTTCACTTTCTCTGCACTTGCGCAGTTATGTTCTGGTCCAGCTCCTCTTTGTTCATGTTCATGATATTTGTTCATAAGTGCAGATTCTGTCACAACAACATAAGTGATAAGATGCTTGCTTTCCTACTTCAACACCATCTCACCAATATCCATTGTCGTCAGTGAACCAACACTGATCTAATTAAGATGATCAGCAACAAATCCTCTAAAAATATAAATATACCTTCATCTAAACCGTGCCTTATTTTGGTCCTTCTTAGTTTCTTTTCCTTTGTAATATTGATATCTAAGTGTGTATAAAAGCTCTTTTAGCTGTTCTCATTCCACTCTGGCATGATGCTGACACTGTGCACAGTGTGGTACTGGTGTGGTGATAGTGTACGTGGTATGCCGTGTGTGTAGAGGTACTCGTTTCCCTGTAGGCCCGCTGCTGGAGACTGGATCCCAGCCCCAGGACTGCACTGGCGGCCCAGAGTCTGGTGGGTCATGGAGCTCTGGTACATGGCAGGGTGGTGGCCATCGCCCAGCTGCGGAGAGGCGTGGCCCCCTACCCCGCCAAGTCTGGACACCAGAGACCCTGAGGTGAAGTGGGCGGAGAAGTGCTGGTAGGGCAGCCGGTCCATTGGCTGCATGGTGGTGACAGAGCAGCTCCCATAGGGTGAAACGCTGGCCCATGTGTTGCAGCTGATGTCCTCCAAACTAGGAACTGGCTCAGCCCCCTGTGAGGCGCTGGCGTACATACAGGCCTGCCGCTGGCTAGACTCGCTGCGGTAGGGCCCGCCCGCCAGGCCGAGGCCCTGGGGGTAGCCAACGGGACGGTAGTAATGGTCCTCCTCACTGGACGAGCTCTCCGGATAGGCCTTCTTATAGCTGTGCTCACCTGAGTGGCAGTCATCCTCCACTGCAGGAAGAATGACAGAGTTAAGGACAGTGTTACTCAAGAGTTATCATTACGTTTACAAATCTGAGGTCAATCCATGTCAAACACATTTCTGGAATTATGCAAACTCAATCTCAAATTCCCATCAACTAACACCAAACAAACTATCACTTTCCCCTAATCCGCATGATTATGCAAATAAACAATTTCAAATAAACATTTACTTGTTTATTAACATACAAAGTTTGAGATCAGGCATGTTTATTCTGTCATAAAATAAATAAATAAATACACATTTTGTTTAACTTTGTAGAAAAACTGGGAAAGTGGCCATAATCTACATCACAAAATATCTATATATAGATGCTCTTACTTTCTCACTGATGATATGGGTTGAATTTACAGAACTATTTTTCTTTTACGCATCGGAGTTTTTACCCAATAAAAAAAGGGTGCAACTGCTGCAATAGAACTTGTTAAGATAAATTAACACAGATACTGACTGCAGTAAAGATGTGTTTTGCTGTCTCCTACCTTTCCTCTTGATACAGTGGTACTCCGGGCCGTGCTCATGAGGCAGAGGGTAGGAGCCTGACTGAGGCAGCAGGTCCTGTGAGGTGCTCGTCACCCCGCTCTCACACTGGGAGTACTGGGAGCTCAGGGTGCTCGGGGTGGCCAGGCCCTGGACCTCCCCGCTGAACGGGCTCTGGCTGGAGCCCACCCTCTGACGCACTGCACTGCGTGGCACTACTGGATACTCCTTGGTACTAAGTGCAAAAAAACACACACCAATACAATTGTTAGTTGGGTGGAACCCCGAAAGCATTGCAAAAGTGTATTTAAAACAAATAAACAATATGAATTAGATGTATTGTAATATCTTCTCTCAAAGCCAATAAACAACATTCACCATCTGTGAATCACACCAATTAGGACACACACAGAGGGCTCCTCCAGGGAAACCCTTCCCAGTAAAAATCCCCAGCATGTATTCACTCCTATTAATCCACAGGATCCGTCAATAGATTATTTTGCGACATTGGCTCTTTGATTTCAGGAATCTTCTCAGTTGAAACAGTGACCAGGTTTTGCAATAAGCTCTCCCTTCAACATTGTAACTCAGAGCAGACGTGCATGGTTTACTGTACTCAGCAGGATTGGACACGGGCAGCTTTGATTGATGGTGTGGTTTGGACTCTCACCCATGCTCTGCACATTTTCAAGTTTTGATAGGTGAAATGCATTTCACTCAAAATGTTGGAGTACATTATGACACGCACCTACTTCCAGTTACTTAATATTTGTTTGATATTTTCAAGTGAGACACTTCTTAAAAAGCACAGGATTCTGTCCAGGTATTTTCTCTAAAGCAAGAACAATTACATTAATCTGAAACGCTTAATTCAAAAAGGACTCTATTCTGTTGCTCTGGTCTCTGATTTCAAGTTATACATTTAAATACAGAAATGTATATCAGCTGCCCAAAGAATGGGGGTGTTTGGTGCGTGGACCGTGATGTTCAAAAGCAGATATTCTCCTTTGAAAATGTGTTTTGCATGCATGCTCCATCCATCATCTGGACTGAATAATAGAGAGAGAGAGAGCTGTGTGGTTGAGTATTGCCTTGGCAGTTACACACACACACACACACACACACACACACACACACACACACACACACACACACACACACACACACACACACACACACACACACGCACGCACGCACGCACGCACGCGCGCGCACGCACGCACACACACACACACACACACACACACACACACACACACACACACACACACACACACACACACACACACACACACACACACACACACACACACACACACACACACACACGGAGCATCCTGGTAGAAAGAGCAGTGTGGAAGGGAGATGTTGCATTCGTGTGTCAGAGGTTCTGCCAGATCAGCCATAAAAGTCTTGAGCATGAAAACTGGCCGAGGGTCAAGAGCTACACTTACATCACTGAAAATAACACCCATAACTAGCTTGCATTTGGGTGATTGAAGGATAACTTTAAAGTGGGGCTTGTAAAGTGACAGCGTGACGAGGATGTCAGTGATCCCAGCAACATCTATCTTCTCATTTGACATCATTACGTTTGGCTCAATGTATTCATGAGCCCAGAATCAATAAAAGAAATACAACTTTTTCAATAGCTACCTTTGCATCCTGGACAACCGGTGCAGCTCCATGTCATCACTTCCACGAAAGCCTTTTGCAAACGGGTTGTTCTCTATCTTCAGCTGGGTTATCTAAAACAGCCAAAAAAACATTTAATTAGTAACATATTATTCAATTAAAGGAATGTGTGTTCTTGTATTTAAAAACTTTATATGGGCCCAAATTAAAACCAACACACACATTCTTGAAAATGTTTTAACCTATAAATATGTGGAGAAAATTGCAAAATGTCTTCGTTAGCTTGAGGCTGATGATGACAGTATTACAACATGTTTCTGTGGAGCCGAGTTTTGAACTGTTTTTGGATGCATCCACCGCTCATAAGTTAACCAAGAAAAAGAAAATAATAGATCACATTTAAAGAAACCTAAGATGCTTTTAGGGATATCCCTCTTGTGAGCATTGGTTTCTGGCAGGTAACTAGTTTGCAGCTCTCGTGTGCTTCCAGCTTTCTGACAAGACTGGAGGTTTGTCTGCACACAGGCTGACACTCTCACCAAACCTCGTAAAATCTCTCGTGTGACACTCAGCTTCTTGTTATTGCATGCAGCCTGGCAGAGCATTTATATTGTTTCATCTTTTTAAAGATAGAGATCTAAAAAAAAGAGTGCTTTTGCATTTTTTCCCTCTGTGGTATTCCAATAAGAACTACAAGACAGATAATTACTCATTTCAAAGTTATACAGAGTTCAGCTTACTGAAGAGAAAACAAATGGATTTTGCAAAAACACACTCTGGTTCTGGAAATAATCAAAGACCAACAAAATATGAATTCTTTAAAAAATATTTTGGTAGTCACTAAAGACAATTGGGTGAAATTCAAACTTCAAAGAGTGCACCGTTTTACAAGACTGTCCAAAACATACAAACATATTTCCAGATGCTTTTGGCTATTTAAGCATATAGAATTTCTTTACTTAAAATAAAAATATATTGAATTTAAAGTAAATATAAGCTATGGAGTTATTAGCTACACATTTTTCTCTTTTTATTCTTAAGGAAAAAATATTTCAGAAAACCCATTTGGGACCTTTTTTTTAACAGCAGTGACAGGAAATACTTGAAACCAGACACTTTGAGGATTTTCATTAGCTGAGATTCTAACAGGTGAATTGGACACATGCAGCACATATTGCTCCGGCAGATGTTAGACTGTTTGATTAAAGTGCTTGCAAATCAGAAATTCTTGTTTTCCTGCAGGTCTGGAAAGCCCCAATAATTAGCCAAGGGTTACGATCTCAGCCCCCAATAACATGTTTGAAAATAATGAATGGCTTCTACAGCATGTCGGTCATTTGGGCTTCCTGTTCCCAGAAGCGCGGAGACCTGCGATTGGCTGCGGGGACATTACGAGCTTTCGCCCCTCTCTCCCATATTCCCCAAACTAGAACATATCGGCCTATATGGTAAATGATGTTAAACAGACGCTGTTTACACACATCTGTATTCCCAAGATGTTTCCACGCAGAAATCCAGCAGAGTAAATATTGAGTTTTATTTCTGCGTTTTCCCCTTCAAGTCGTACATAAAGTGACGAACAACAGTTGTCTGGCCTCAAAAATGTATTTAGTTATTACTACATTTTGATTTGCTTTAAATTAAAAATAATACAAAGACAACGATATATGTTCAGCTTTTACACACCCATGCAAACAATGATAGCGTCACATTAATATATTTATTATAAATGTTAATGCTATAATTCATGCAATTAGTTATTAACATATGTATTTAATGTTACTGGAATGTAAACTGGCCAAAACTTCAACGGAAAAAATAAAGAAAACATATTTGAAACTATTCTAAATGTCATAATTTATATTATATATAATTAATCATTCAATACAAATGTATTTTTACGAAAACTTTTTCTCATGCCTTATAATTCATACATCTGTTGTGTTTTAGCATATTTTCATCCGTTTAAAATCAACATTTCTGTTTATTTAGAATACACTTTCTTTTGTAAATGTTATGCATTTGCCACAAACGTGCAAAGGTCATTTTTAAATAGAATACATCGATAATAACTAAAGATCATTTAGTAATTTGGTTATTAAGTTTATGAACGCGATTTATTACCCTGACTTAAAACAACCAATTCACATTTTAATGTTCAGAAAAAGTTTTGCAAACGAGCATGGTTTCATTATACATTATTATTTATTTGGATTACCTTAAAAATACTTGAACTGATTTGAAGAATCATTATAATAATGATTGGTTGTTGCAGTTCCTCTTGTTATTGGGTTTTATAAGGTCGCCTACTGGGGTTTATCCGGTTTATCTGCGGCTTGTCTCGCTCTACAAAGCGCTGCAGGCCTGGAACCTGGAACAAGTCTCTTGAGGTCAGACGTCGTCTAGTCGGGTATCTGAGCTTTTCTCTCGTCTGTCAGTGACTCTATGTGATATCAGAGGTTTTCAGCTGACAGTGAAAAGGCTTTACTTTAACGTCTGAACAGCGCCTTTCATTTTCTCTCCTGCTATCAGCAGATCCAGTTTACCGACAGATTCAACTCAAAACAAGCAGGATTCAATTACTTGCATGTGTGAAATGTTATTTTTTCAATTTAGTAATTTATATATTTTTTCTTTAAAGAATTAAGACATTTGTATACTTGTAGCCTATTTCTGCAGCGTTGTTTGCCATGTTTAAAACATTGTTAAAATTAAATCGCGTTATAAAATACAGCTCGATTTTAAAGTTGATATTTACAATGTCAAAGACTTCAATACAAACGTAAAAGAGAATATAAATGAGCACGTGCAGGACTCACCTTATGGTTCTGATAGGACGTCACCGCGATGAAGGCTGTCTCCGGGAAGACGTGAGTGCAGAAGGCCGTGTTTTTGGAACCAAAGCCGTTATTTTCATCCGCCTTCACTATGTGGATCCTCGGCTGATACTTATGCATCGAATTTAGTATGATCTAATAAAAAGAAAAAAGTACAGCCAAGCGTTAGATACTACATTTCATAATAGCAAATGTCAGAAGATAGTCTAACATTGGATTTGGAGCTGCTTGAGGGGTAACGTTTTTGAGGAGTTTGTCATCCAATAAAACCACTTGCCCCCAACTCCCTTTTTTGGCATGTATCAAAACCTCAATTTTGTTGCTTTGATGTTAGCTGTTATTATTGCTCATGTGTTGCTATGTTTTCTACATTTGCTAATACAAAGCCTATAAACCAAGAATGCTCTCCATTTTGCAATACATTTCAGTTTCTGCAATTAATTATTATAACACTTATTGTAAGTCGCTTTGGATAAAAGCGTCAGCTAAATGCAATGTAATGTAATGTAATAACACATACAATATGAAAGGTAAAGGATATTGGATTAGTATATTGACTAATGCCCAATTTGAACAGTTTTATTGGCATCATTTTTACCTGAATTTATACATCTGAGAGGGGGGGGGGGGGGAGAAAGAAGGTTTGGCAGCAACTTCTGTTAAAACAACATACTTCATTAATCTCACAGATTTCTAACAAATCAGATTAAGATTAGGGTTTTTTATCAAACCTACATACATGTACTTTTTGTCTTTCTTTTGATTTAAAAGGTCAGACAAAACATTTTGTAGTGCTCTACAAAATGTAAATAACGTTTTATTGCTTTCATAAATATTTCAAATAAAATGTGGCTCCATGCAATCTCATTTTATTTGGGTTTATGTAACCCTTTCTTCTGACCCTCTTTCTACCAGCCACCCACACAACAATGTAACTCCAAACTCAGTATGTTTATAGTTATTCCAAACATATTCCAACTATTACATTTTGGGAGAAAAGGAGCATTCCCAAGAGAGTGATAGGTCGACATAAGCATGTCCTCTCTCTTGATCTGACCAACCTAGTTCATGCTAAGTGATGACTGCTACCCATGGCTAGCTTGGCGACATTAAGACGCCGCCCAGCTGAACTTGAGCCTTGAACCTCTCTTTTGAGGCCTTCTCATCCGTGGATCTTAAGTTTAATTGTTTTGACGGTCATGGACCTTAGGGAAAAGTAATGTATTTTATTATCATCATCAGATCTACTTACATTTACAAATTGAAAAAAAGGGCTTTTTTTTCTCCCCCTCCTCTTAACTCCTCTTCTTTTCTTTACACCCATCTACCCCCTCCTTTCTGTCCCATAGGCAGTCCTCTTATCTGTTATCTTAAAGGTTGTTTTTGTACCTGCCTTTCACTGCCAGCATGAGAGAAGACAAGGGATTGCCCTGACCTCCACCTGTGGGGGCTTCCCATAGTATTAAACAGATACAACCCGAGTCCTTTCTCAGAGCCAAGTGAACCGTAGAGGCTTACATAGACAAACAACAGTCACGCATTATCAATGTCCAGCTGAACGTGATCTCATTTCATGGTGCAATAGTTTTTTGCAAAGGACAGTGAAAAGGCTTCAACTGCCTGCCATTCACCTTTAGGATGCAAGATGATTTAATGGGAGTTAGTGACCCTATCAGCTGTCACTTTGGTTACATAAGAAGAGTGGATGACTTGCAGGTGGAAACTCAGCATTTGCAAGATGTACCATCAATATAACTATTTGCAGTAAAGGGGGTTTAGGGCTGCCTACTTTGAGCAGAAATGAGAATAGTTTAACCAAAACCAAGTCTGTGATAGCTCTGTTTTGATTTCCTAATTTAAGTGGGGGATAATATTGGTTCCTGTGTTGTGAAGACATGTCATAATGCAAATATCCTCATGTCCAAGCTATAAAGCAGCACTACCACTCAGTTTGGATTTGTGAAAGAAGCTTTAACGCTTACTTTAAAAGCTTTTCCAAACCATTTGAACACGGTGCAAAGAAAATGTAGGTTAAACAAAATATTTTCCCATGCATGCATTCATTAAGGGCTTACATGAGGTCTGCAGAGATGCATCATGGGTCGGACAAGCCACAACAACAATCCCATCTTTGCAAACATGTCATTCGCCTGACTAAACAGATTTGGGAGCTAAAAAATGTCTGCCGCTGAGAGACATTAGAAGTTGCATGGAAATATCTAAATACACACTTTTAACCATGGAACATGGTCCACTGATTGTGGGTTCCCAAAGTCCAGTATGTTAGTAAGGGGGGGTTGGGGGGGACCACCCACTGGGGCCCCATCGCACGCCTCGTCTCCCCGGCCCAGCCGCTGCCCTGCCTTGGTCCCTGTACACCCCCCCCCCCCCAGCCTCTGGATGATAGTATTTAATGATAGTGAGGGATCACTTTGGGTCTCGAGCCATGGCCCTTTGCTTTCAAGTCCCACCACATCAGAGAGTTTCCCCGAGCCTCGGGATCAGCAGGCTTTGTACACCATCATTTATTGCTCATCGCACACTGCCATTCAAATATAAACAGTGCAATCCTCACACTCCACCCTCCTGGCCAAAACATGTGTGGGAAGACAGGGAGACGAGTGCAGGAGCGAATTGAGGGGGAGATGAATAACACTGAGAAATATTCCAGGAGTTGAGAGAGAGATCAAAGAAGAAAACTGCAGCTTGGAATGAGGCCGGAGACAAAAACAAATTATTTGTAGGAATTCACTTAGAGGAGAAAAAGTAGTGTGGTGGTTTAGGACATTTCCAAAGATACTACAATGTAAATATAACTAATTACAAGCAAAAGTGCTGCATTTAAAGTTTGACTTGAGTGACAGTACAGAAGTATCAACAGCAAATGAGGTTACGTATTACAAATACAAGTACTACTTATGTAGAATGGCTCATTTCAGCTTTTGATTGTATAAAATGTATAACTAAAGTAAATTCATTATTCAGTAAGCAGCACCTTAATGTTGCAGATGGAAGCTCATTTCAACAACTTTATAATGCTTAACTACACTGGAGTTGTATGAATAATGTATTGCATTATGGTTGGTTAATGTCTAATTGGTTGGTAATGAAATATCATGTTGTAAAAGTATAAAATGGCTTAATATGTTAACACTAAGGTAGAAAAAGCTCAGTTACTTTCCAAACACCAGTGTCTCATTAAAATGTCTAATATAATGTGAACATATATATATTAAAACATATTAACAGTGTACAGCCATTCTTTTAAAAGCTGCACAATGACACACTAGCATCTCTCCTTCAGCACAATCCTGGTCTTAAGAGAAAGCGTTTCAGGCTCATTTTAAAGATATCAGCGATATCTTCTGGTCTCATGTCTCACTGCTAGTAATTATAAATCATCCACAAGTTATTTCAACCAGCTGGACCAACAAGCCGATGGGATACATTTCTGGCCAGCCACCAGAGTTTCATTTATGAATCCCAGGGTGCTGTCTCCCAGCACAAAAGAGGGTGAGCCAGGAACCACTGCAACCAATCAAAAATGCACTTTAACCCAAAATGTACAACACTGCTCACATTCCTACCGAGCTCCAGTTTCATTTCACCAGCTGGGCTTTGGCAAGGCAGAAACCACTATACTGTAGGTGCCATGTGGATAGATAGTGGTTTGTGTGTATAGAAATACTTATGCAGTCTTATTTTAGACTTCCATCTGAGTACCTCAATCTGCGTTCAGGAGTGATGGATGGAATAAATTAAACATCACTAAATAGGACTAAATGTTTTAATGTTGCCTCTTAATGACATATTTATGGTAAGCAACAAAAAAGCACCTTTTCCCCTTTCGCTGACTCAAGCTTTGAACCGTACTCAGTTAAACACCTCTGATTGACATTAAGACTTTCAATAACTTCTAAACTTTAACTCAATTTCTTGTGTTTTTCCACATACTTTTTACCTACCTACATAAAACCAGAGAAGCTATTGATGTAACCTATGCCAGCCTCATTATTGTTTTTCCTTTGGGCCTATTAGTCAGAGAGCTAATTGTGGTACTTTTCCATTCCTACAACAAGACATCTAATTTGGCCTCAGTTAGGATTTTATGAAAACCTGACGCCAACATGTTTATGAAGTAAGTGATGTTCTTGTTTTTGGTAAGACAAGAATCACAGAAGCCTGAGGCCAGATAGTGAGCGTAGAATAATGAGGAGTTAAAGTTAGGAAATGGGTACCATACAGTCCATGCAGAGCCGGTGGGGGGGTGGGGGGGGGGGGGGGGTGCAATTGCTCCTTTCCTTTTTCTTAAAAAATAGGCCCTCTACTTATGTAAACTCACTAAATTCCAGGAGGTCTACAACTTTAATGCATCTATGGGGGTGCTATAATAAACCCTGGCAATGAAATGTGGAGGACACTGGAGCCAAATATGTTCTAATTTACCACCAACAATAGTAAAGAGTTTAAATTAAAAAGATGTTCTGTGTTGGGAATTACACATTGCAGTTTTCTCAGAAAACTATATATATTTCAATACACTCATTATAAGGGCCAGTGAAATGCATAGTGAGTAATTTACACATTTGTTATTTAAATGTAAGATTCACATTGACATGTATTCATGCATTTTTTTCAAGTCTATGTGGGTTAAAGTAACTTCTTGTTCTCCAATAGAAAAACACATTTTATTACTCTTTAAACTAAGGTTATTTAATTTAAAAATGTTATTGCAACTTAATCAATATTGTCTTTTTTTACACATTTTCTTTGGGTTTAATGTTGTTTTCAGTCAAAAGAAATTAGCAAAAAATAAATAGTTTATTTATTACTGTCACTCAACAGTTTTTGAGATAAAACCCCCCCCGAAATCTTTAGCCTTATAGTAAAAAAAGGTTTATATATATTTTTTAAGTCAAGTAAACTTTTGTCCACCGGCAAAATGCTTTACAAATACATAGCATTTTAGAATAAAGGTTTGGCAGTTAACATTTGAGAGAGCAAGCAATGAAAAGGAGAAAGTAAAAAGTAAACTCAAACTTCACAGCTTCAGTGAGTTTATAGGAGGCTGCTGCTGTCTGGAGAAGTGGAGGTGTGACTGACATCTCGGTCTGTTAAAATGTTAATGTGAATTTAACAGACAACATTCAGCCTTTATGGTGCCTAATCATGCAAATCACTGTTTTCACAAGCAGGTTGGAGGGGGAAAGTTGTACTTTTTTTCAACTTTGTTTTGCAAATCATGATCTTTAAAATCGTAATATCTGCATATTTGGCAGGCAAAGAAAACTAACAAAAGAAAATACAAGCATACAACCTAAAAACTAAACCTAAAAACTAAGTTTAAAATGTAAAACACAAACAATAATTAGAATAACTATAAAATCAATTAAAAAGTTGTAATTATTATGAAATAGTCTCAAATTGCGCTCCATAAAATATTTTTTCAGATTAAGCTCTGTGAGTCTGATTTTGCCATATTTGGGGGATTTTTAAAAGTTTTAAAATTAAAGGTGAACAGTCATCCTTCAAATCTCAGCGGTGGAAAGCAGAACTTTTGTTGTAAAAATGAATACAAAATGTACAACTTCCAGTAAAAATCCTCCTTGCTGAAGTGCCACTTTACGCACCAAGTGCAATATAATGGACGGAAAAACGCCACCATTAGCATTCAGAGACATGTGGTTAAATAATATATATGATAGGCCTGCACCTACGTGTCCGAACGGGTCCAGGTGGTTGTTGGTCAGCTTCAGCTTCTGGAAGGACACGAGCTGCCTCATCCAGTGCGCGCCCGTGGCAGGAGAGTCCGGGTGGACGTATAGCCTGCCGGGCATCGCGGGCTCTGCCTTCCCGCTCACAGACCTGAACAGCCACACACACCGTTACACATCAAGCTGACAACCATATGCCATCTATCAGCGATGCGTTAAATGTAACATGTAAATTAGACACCCTTTCACATCATTTAACCCCATGATTTCACTGTCCAAATGTCAACAATTTTGCAAAATGACATCTGAATTGAATACATTTCAAATAAAATATTACATAAAACGATTTAAAAAAGGACACATCAGTAGGACAATGCTGCTAACCCATAAGGGATAAGGACATTTACGCACATCCAATATATTTACGCACTTGCTTTAAGCGTCAGGTTGTTTACCTCAACACTTTTCATTAAGGCTCCTTCAACTAAAATAGATGTATAATTATATAATGTCCAAATACTTGGGGAAGTTGGTTTTGTATGGTCAGAGGTTAGATTAGAGCTGGTAGACATTGTTTTCCAACATCATTAGATCAAGAGGAGAATTAGTTCCAGGACATGCGTTGAACAGGTCATTATCGGCAGTATTGGCATGTGATTATCCTCTTTAAGTATCCCCTCATTGAGAGGCACTGACCCAAACAAGGCATTCCTGACCAAGGTTAGAGAGATCGACATGACACTAAACAAATAGCATGTTTATGCCCCACAGTGAAATACAGCCTTGTGGCAGTGCGGGCTGGTAGGAAAAGTCATCAACATCATTAAAAAGTACCTCGAGAAACTTTTTTTCCCTGCAGAAACGTTTCTTGGCAGGTATTAGAAAACACACAGTTCATAATTCTCAGGGAATTAATATGTTCACTTCCGATCCTCATCCATCAGGAAAACAATATAAAAGTTCCTGTTGGAATTAACTCCCCAAAACAACAACCCCCATTATTGTGAAATGACGTGCACGACTCATATAAGAAACGTTTGTTATTGCAATATTTCGTGTTATACTTTACATACCATTTATTGTCGGCGAATTTGTATCGATGGTCGTCCGCAGGAACAACATCCATCAGGAGTATATATTTAGTTTTGGGGTTTAATCCCGCGACCTTCACTTTGAAGCTGGGGAACATTCGCCTGTAAAGGAACAAATAAAATGTGTGTCGCTATGGTATTGATGTCAAAGCAGGAAATGAAAGAAACATGCAGGCAACATTTTTGTTCCTCTTCAGAAGCCATTACAAAAATGTTTGGCGGGCAGAAGTACATTACAAACTGAGAACGAAAGCAATTTGTGTTTCTTTTTTCAGAATAAAGCATATGAAGTGTGTTTCATTATTCCAAAGTGCAAACTAAATTTAAATGTACAACCAGCCCATGCAGGAAGAAGGTGTAAAATATCAAATAAATGCCTTGATTTGGTTTGGGAAAGGTCACCATTTTTTTTTCAAAGCAGGGCATTGGTTCAGAGAAAAACCTGCGCGTTATAAAACGTTTTTCCCTGTGGGCCAGATATTTTTTCTTTTGCAAGATCCATTTAGTTAATCATTCGGATATTTGGTAGCTGTCATATTAAAAAAAAACACATAATGTGAGTTAGGCTGAGCAGTCTCATGAGCCGAAGGGAAGGGCTGCGGGCGAATGAGAAGTTGCTGTGCAATATCACTTCACGCCAAAAACAAGAGAGAAATGACTGACGGGAATATAATGGAGACTTTGTGCAGCTGTGTGAAAACAAATGCGTTCTGGAGAGCACAATGAAATGTAGCCATGTTAAACTATACATATTCATCATTTATAATAGGCATACCCGATAGCCAGCGGCCACTTTGACACTCATGCATAAATGCAGGATCACACTCCGCAGATGAGCGACATTTTTGACTGGATGTTAGTCTGAGGGCAACTGTGGAACTGACAGCGGGACACATGTTGTCCCTGCACAACATGTTGCAGCAAAAGTGTTGTCACGCATAGTGTCTGCGTACAATTACACACACAACAATTGTCATTGGATAAGACAAGACCCATGCTGATAAAATATGTTAATTCCACTAAATAAAAAAAATGTTTCAGCAAAACAGGCGCAGACTAAGCATTCTAGGACAGTTTTGTTTTTCTGCTCTACAGACTGATTGGTCGATGTTATTGTATTTCCCCAATAGGGCCACCCAGACTAAAATGTAGGCTATGCGCTGATGTTACAGAGAGCTAAAGCATCCACCAGATGCTCTTTGTTTTCTCTTTGGTTCCTCGTGAATATTTTCAAATCCCCATGCAGAAAAATCCAGACGGGCATACATTTGAATCCTAGGCCTAGTTAATATAAATATAAAAATACAGTAAGCCTTATCAACAAATAGACATCCAGTCAATATTCCTTTTGTTTTGAAAAGTGTCTTCCTGTCAAAAATAATGATACATATTTGTCATATTTGTCATATTGTCCTCTTACCTTCCGGCTTTGGTGATGATCATCTCCGTCCCCACTTCGTCAAACTTCACCCAGAGTTCCCTCTCGTGCAGGTAGACTTTTATTCCTTCCATTCCCTTCAAAAAGAAAGTATAGTATTGGCAATTGCCAAAAGTGCGTACAGGATTGATGTTATAAAACTAGTTCAATGTTTACGCAGAGGTGCCAAACATGGGTTTGAGGCCTTCAGAGTTGGTCAAATAGCCTGTTGTTAAAATCACATTTGTATAGCTGATCATATGTTAGATTCAAGTCAAAACCCACATAATCAAGACACATAAAGAAGAAAACTGCATTTAAACTCAAACATTGAACAATTGGGTAAGTTAAGATGTGTTATCTGACCAGTCTTTAGCATTCACATTAAACTTATTACTAATACAGTAGTATAATAATGCCAGCAATAATGTCTGACAATTAACATATTGTATAACATCATTTATAAACCGTCTCACGAACACTCATACGATTTAATAATAATAAAAAAACAAGCCAAAGTTGCTTGAAACGTTTCTGATATTTTACTTCTCAAATGCATTTTCTAGAAATAATTATTCGAGCAGGGCATTGAGTCCACTTCTGTAATACACACTACATATGATATACTAACTTGATTAATTGACTTACTCCATTCCATTAGTAGACATTTTAACTATTCGTCTGTATTTTTGCTCCCAAAACGACAATATGGTTGGCTACTTGTTCACACAATTAAGTTTACACCTTTATTTTGAATCAGTGACAGTGAGGCCTGCAGACTGAGTGAAACTGACCTGCTGAATGTAAGTTGTCTGTGATGACGGGGATTTGCTTGAGGTCCCGTTCGGTTTCTCGGATTTATTTTCAGTCCGTAATTCTCTCGAATCCGAGCCACCCGGAGAGCTTTGAATGGGAAAAGTCTCCTCTTGGTCCGCCATGGCCGGAGCTCCGAAAACTACTGTCCCAGCTGTAAGACCCAAGCAGAGGTGTCAGTGTGAGAGTGGACCTATTAACCTTGTAAGAGTGATTTAAATAAGTTAATGCATACAGACACACACATATAAGCTTTATTTTGTCTCTTTATGGAAACACAAAGTTATTCTTATTCTTGGAAGTTATGTTTGCTATACAGGCTACAGCATTTGAAATCTAAAACGACTTACAGTAATAAAAGATAACATTCCAAACATAACGTTAAACAATTTGTTCTTAAACTGAACGTTTTTCTAAGCAAAGTAATTCATGATATCAAAACTATATTAAATAAGCTGTAGCTTTTGTGACTTATGACAATATCATACATAGGCCATTTGAATTGGAAATTAACATGGCAATATATTATTTGAGAAAAAAACAATAGTATTCCTTACACTAAAAGCGTTATTGCTAATTTATTTCACTTTTCTTTAGGAGATTAAGTGTGCACATTGAAGCAGCCCCCCGCCCCTCTCTTTAAGGAACCCTTATTTCCTATTCATGTTCCCCAGACAAAGACATCAGCGATATTATTACATCGAGACATGGTGATGTCCAGAACAATCCTCTAACCCACACGGTGTAATCTCTGCAGAGGGCAGCGGTTACTCCAACTGTACTACGACGAAGTACACCAGCAATGAATACACGTAGCCGAACAGGAGCGGGATCTTACCTAAAAACAAAAACACGTCGTTGGCTATAGAGTTGGACACGGCGGTGGCCAAACAGAGAAACACCGTGTTCGTTTTTAAAATGTTCAATGCCCCGTCCCAAATCAGATAATCCAGCCGTTTTGCTCGATTAAGCTACACGGAATCTCCATGAATCCTTCTTTTTACCCCTCTCACTGTAAATCCAACAAGCGGAGCCGTGGCCGTGGAGATGCTCGCTGACAGCTACAAGGCGCTGCTCGGTGCCTAATCTTGCATTTTACAGTTGAAGACCGTTTTGTGAGTCGAGTCCGGTGATAGCACCTATAGCAGTAAACTGTATCCGAGTCCCAGAGGAGCAGGTCCGTCTCCTCCTTCTCCCCTCCTCTCTCTCAGTCTCTGCCTGGTCAATTCTACGTTTCGCTCTCTCTCTCTTGCGCGCTCCCTCTCCAACCCGCCACTGCGCATCAATGACCAACCGTGCGAAGCGGAAGCAGAGTCCGCGACGTAGATCCGGGGGGTTGGGGGTGATAGAGCAGTCTGTGCAGGAAAAGCATTGGTTTATACACCAACTAATAATTCCTTCCAGACCATCACCCCAGTTTCTCTCCTGAAGCTTTCCATAATCCCTGTCTGATAGGATTCCATTTGATATTTGCTCCTTCGTGCGCCATTACGCACAACCTCTTCTTCTTTAGTCATAACCTCAGGGCAGATATTAATTTATTATGCATCATCATAGTTTAATAGATGCATCATCAGACATTTCAGATCAACATGCTGATAGTGAAACGTATGATTACAATACATTAATAGACATAACATTTGTGTTTTAGCCTGCAGTTATATGAGTGTCCGGGCCATTAACAATTAACGGACCGCTTGCCCCATCAGTTTGTGTCTGAATGTTATGAATGAAGCTTATGCAATTACCCTGCACACGACAAGGCACAGCACATATTGCACGTATTAGGCTAAAAAGACGCAAATAGAAGGCAATTGGATATATTTAGCTTCACAGAAAGGCCTGTCAGGAATTAGGCCTGTGGCTTAACACAGGTTTGGTCTGCATACCGCCGACCGTTGCACTGGACTTCAGATTCTGAGATGTAAGATCTCAGCAAAACGTATAGAGCAGGTTTGCGTTGAAAGGGCCTGCTAGACCAGCAGACACATAGCTATATATATGTGACTCGCAAAGATATACAAAGCAAACGAGTAGAAAAGGGTATCAGACTTTACCTTCCCACATTTCGTTTTTATCACTGCTGTTCTTCAGTCCTTTTAGTGGATGGAGTTTTAATATGCTTGCGGTGAGGTTTTCCATTTATTGGAAACAAAAGACTATAACAAGCATATTTTACTGAAGAAAAAGTCAATACTAATACTTCTTGGGTAGACATGATAAACATTTAGCATTAATGAGCATGGTCTTAAAAGCAGGTGGAGAAAATCGGTTAAATTACGCTCAAATAACTTTTGTATTATGTTTTTTAAATTGTGTCCGAAATAATTATCCC